>NC_135721.1:79272825-79572825 GCF_964656455.1 Halichoerus grypus
TACTTTTTTGTTCTTTTGACATAGACATCTGACCCTCAATTACATTAACAGACCTTATACACATGAATGGAAAGAAGAATAGCCCCTTTCGAATTCAGGCTAAGACTTTATCAATATGAAGTGCTTCCCACAGGGTTCTGCTGAAAGAACCAAACTTCCATCATAATGAAATTGCAAATTCATTTGTACATGCCCTTTTTTATTTGAAAGCTACTTTTTGATGTTTGGTCTGCAATTAGATTTATTGTTTAAGGTCACAAATATGCAATCCTGACTAGACCAAGTTGTCAGAATCCTTAATCTATTCAGCATTGCACAAAGATAAATGGCTATCTCTTAACAATAGCATACCAAAGCCAAAATTTGTTCCCACTTGTATATAATCTTAATCAATCTGCTGCTTTCTGTTTTCCAGTCAGTAGACGCCTAGCCTAACCCGCTCACCACCCCACCTATCTAGAAATTGCCCAATTATGGGTTTTAAATTACTGAGAAACACTTCAGATGGAAAAAAGATAAGTTTAAGAATGTTAATGCTATAATTTTCTCATGCATATTTTTAGCTTAACATATGAATTCTTTTGCCTTTACCCTCATTCTGTGTGGGGTGAGTAATTATGTAGTATGTTAGCTAAATTCTGTGATTACATTTCTCACTGTTAACATGATCGCAAAGTAGATCATGTTTCTTAATTAAAATGAATTCTTAAGTGTTTTAAAAGATCTATGCACACGAATTAAATTCTTTTCTGAGATTCTGTGTGTCCCCCAGTAAAAATATCTACATTTAGACTTGTTCAGAAGGACTTCTTATATTTTTACGCATTTCCTTTGTGACCTTTCATATAAAAGGTATACTGAGAGAGTTGCCCAATTAGATTTGAGGCTGTACTTTTTATCCAAGAATATCCAGTGTCTAAAATTAACATACATTTGAGCATCATTGTATCACCAATCTCTATAGTTTCTCCAAAGGATTCTGATACTAGATATACAACAATTCTTTAGTAACTTGATCATACTTATAAAGCAGGCCATTAAGACTAGTATAGTAATGTCCCCATTTTAAAATCTTGTTTAAATATTTTTTGCAGATCTGAGAATCTTTTTTTAATTGTCATGCAGTTTGAACCTTCCCCCAGTTAAAAGGAATACACTATTTCAGAAGGAGGTATAAGAGAAAACCACAGTTTTTAAGTCAGAGGAACTTTTTTTTCCTGAATTCCGACTATTATTTATTTTGTGACCTCTTGGAAGTTGCCCGTTTTGGGGGAGGGGGCCTCTGCCCAGCTATAGAATAGAGAAATACTTATTCATAGAGGTGTGATATAATTAAATGAGACAACACATATAAAAGTGCCCAAAACAATGCCCAGCAATAGTAAATACTCAATAAATATTATTTGAACTCCTGCCTCTGTGCCCTCCCCTTACCCCCACTCTGTTCCCGTTGCTATGTTATCCATTCTGATTGGGCTTACTCAAAAGTTAAAACTGTTGAACTAAACTTGAAGCCTTTTTGTGCCTGCCAGCTCTACATTGCTCTGCATTCACTGAATTAATAAGTAGGGAGAAGTCAGGACCTTGAATTGATCTATTCATAATACCCAGCAGGTGTATGTGGCCTTTTCTTCTCAACAATTTGCTCCCCCAGGGATTGGGTAAAATGAATATTCCACTCTGAGCATTCATTTTAAGTCCACATGGAGCCCTTAGAAGATATACTTAAATCTCTCTTCCACCTGCAAATAGGAGAGTTGAGCCTTAAATTATGTTAATTTGACATAGGAAATTTTAATCATCCTGTGTAAGATGGCTTGCTTGTTTGTTGCATTTGTACTGCTCAGATCACTGTCCTAAAAGTTTCACCTTTTAAAAGTAATCTGTTTCAGGGGCGCCTGGGTGGCTCAGTCATTAAGCATCTGCCTTCGGCTCAGGTCGATCCCAGGGTCCTGGGATTGAGCCCCACATCGGGCTCCCTGCTCGGCGGGAAGCCTGCTTCTCCCTCTCCCTCTCCCCCTGCTTGTGTTCCCTCTCTCGCTGTCTCTCTCTCTCTGTCAAATAAACAAATAAAATCTTTAAAAAAATAAAAAAATTTTAAAAATAAAAGTCATCTGTTTCAGAATAAATTTTAATAGCTACTTAATATACTACTTTATATCTCAAAAATTGTTACTTTATCATAATTTTTATTGTTTTAGGTGCAAAGATGGTTTGAAAGGATTTACATTCTCTGCTCTTAGGTAAGTAGTTTATTTACCTTATGTTAAGAGAGAATTTGCAAGTTAACTTTTTCAAAAAGTAATATTATTGCGCATAATTACAATAGATGTTTATCGACTCAGTTTTCTAGCCCAAAATAATTGCAGGAGTCACAGTCACTTTTACGATATTTTATTAAAAGAGTCTAATTTATTGGATTTCTTTCCCCCTAAAAATCAGTCAATCAACAATTGTTCTTGGAGGTGCCTGGGTGGCTCAGTCGTTAAGCGTCTGCCTTCGGCTCAGGTCGTGATCCCAGGGTTCTGGGATCAAGCCCCACATCGGGCTCCCTGCTCAGCAGGAAGCTTGCTTCTCCGTCTCCCACTCCCCCTGCTTGTGTTCCCTCTCTCACTGTGTCTCTCTCTGTCAAATGAATAAGTGAAATCTTTGAAAAAAAAAAATCAACAACTGCTTTTGGGACCTATTGTGTGCCTCATATCACTGGGTGTTAGGAAAGAATTAGAAGAACTCTCTCTTCAAGGAGCATTGGAAAAACAAAGCTACATGTGAATAATTACTGCAAAATTAAATACTGAATTGTGTGGTACCACATTATGGGCTTCATTAGGACAGGGCTCATGTCAGACACATTTTGAATCATAAGCTTCACTAGAGTCACTAGAATCTGCTTTTCACCCTGTATGCCATCTCTTGCCATAGTTATTGGCCGATAGTAGTAGATAGTGTAGAAAAGTTGGTTGGCAGCACTTCCATTGTATTTTACAGTTCACCAAGCATTTTCACATAGATTAGAAAATTTTCACAGCAGTTCTGTGAGATGGGTATTTTTATGCCCATGTGACGTGAGGCTTAGAATACTTAACTAATTTAATGTCACACAGTGACTGCATATACTTACTTGAAACCTAATGCTCTTCCAGTTTGTATTATAAATGTTGCCTCTTTTATTCTCCTAAGTACATATAGTAGATGCTTAGTGAAGATTAGGTGTGGAGTATTTATTATAAATATAGGAGGGAAAAATTAGGGTAGCCTTCGGTATGCTAGAAGATTTCATATGACTGTCTTTTTTAGGTTATTTTGAGGATCAAATGAGTTAATGCATGAAAAGTGTTTAGAACTGTGCATGGCACATAGTGCTCAAGAAATGTTGGCTATTACTGTTATTATTATTCTTATGGGGATAAGCCTTAAACTGCACTTGAAGGATAGCTTTAGAGAACTAGAAGGGAAGAGGAGGAACCTTCTGGGTAGAAGTGAATAATGTTAGCAAAAGTATGAAAATTATAAACATGAAATATGAGGTAAGAGTGGGAAAATCAACTTAATTGGTATGAAAAGCTTATTTTAGGGATCATAAGGTTTTGTGGGGTTTTTTGATTTTTTAAATGACGGTCAGAGCAGGGCCAGATTTTGGAAGACCTAAACAGAAAAAACAGAAGACAAATTTGAATTTGATAAGATGGGCAGTAGAGAGCCACTAAAGGGTTTTAAGCAGGGTAGTTGACATTGTTTCAGAAAGATTAGTCTGGCCACAGTATTTGGGACAGACATTGTGAAAGAGAGAATCAGAAGGAAGAAAGATGAAGTGATAAGGACTGGGATTTGGAGACAGTGGAGGATTAAAGAGAGAGAGGCAAAGTTGAGACTGGTGTCGAAGGAAATGAAGACCTACTGATTGATATTTTCCTTCTTCCTCTTTCCCTCCAATCCTTGCTAAAAGCCAAGTTTTGAAAACCTAAGTACATGAAAAAAGGTGCTATTAACATAAATCAGATGGTGTGCAAGGAAGCTATTGTGTGTTTTGGTGAAAGCATGAGAAATGGAACCTAAACATAACTCGGAGTGAGAAACAGGCCTGGAAGGAAGGCTGCTGTCGACTCACCTCTTGTTTGAGGAGATTAGCACTGCTGTACCCTGTGTGCCTGGATGCCTAGTTCCCAGGCTACTAACACCAAGAATCAATCCTATGGAGTGACTGCGCTTGAGTTAACATTGCCGTTCCTGAAGCAGGAGGAATTTGACACTGCTCGTGTACGAGACACCGGGGAAACGGTCCCATACGTGAAATGGAGTGAGAAACAGGCCGGTGCGGAAGGCAGCTCTCAAGTCACCTCTGGTTTATGAGGCTACTACCCTTGCCCCGGGGGTGCCTACAGGCCTAAAGCCAACCACCTAACTCAAAGGAACAACTCTGTAGGGAATTCCTGCTTCGGCTAAAAGAGCCATGCCTCAGGGTGGACGCATTTTGCTGTGTGCATGCGTGAGCGCACTGCAGGTGAGCCCAAAACCATTTTCCTTGTGAGACCCAGGCCCCGGAAGAAGCCAGAACACGACTCCCCACTTGCTCCATGAAGCTAGTACTGCGGCCCCACTTTTGCTTGGAAGTCTAATAGATAGCTTTCTAACTCGGAGAAAAAACACTGTAGAGAAACCACACTGTAGAGAAACCGTGCTTTAGCTACCGTCGACCTCTCTGTGGGCGAAGCAGTTTAGGGTGTACTGTGGCTGAGAGCCTGGGGACGGTTTCCATTTCGTAATATCGGGGGAGAGACAGGCCGGTACAGAAGGCAGCTCTGAACTCACTACATGGTTATGGGGAAAGTTCCGTTGCCCCGTGGGAGTGTGCAGGCTTAAACACAGCCACCTAACTCGACGGAAAAACTCAGTTGAGAGCCTGTGCTGCAGGTAAAACAGCTGCTCCTGAGTGTGGAAGCATTTTGTTGTGTGCGTGCGTGAGAGCACTGCAAGGGAGTCCAAAGCTTTTTGCGAGTGAGACTCAGGCCCCAGCGAAAGGCAGAACACGACTCCCCATGTGTTTCATCACGCTAGCACGGCAGCCCCACTTTTGCATGGAAGTCTAATAGCGTTGTAACTTGAAGAAAGAACACTGTAGAGAGACCGTGCTTTAGCTACCGTCGACCTCTAGACGGAGGAAGCATTCCACGGAGTACCGTGGCTGAGAGCCTGGGGAACGGGTTCCATACGTGAAACCAAGGGAGAAATAGGTCCGGGCAGAAGGCACCTCTGGACTCAGCTCTTGCTACCTGAAGCTAACACTACTGCTCCATGTGTGCTTGGAATGCTCTGTGCTCGACACTGACTGGGAAGAAACAAGCCTGTCAAGAATCCCAGCTGCAGCTCATTCGCCTACCAGGCTGCTAACACCAAGAATCAATGCTGTAGCGTTACTGCGCTTTAGCTAACATTGCCGTTCCTGAAGCCGCAGGAGTTGTATAGTGCTCGTGTATGAGAGACCGGGGAAAGGGTCCCATACGTGAAATGGAGTGAGAAACAGGCCGGTGCGGAAGGCAGCTCTCAAGTCACCTCTTGTTTATGAGGCTAGTACCCTTGCCCCGGGTGTGCCTGCAGGCCATAAGCCAACCACCTAACTCAAAGGAACAACTCTGTGGAGAATTCCTGCTTCGGTTAAAATAGCCACGCCTCAGGGTTCAGGCATTGTGTGGTATGCATGCATGAGTGCACAGCAAGTGAGTCCAAAACCATTTTCCTTGTGAGACCCAGGCCCCGGAAGAAGCCAGATCACGACTCCCCACTTGCTCCATGAAACTAGTACTGCGGCCCCACTTTTGCATGGAAGTCTAATAGCTAGCTTTCTAACTCGAAGAAACAACACTGTAGAGAAACCGTGCTTTATCTACCATCGACCTCTCTGTGGGCGAAGCAGTTTAGGGTGTACTGTGGCTGAGAGCCTGGGGACGGTTTCAATATCGTAATATCGGGGGAGAGACAGGCCAGTACAGAAGGCAGCTCTCAACTCACATCATGGTTATGGGGCTATTACCGTTGCCCTGGGTGTGTGCAGGGTTAAAGACAGCCACCTAACTCAAAGGAAAAACACGGTAGAGAATCCGTGCTTCAGCTAAAAGAGCCGCTCCTGAGGGTGGAAGCATTTGGTTGTCTGCGTGCGTGAGAGCACTGCAAGGGAGTCCAAAGCTTTTTGCGAGTGAGACTTAGGCCCCAGCGAAAGGCAGAACACCACTCCCCATGTGTTTCATCAAGCTAGCACGGCAGCCCCACTTTTGCATGGAAGTCCAATAGCTAGCATTCTAACTCGAAGAAAAAACACTGTAGAGAAACCGTGCTTTAGCTACCGTTGACCTCTATGTGGGCGAAGCAGTTTAGGGTGAACTGTGGCTGAGAGCCTGGGGACGGTTTCAATATCGTAATATCGGGGGAGAGACAGGCCAGTACAGAAGGCAGCTCTCAACTCACATCATGGTTATGGGGCTACTACCGTTGCCCTGGGTGTGTGTGCAGGCTTAAAGACAGCCACCTAACTCATAGGAAAAACACGGTGGAGAATCCGTGCTTCAGCTAAAACAGCCGCTCCTGAGGGTGGAAGCATTTGGTTGTGTGCGTGCGTGAGAGGACTGCAAGGGAGTCCAAAGTTTCTGCGAGTGAGACTCAGGCCCCAGCAAAAGGCAGAACACGACTCCCCGTGTGTTTCCTTTAGCTAGCACTGCGGCCCTACTTTTGCATGGAAGTCTAATCGCTAGCTTTCTCCCTGGAAGAAACAACACGGTAGAGAACCCGTGCTTTAGCTACCATCCACCTCTCTGAGGGAGGAAGCACTTTCCAGGCTACCGTGGGTGAGAGCCTGAGGAACGGGTTCCTTACGTGAAACCGAGGGAGAAGGAGTCCAGGCCAGAAGGCTCCTCTCGACTCAGCTCTTGTTACCTGAAGCTAACACTTCGGCTCCATGTGTGCATAGGAATGCTAAGGGCTCCACAGTGATCTGGCAGAAAGAAGCCGGTCAAGAACCCCAGCTTCAGCTCATTCGCCTCTCCACAGGGTGGCAGCATTTTCAAGTCGGCTTGAGTGCAAACCTGGGGAAGGAGTCCCAGCCGAATTCGGAGGGAGAAATAAGCATGGGCAGAAGGCACCTATCGACTCAACTCTTGTTTCGGGAAACTAGATCGGCTCTCCCGTCTGTGCGTGGAGTCCTCAGTGCCATCCACGTAACGCAAAGGAACAAAACTGTAGAGAACCCGTGCCTCAGCAAAGATCGCCCTTCCTGAGCGGGAACTTCATCTATTGTGTGTTTTTGTGAAAGCATGAGAAATGGAACCTAAACGTAACTCGGAGTGAGAAGCAGGCCTGGAAGGAAGGCTACTGTCAACTCACCTCTTGTTTGAGGAGATTAGCACTGCTGTACCCTGTGTGCCTGGATGCCTAGTTACCAGGCTACTAACACCAAGAATCAATCCTATGGAGTGACTGCGCTTGAGTTAACATTGCCGTTCCTGAAGCAGGAGGAATTTGACACTGCTCGTGTACGAGACACCGGGGAAAGGGTCCCATACGTGAAATGGAGTGAGAAACAGGCCGGTGCGGAAGGCAGCTCTCAAGTCACCTCTGGTTTATGAGGCTAGTACCCTTGCCCTGGGGTGGCCTGAAGGCCTAAAGCCAACCACCTAACTCAAAGGAACAACTCTGTAGAGAATTCCTGCTTCGGCTAAAATAGCCACGCCTCAGGGTGGACGCATTGTGTGGTATGCATGCGTGAGTGCACAGCAAGTGAGTCCAAAACCATTTTCCTTGTGAGACCCAGGCCCCGGAAGAAGCCAGAACACGACTCCCCACTTGCTCCATGAAACTAGTACTGCGGCCCCACTTTTGCATGGAAGTCTAATAGCTAGCTTTCTAACTCGAAGAAACAACACTGTAGAGAAACCGTGCTTTAGCTACTATCGACCTCTCTGTGGGTGAAGCAGTTTAGGGTGTACTGTGGCTCAGAGCCTGGGGACGGTTTCAATATCGTAATATCGGGGGAGAGACAGGCCAGTACAGAAGGCAGCTCTCAACTCACATCATGGTTATGGGGCTAGTACCGTTGCCCTGGGTGTGTGTGCAGGCTTAAAGACAGCCACCTAACTCAAAGGAAAAACACGGTAGAGAATCCGTGCTTCAATTGCACTACTGGGTATTTACCCCAAAGATACAAAAGTCGGGACCCGAAAGGCTACGTGCACCCCGATGTTTATAGCAGCAATGTCCACAATAGCCAAACTGTGGAAAGAGCCAAGATGTCCATCAACAGATGAATGGATAAAGAAGATGTGGTATATATATACAATGGAATATTATGCAGCCATCAAAAGGAATGAGATCTTGCCATTTGCAACGACGTGGATGGAACTGGAGGGTATTATGCTGAGCCAAATAAGTCAAGCAGAGAAAGACATGTATCATATGACCTCACTGATATGAGGAATTCTTAATCTCAGGAAACAAACTGAGGGTTGCTGGAGTGGGGGGTGGGGTGGGAGGGATGGGGTGACTGGGTGATGGACACTGGGGAGGGTATGTGTTCTGGTAAGCCCTGTGAATTGTGCAAGACTGTGGAATCTCAGATCTGTACCTCTGAAACAAATAATGTAATATATGTTAAGAAAGAAAAAAAGAAGAAGAAGAATGTAGCAGGAGGGGAAGAATGAAGGGGGGGAAATCGGAGGGGGAGAAGAACCATGAGAGACAATGGACTCTGAAAAACAAACTGAGGGTTCTAGAGGGGAGGGGGTTGGGAGGATGGGTTAGCCTGGTGATGGGTATTGAGGAGGGGACGTTCTGCATGGAGCACTGGGTGTTATGCACAAACAATGAATCATGGAACACTATATCTAAAACTAATGATGTAAT
Source organism: Halichoerus grypus (assembly GCF_964656455.1). NCBI lineage: Eukaryota > Metazoa > Chordata > Mammalia > Carnivora > Phocidae > Halichoerus > Halichoerus grypus. The sequence continues at coordinate 79,281,712 of NC_135721.1, forward strand.
GTATGGGGATTAACATAACAATAAAGAAAAAAAAAAGAATCCGTGCTTCAGCTAAAACAGCCGCTCCTGAGGGTGGAAGCATTTGGTTGTGTGCGTGCGTGAGAGCACTGCAAGGGAGTCCAAAGCTTTTTGCGAGTGAGACTCAGGCCCCAGCGAAAGGCAGAACACCACTCCCCATGTGTTTCATGAAGCGAGCACGGTAGCCCCACTTTTGCATGGAAGTCTAATAGCTAGCGTTCTAACTCGAAGAAACAACCCTGTAGAGAAACCGTGCCTTAGCTACCGTCGACCTCTCTGTGGGCGAAGCAGTTTAGGGTAAACTGTGGCTGAGAGTCTGGGGACGGTTTCAATATCGAAATATCAGGGAGAGACAGGCCGGTACAGAAGGCAGCTCTCAACTCACATCATGGTTATGCGGATAGTACCGTTGCCCAGCGTGTGTGTGCCGGCTTCGACACAGCCACCTAATTCAAAGGAAAAACTCCCTTGAGAACCTGTGCTGCAGGTAAAACAGCTGCTCCTGTGGGTGGAAGCATTTTGTTGTGTACGTGCGTGAGAGCACGGCAAGGGAGTCCAAAGCTTTTTGCGAGTGAGACTCAGGCCCCAGCGAAAGGCAGAACACGACTCCCCATGTGTTTCATCAAGCTAGCACGGCAGCCCCACTTTTGCATGGAAAGCTAATAGCTAGCGTTCTAACTCGAAGAAACAACACTGTAGAGAAACCGTGCTTTAGCTACCGTCGACCTCTCTGTGGGCGAAGCAGTTTAGGGTGTACTGTGGCTGAGAGCCTGGGGACGGTTTCAATATCGTAATATCGGGGGAGAGACAGGCCAGTACAGAAGGCAGCTCTCAACTCACATCATGGTTATGGGGCTAGTACCGTTGCCCTGGGTGTGTGTGCAGGCTTAAAGACAGCCACCTAACTCATAGGAAAAACACGGTGGAGAATCCGTGCTTCAGCTAAAACAGCCGCTCCTGAGGATGGAAGCATTTGGTTGTGTGTGTGCGTGAGAGGACTGCAAGGGAGTCCAAAGTTTCTGCGAGTGAGACTCAGGCCCCAGCAAAAGGCAGAACACGACTCCCCGTGTGTTTCCTTTAGCTAGCACTGCGGCCCTACTTTTGCATGGAAGTCTAATCGCTAGCGTTCTCCCTGGAAGAAAGAACACGGTAGAGAAACCGTGCTTTAGCTACCATCCACCACTCTGAGGGAGGAAGCACTTTCCAGGCTACCGTGGGTGAGAGCCTGAGGAACGGGTTCCTTACGTGAAACCGAGGGAGAAGGAGTCCGGGCCAGAAGGCTCCTCTCGACTCAGCTCTTGTTACCTGAAGCTAACACTTTGGCTCCATGTGTGCATAGGAATGCTAAGGGCTCCACAGTGATTTGGCAGAAAGAAGCCGGTCAAGAACCCCAGCTTCAGCTCATTCGCCTCTCCACAGGGTGGCAGCATTTTCAAGTCGGCTTGAGTGCAAACCTGGGGAAGGAGTCCCAGCCGAATTCGGAGGGAGAAATAAGCATGGGCAGAAGGCACCTATCGACTCAACTCTTGTTTCGGGAAACTAGATCGGCTCTCCCGTCTGTGCGTGGAGTCCTCAGTGCCATCCACGTAACGCAAAGGAACAAAACTGTGGAGAACCCGTGCCTCAGCAAAGATCGCCCTTCCTGAGCGGGAACTTCATCTATTGTGTGTTTTTGTGAAAGCATGAGAAATGGAACCTAAACGTAACTCGGAGTGAGAAGCAGGCCTGGAAGGAAGGCTGCTGTCGACTCACCTCTTGTTTGAGGAGATTAGCACTGCTGTACCCTGTGTGCCTGGATGCCTAGTTACCAGGCTACTAACACCGAGAATCAATCTTATAGAGTGACTGCGCTTGAGTTAACATTGCCGTTCCTGAAGCAGGAGGAATTTGACACTGCTCGTGTACGAGACACCGGGGAATGCGTCCCATACGTGAAATGGAGTGAGAAACAGGCCGGTGCGGAAGGCAGCTCTCAAGTCACCTCTGGTTTATGAGGCTAGTACCCTTGCCCTGGGGGGGCCTGAAGGCCTAAAGCCAACCACCTAACTCAAAGGAACAACTCTGTAGGGAATTCCTGCTTCGGCTAAAAGAGCCATGCCTCAGGGTGGACGCATTTTGCTGTGTGCATGCGTGAGCGCACTGCAGGTGAGCCCAAAACCATTTTCCTTGTGAGACCCAGGCCCCGGAAGAAGCCAGAACACGACTCCCCACTTGCTCCATGAAGCTAGTACTGCGGCCCCACTTTTGCTTGGAAGTCTAATAGATAGCTTTCTAACTCGGAGAAACAACACTGTAGAGAAACCGTGCTTTAGCTACCGTCGACCTCTCTGTGGGCGAAGCAGTTTAGGGTGTACTGTGGCTGAGAGCCTGGGGACGGTTTCCATTTCGTAATATCGGGGGAGAGACAGGCCGGTACAGAAGGCAGCTCTGAACTCACTACATGGTTATGGGGAAAGTTCCGTTGCCCCGTGGGAGTGTGCAGGCTTAAACACAGCCACCTAACTCGACGGAAAAACTCGGCTGAGAGCCTGTGCTGCAGGTAAAACAGCTGCTCCTGAGTGTGGAAGCATTTTGTTGTGTGCGTGCGTGAGAGCACTGCAAGGGAGTCCAAAGCTTTTTGCGAGTGAGACTCAGGCCCCAGCGAAAGGCAGAACACGACTCCCCATGTGTTTCATCACGCTAGCACGGCAGCCCCACTTTTGCATGGAAGTCTAATAGCGTTGTAACTTGAAGAAAGAACACTGTAGAGAGACCGTGCTTTAGCTACCGTCGACCTCTAGACGGAGGAAGCATTCCACGGAGTACCGTGGCTGAGAGCCTGGGGAACGGGTTCCATACGTGAAACCAAGGGAGAAATAGGTCCGGGCAGAAGGCACCTCTGGACTCAGCTCTTGCTACCTGAAGCTCACACTACTGCTCCATGTGTGCTTGGAATGCTCTGTGCTCGACACTGACTGGGAAGAAACAAGCCTGTCAAGAATCCCAGCTGCAGCTCATTCGCCTACCAGGCTGCTAACACCAAGAATCAATGCTGTAGCGTTACTGCGCTTTAGCTAACATTGCCGTTCCTGAAGCCGCAGGAGTTGTATAGTGCTCGTGTATGAGAGACCGGGGAAAGGGTCCCATACGTGAAATGGAGTGAGAAACAGGCCGGTGCGGAAGGCAGCTCTCAAGTCACCTCTTGTTTATGAGGCTAGTACCCTTGCCCCGGGTGTGCCTGCAGGCCATAAGCCAACCACCTAACTCAAAGGAACAACTCTGTGGAGAATTCCTGCTTCGGTTAAAATAGCCACGCCTCAGGGTTCAGGCATTGTGTGGTATGCATGCATGAGTGCACAGCAAGTGAGTCCAAAACCATTTTCCTTGTGAGACCCAGGCCCCGGAAGAAGCCAGATCACGACTCCCCACTTGCTCCATGAAACTAGTACTGCGGCCCCACTTTTGCATGGAAGTCTAATAGCTAGCTTTCTAACTCGAAGAAACAACACTGTAGAGAAACCGTGCTTTAGCTACCATCGACCTCTCTGTGGGCGAAGCAGTTTAGGGTGTACTGTGGCTGAGAGCCTGGGGACGGTTTCAATATCGTAATATCGGGGGAGAGACAGGCCAGTACAGAAGGCAGCTCTCAACTCACATCATGGTTATGGGGCTAGTACCGTTGCCCTGGGTGTGTGCAGGCTTAAAGACAGCCACCTAACTCATAGGAAAAACACCGTGGAGAATCCGTGCTTCAGCTAAAACAGCCGCTCCTCAGGGTGGAAGCATTTGGTTGTGTTCGTGCCTGAGAGGACTGCAAGGGAGTCCAAAGTTTCTGCGAGTGAGACTCAGGCCCCAGCAAAAGGCAGAACACGACTCCCCGTGTGTTTCCTTTAGCTAGCACTGCGGCCCTACTTTTGCATGGAAGTCCAATCGCTAGCGTTCTCCCTGGAAGAAACAACACGGTAGAGAAACCGTGCTTTAGCTACCATCCACCTCTCTGAGGGAGGAAGCACTTTCCAGGCTACCGTGGGTGAGAGCCTGAGGAACGGGTTCCGAGGGAGAAGGAGTCCGGGCCAGAAGGCTCCTCTCGACTCAGCTCTTGTTACCTGAAGCTAACACTTCGGCTCCATGTGTGCATAGGAATGCTAAGGGCTCCACACTGATTTGGCAGAAAGAAGCCGGTCAAGAACCCCAGCTTCAGCTCATTCGCCTCTCCACAGGGTGGCAGCATTTTCAAGTCGGCTTGAGTGCAAACCTGGGGAAGGAGTCCCAGCCGAATTCGGAGGGAGAAATAAGCATGGGCAGAAGGCACCTATCGACTCAACTCTTGTTTCGGGAAACTAGATCGGCTCTCCCGTCTGTGCGTGGAGTCCTCAGTGCCATCCACGTAACGCAAAGGAACAAAACTGTAGAGAACCCGTGCCTCAGCAAAGATCGCCCTTCCTGAGCGGGAACTTCATCTATTGTGTGTTTTTGTGAAATCATGAGAAATTGAACCTAAACATAACTCGGAGTGAGAAGCAGGCCTGGAAGGAAGGCTGCTGTCGACTCACCTCTTGTTTGAGGAGATTAGCACTGCTGTACCCTGTGTGCCTGGATGCCTAGTTACCAGGCTACTAACACCAAGAATCAATCCTATGGAGTGACTGCGCTTGAGTTAACATTGCCATTCCTGAAGCAGGAGGAATTTGACACTGCTCGTGTACGAGACACCGGGGAAAGGGTCCCATACGTGAAATGGAGTGAGAAACAGGCTGGTGCGGAAGGCAGCTCTCAAGTCACCTCTGGTTTATGAGGCTAGTACCCTTGCCCCGGGTGTGCCTGCAGGCCATAAGCCAACCACCTAACTCAAAGGAACAACTCTGTAGAGAATTCCTGCTTCGGCTAAAATAGCCACGCCTCAGGGTGGACGCATTGTGTGGTATGCATGCGTGAGTGCACAGCAAGTGAGTCCAAAACCATTTTCCTTGTGAGACCCAGGCCCCGGAAGAAGCCAGAACACGACTCCCCACTTGCTCCATGAAACTAGTACTGCGGCCCCACTTTTGCATGGAAGTCTAATAGCTAGCTTTCTAACTCGAAGAAACAACACTGTAGAGAAACCGTGCTTTAGCTACTATCGACCTCTCTGTGGGCGAAGCAGTTTAGGGTGTACTGTGGCTCAGAGCCTGGGGACGGTTTCAATATCGTAATATCGGGGGAGAGACAGGCCACTACAGAAGGCAGCTCTCAACTCCCATCATGGTTATGGGGCTAGTACCGTTGCCCTGGGTGTGTGTGCAGGCTTAAAGACAGCCACCTAACTCAAAGGAAAAACACGGTAGAGAATCCGTGCTTCAATTGCACTACTGGGTATTTACCCCAAAGATACAAAAGTCGGGACCCGAAAGGCTACGTGCACCCCGATGTTTATAGCAGCAATATCCACAATAGCCAAACTGTGGAAAGAGCCAAGATGTCCATCAACAGATGAATGGATAAAGAAGATGTGGTATATATATACAATGGAATATTATGCAGCCATCAAAAGGAATGAGATCTTGCCATTTGCAACGACGTGGATGGAACTGGAGGGTATTATGCTGAGCCAAATAAGTCAAGCAGAGAAAGACATGTATCATATGACCTCACTGATATGAGGAATTCTTAATCTCAGGAAACAAACTGAGGGTTGCTGGAGTGGGGGGTGGGGTGGGAGGGATGGGGTGACTGGGTGATGGACACTGGGGAGGGTATGTGTTCTGGTAAGCGCTGTGAATTGTGCAAGACTGTGGAATCTCAGATCTGTACCTCTGAAACAAATAATGCAATATATGTTAAGAAAGAAAAAAAGAAGAAGAAGAATGTAGCAGGAGGGGAAGAATGAAGGGGGGGAAATCGGAGGGGGAGAAGAACCATGAGAGACAATGGACTCTGAAAAACAAACTGAGGGTTCTAGAGGGGAGGGGGTTGGGAGGATGGGTTAGCCTGGTGATGGGTATTGAGGAGGGCACGTTCTGCATGGAGCACTGGGTGTTATGCACAAACAATGAATCATGGAACACTATATCTAAAACTAATGATGTAATGTATGGGGATTAACATAACAATAAAGAAAAAAAAAAGAATCCGTGCTTCAGCTAAAACAGCCGCTCCTGAGGGTGGAAGCATTTGGTTGTGTGCGTGCGTGAGAGCACTGCAAGGGAGTCCAAAGCTTTTTGCGAGTGAGACTCAGGCCCCAGCGAAAGGCAGAACACCACTCCCCATGTGTTTCATGAAGCGAGCACGGCAGCCCCACTTTTGCATGGAAGTCTAATAGCTAGCGTTCTAACTCGAAGAAACAACACTGTAGAGAAACCGTGCCTTAGCTACCGTCGACCTCTCTGTGGGCGAAGCAGTTTAGGGTAAACTGTGGCTGAGAGTCTGGGGACGGTTTCAATATCGAAATATCAGGGAGAGACAGGCCGGTACAGAAGGCAGCTCTCAACTCACATCATGGTTATGCGGATAGTACCGTTGCCCAGCGTGTGTGTGCCGGCTTCGACACAGCCACCTAATTCAAAGGAAAAACTCCCTTGAGAGCCTGTGCTGCAGGTAAAACAGCTGCTCCTGTGGGTGGAAGCATTTTGTTGTGTACGTGCGTGAGAGCACGGCAAGGGAGTCCAAAGCTTTTTGCGAGTGAGACTCAGGCCCCAGCGAAAGGCAGAACACGACTCCCCATGTGTTTCATGAAGCGAGCACGGCAGCCCCACTTTTGCATGGAAGTCCAATAGCTAGCATTCTAACTCGAAGAAAAAACACTGTAGAGAAACCGTGCTTTAGCTACCGTTGACCTCTATGTGGGCGAAGCAGTTTAGGGTGTACTGTGGCTGAGAGCCTGGGGACGGTTTCTATATCGTAATATCGGGGGAGAGACAGGCCAGTACAGAAGGCAGCTCTCAACTCACATCATGGTTATGGGGCTAGTACCGTTGCCCTGGGTGTGTGTGCAGGCTTAAAGACAGCCACCTAACTCATAGGAAAAACACGGTGGAGAATCCGTGCTTCAGCTAAAACAGCCGCTCCTGAGGGTGGAAGCATTTGGTTGTGTGCGTGCGTGAGAGGACTGCAAGGGAGTCCAAAGTTTCTGCGAGTGAGACTCAGGCCCCAGCAAAAGGCAGAACACGACTCCCCGTGTGTTTCCTTTAGCTAGCACTGCGGCCCTACTTTTGCATGGAAGTCTAATCGCTAGCGTTCTCCCTGGAAGAAACAACACGGTAGAGAAACCGTGCTTTAGCTACCATCCACCTCTCTGAGGGAGGAAGCACTTTCCAGGCTACCGTGGGTGAGAGCCTGAGGAACGGGTTCCTTACGTGAAACCGAGGGAGAAGGAGTCCGGGCCAGAAGGCTCCTCTCGACTCAGCTCTTGTTACCTGAAGCTAACACTTTGGCTCCATGTGTGCATAGGAATGCTAAGGGCTCCACACTGATTTGGCAGAAAGAAGCCGGTCAAGAACCCCAGCTTCAGCTCATTCGCCTCTCCACAGGGTGGCAGCATTTTCAAGTCGGCTTGAGTGCAAACCTGGGGAAGGAGTCCCAGCCGAATTCGGAGGGAGAAATAAGCATGGGCAGAAGGCACCTATCGACTCAACTCTTGTTTCGGGAAACTAGATCGGCTCTCCCGTCTGTGCGTGGAGTCCTCAGTGCCATCCACGTAACGCAAAGGAACAAAACTGTGGAGAACCCGTGCCTCAGCAAAGATCGCCCTTCCTGAGCGGGAACTTCATCTATTGTGTGTTTTTGTGAAAGCATGAGAAATGGAACCTAAACGTAACTCGGAGTGAGAAGCAGGCCTGGAAGGAAGGCTGCTGTCGACTCACCTCTTGTTTGAGGAGATTAGCACTGCTGTACCCTGTGTGCCTGGATGCCTAGTTACCAGGCTACTAACACCGAGAATCAATCTTATAGAGTGACTGCGCTTGAGTTAACATTGCCGTTCCTGAAGCAGGAGGAATTTGACACTGCTCGTGTACGAGACACCGGGGAATGCGTCCCATACGTGAAATGGAGTGAGAAACAGGCCGGTGCGGAAGGCAGCTCTCAAGTCACCTCTGGTTTATGAGGCTAGTACCCTTGCCCTGGGGGGGCCTGAAGGCCTAAAGCCAACCACCTAACTCAAAGGAACAACTCTGTAGGGAATTCCTGCTTCGGCTAAAAGAGCCATGCATCAGGGTGGACGCATTTTGCTGTGTGCATGCGTGAGCGCACTGCAGGTGAGCCCAAAACCATTTTCCTTGTGAGACCCAGGCCCCGGAAGAAGCCAGAACACGACTCCCCACTTGCTCCATGAAGCTAGTACTGCGGCCCCACTTTTGCTTGGAAGTCTAATAGATAGCTTTCTAACTCGGAGAAACAACACTGTAGAGAAACCGTGCTTTAGCTACCGTCGACCTCTCTGTGGGCGAAGCAGTTTAGGGTGTACTGTGGCTGAGAGCCTGGGGACGGTTTCCATTTCGTAATATCGGGGGAGAGACAGGCCGGTACAGAAGGCAGCTCTGAACTCACTACATGGTTATGGGGAAAGTTCCGTTGCCCCGTGGGAGTGTGCAGGCTTAAACACAGCCACCTAACTCGACGGAAAAACTCGGCTGAGAGCCTGTGCTGCAGGTAAAACAGCTGCTCCTGAGTGTGGAAGCATTTTGTTGTGTGCGTGCGTGAGAGCACTGCAAGGGAGTCCAAAGCTTTTTGCGAGTGAGACTCAGGCCCCAGCGAAAGGCAGAACACGACTCCCCATGTGTTTCATCACGCTAGCACGGCAGCCCCACTTTTGCATGGAAGTCTAATAGCGTTGTAACTTGAAGAAAGAACACTGTAGAGAGACCGTGCTTTAGCTACCGTCGACCTCTAGACGGAGGAAGCATTCCACGGAGTACCGTGGCTGAGAGCCTGGGGAACGGGTTCCATACGTGAAACCAAGGGAGAAATAGGTCCGGGCAGAAGGCACCTCTGGACTCAGCTCTTGCTACCTGAAGCTCACACTACTGCTCCATGTGTGCTTGGAATGCTCTGTGCTCGACACTGACTGGGAAGAAACAAGCCTGTCAAGAATCCCAGCTGCAGCTCATTCGCCTACCAGGCTGCTAACACCAAGAATCAATGCTGTAGCGTTACTGCGCTTTAGCTAACATTGCCGTTCCTGAAGCCGCAGGAGTTGTATAGTGCTCGTGTATGAGAGACCGGGGAAAGGGTCCCATACGTGAAATGGAGTGAGAAACAGGCCGGTGCGGAAGGCAGCTCTCAAGTCACCTCTTGTTTATGAGGCTAGTACCCTTGCCCCGGGTGTGCCTGCAGGCCATAAGCCAACCACCTAACTCAAAGGAACAACTCTGTGGAGAATTCCTGCTTCGGTTAAAATAGCCACGCCTCAGGGTTCAGGCATTGTGTGGTATGCATGCATGAGTGCACAGCAAGTGAGTCCAAAACCATTTTCCTTGTGAGACCCAGGCCCCGGAAGAAGCCAGATCACGACTCCCCACTTGCTCCATGAAACTAGTACTGCGGCCCCACTTTTGCATGGAAGTCTAATAGCTAGCTTTCTAACTCGAAGAAACAACACTGTAGAGAAACCGTGCTTTAGCTACCATCGACCTCTCTGTGGGCGAAGCAGTTTAGGGTGTACTGTGGCTGAGAGCCTGGGGACGGTTTCAATATCGTAATATCGGGGGAGAGACAGGCCAGTACAGAAGGCAGCTCTCAACTCACATCATGGTTATGGGGCTAGTACCGTTGCCCTGGGTGTGTGCAGGCTTAAAGACAGCCACCTAACTCATAGGAAAAACACCGTGGAGAATCCGTGCTTCAGCTAAAACAGCCGCTCCTCAGGGTGGAAGCATTTGGTTGTGTTCGTGCCTGAGAGGACTGCAAGGGAGTCCAAAGTTTCTGCGAGTGAGACTCAGGCCCCAGCAAAAGGCAGAACACGACTCCCCGTGTGTTTCCTTTAGCTAGCACTGCGGCCCTACTTTTGCATGGAAGTCCAATCGCTAGCGTTCTCCCTGGAAGAAACAACACGGTAGAGAAACCGTGCTTTAGCTACCATCCACCTCTCTGAGGGAGGAAGCACTTTCCAGGCTACCGTGGGTGAGAGCCTGAGGAACGGGTTCCGAGGGAGAAGGAGTCCGGGCCAGAAGGCTCCTCTCGACTCAGCTCTTGTTACCTGAAGCTAACACTTCGGCTCCATGTGTGCATAGGAATGCTAAGGGCTCCACACTGATTTGGCAGAAAGAAGCCGGTCAAGAACCCCAGCTTCAGCTCATTCGCCTCTCCACAGGGTGGCAGCATTTTCAAGTCGGCTTGAGTGCAAACCTGGGGAAGGAGTCCCAGCCGAATTCGGAGGGAGAAATAAGCATGGGCAGAAGGCACCTATCGACTCAACTCTTGTTTCGGGAAACTAGATCGGCTCTCCCGTCTGTGCGTGGAGTCCTCAGTGCCATCCACGTAACGCAAAGGAACAAAACTGTAGAGAACCCGTGCCTCAGCAAAGATCGCCCTTCCTGAGCGGGAACTTCATCTATTGTGTGTTTTTGTGAAATCATGAGAAATTGAACCTAAACATAACTCGGAGTGAGAAGCAGGCCTGGAAGGAAGGCTGCTGTCGACTCACCTGTTTGAGGAGATTAGCACTGCTGTACCCTGTGTGCCTGGATGCCTAGTTACCAGGCTAGTAACACCAAGAATCAATCCTATGGAGTGACTGCGCTTGAGTTAACATTGCCATTCCTGAAGCAGGAGGAATTTGACACTGCTCGTGTACGAGACACCGGGGAAAGGGTCCCATACGTGAAATGGAGTGAGAAACAGGCTGGTGCGGAAGGCAGCTCTCAAGTCACCTCTGGTTTATGAGGCTAGTACCCTTGCCCCGGGTGTGCCTGCAGGCCATAAGCCAACCACCTAACTCAAAGGAACAACTCTGTAGAGAATTCCTGCTTCGGCTAAAATAGCCACGCCTCAGGGTGGACGCATTGTGTGGTATGCATGCGTGAGTGCACAGCAAGTGAGTCCAAAACCATTTTCCTTGTGAGACCCAGGCCCCGGAAGAAGCCAGAACACGACTCCCCACTTGCTCCATGAAACTAGTACTGCGGCCCCACTTTTGCATGGAAGTCTAATAGCTAGCTTTCTAACTCGAAGAAACAACACTGTAGAGAAACCGTGCTTTAGCTACTATCGACCTCTCTGTGGGCGAAGCAGTTTAGGGTGTACTGTGGCTCAGAGCCTGGGGACGGTTTCAATATCGTAATATCGGGGGAGAGACAGGCCAGTACAGAAGGCAGCTCTCAACTCACATCATGGTTATGGGGCTAGTACCGTTGCCCTGGGTGTGTGTGCAGGCTTAAAGACAGCCACCTAACTCATAGGAAAAACACGGTGGAGAATCCGTGCTTCAGCTAAAACAGCCGCTCCTGAGGGTGGAAGCATTTGGTTGTGTGCGTGCGTGAGAGGACTGCAAGGGAGTCCAAAGTTTCTGCGAGTGAGACTCAGGCCCCAGCAAAAGGCAGAACACGACTCCCCGTGTGTTTCCTTTAGCTAGCACTGAGGCCCCACTTTTGCATGGAAGTCTAATCGCTAGCGTTCTCCCTGGAAGAAACAACACGGTAGAGAAACCGTGCTTTAGCTACCATCCACCTCTCTGAGGGAGGAAGCACTTTCCAGGCTACCGTGGGTGAGAGCCTGAGGAACGGGTTCCTTACGTGAAACCGAGGGAGAAGGAGTCCGGGCCAGAAGGCTCCTCTCGACTCAGCTCTTGTTACCTGAAGCTAACACTTTGGCTCCATGTGTGCATAGGAATGCTAAGGGCTCCACACTGATTTGGCAGAAAGAAGCCGGTCAAGAACCCCAGCTTCAGCTCATTCGCCTCTCCACAGGGTGGCAGCATTTTCAAGTCGGCTTGAGTGCAAACCTGGGGAAGGAGTCCCAGCAGAATTCGGAGGGAGAAATAAGCATGGGCAGAAGGCACCTATCGACTCAACTCTTGTTTCGGGAAACTAGATCGGCTCTCCCGTCTGTGCGTGGAGTCCTCAGTGCCATCCACGTAACGCAAAGGAACAAAACTGTGGAGAACCCGTGCCTCAGCAAAGATCGCCCTTCCTGAGCGGGAACTTCATCTATTGTGTGTTTTTGTGAAAGCATGAGAAATGGAACCTAAACGTAACTCGGAGTGAGAAGCAGGCCTGGAAGGAAGGCTGCTGTCGACTCACCTCTTGTCTGAGGAGATTAGCACTGCTGTACCCTGTGTGCCTGGATGCCTAGTTACCAGGCTACTAACACCGAGAATCAATCTTATAGAGTGACTGCGCTTGAGTTAACATTGCCGTTCCTGAAGCAGGAGGAATTTGACACTGCTCGTGTACGAGACACCGGGGAAAGGGTCCCATACGTGAAATGGAGTGAGAAACAGGCCGGTGCGGAAGGCAGCTCTCAAGTCACCTCTGGTTTATGAGGCTAGTACCCTTGCCCTGGGGGGGCCTGAAGGCCTAAAGCCAACCACCTAACTCAAAGGAACAACTCTGTAGGGAATTCCTGCTTCGGCTAAAAGAGCCATGCCTCAGGGTGGACGCATTTTGCTGTGTGCATGCGTGAGCGCACTGCAGGTGAGCCCAAAACCATTTTCCTTGTGAGACCCAGGCCCCGGAAGAAGCCAGAACACGACTCCCCACTTGCTCCATGAAGCTAGTACTGCGGCCCCACTTTTGCTTGGAAGTCTAATAGATAGCTTTCTAACTCGGAGAAACAGCACTGTAGAGAAACCGTGCTTTAGCTACCGTCGACCTCTCTGTGGGCGAAGCAGTTTAGGGTGTACTGTGGCTGAGAGCCTGGGGACGGTTTCCATTTCGTAATATCGGGGGAGAGACAGGCCGGTACAGAAGGCAGCTCTGAACTCACTACATGGTTATGGGGAAAGTTCCGTTGCCCCGTGGGAGTGTGCAGGCTTAAACACAGCCACCTAACTCGACGGAAAAACTCGGCTGAGAGCCTGTGCTGCAGGTAAAACAGCTGCTCCTGAGTGTGGAAGCATTTTGTTGTGTGCGTGCGTGAGAGCACTGCAAGGGAGTCCAAAGCTTTTTGCGAGTGAGACTCAGGCCCCAGCGAAAGGCAGAACACGACTCCCCATGTGTTTCATCACGCTAGCACGGCAGCCCCACTTTTGCATGGAAGTCTAATAGCGTTGTAACTTGAAGAAAGAACACTGTAGAGAGACCGTGCTTTAGCTACCGTCGACCTCTAGACGGAGGAAGCATTCCACGGAGTACCGTGGCTGAGAGCCTGGGGAACGGGTTCCATACGTGAAACCAAGGGAGAAATAGGTCCGGGCAGAAGGCACCTCTGGACTCAGCTCTTGCTACCTGAAGCTCACACTACTGCTCCATGTGTGCTTGGAATGCTCTGTGCTCGACACTGACTGGGAAGAAACAAGCCTGTCAAGAATCCCAGCTGCAGCTCATTCGCCTACCAGGCTGCTAACACCAAGAATCAATGCTGTAGCGTTACTGCGCTTTAGCTAACATTGCCGTTCCTGAAGCCGCAGGAGTTGTATAGTGCTCGTGTATGAGAGACCGGGGAAAGGGTCCCATACGTGAAATGGAGTGAGAAACAGGCCGGTGCGGAAGGCAGCTCTCAAGTCACCTCTTGTTTATGAGGCTAGTACCCTTGCCCCGGGTGTGCCTGCAGGCCATAAGCCAACCACCTAACTCAAAGGAACAACTCTGTGGAGAATTCCTGCTTCGGTTAAAATAGCCACGCCTCAGGGTTCAGGCATTGTGTGGTATGCATGCATGAGTGCACAGCAAGTGAGTCCAAAACCATTTTCCTTGTGAGACCCAGGCCCCGGAAGAAGCCAGATCACGACTCCCCACTTGCTCCATGAAACTAGTACTGCGGCCCCACTTTTGCATGGAAGTCTAATAGCTAGCTTTCTAACTCGAAGAAACAACACTGTAGAGAAACCGTGCTTTAGCTACCATCGACCTCTCTGTGGGCGAAGCAGTTTAGGGTGTACTGTGGCTGAGAGCCTGGGGACGGTTTCAATATCGTAATATCGGGGGAGAGACAGGCCAGTACAGAAGGCAGCTCTCAACTCACATCATGGTTATGGGGCTAGTACCGTTGCCCTGGGTGTGTGCAGGCTTAAAGACAGCCACCTAACTCATAGGAAAAACACCGTGGAGAATCCGTGCTTCAGCTAAAACAGCCGCTCCTCAGGGTGGAAGCATTTGGTTGTGTTCGTGCCTGAGAGGACTGCAAGGGAGTCCAAAGTTTCTGCGAGTGAGACTCAGGCCCCAGCAAAAGGCAGAACACGACTCCCCGTGTGTTTCCTTTAGCTAGCACTGCGGCCCTACTTTTGCATGGAAGTCCAATCGCTAGCGTTCTCCCTGGAAGAAACAACACGGTAGAGAAACCGTGCTTTAGCTACCATCCACCTCTCTGAGGGAGGAAGCACTTTCCAGGCTACCGTGGGTGAGAGCCTGAGGAACGGGTTCCGAGGGAGAAGGAGTCCGGGCCAGAAGGCTCCTCTCGACTCAGCTCTTGTTACCTGAAGCTAACACTTCGGCTCCATGTGTGCATAGGAATGCTAAGGGCTCCACACTGATTTGGCAGAAAGAAGCCGGTCAAGAACCCCAGCTTCAGCTCATTCGCCTCTCCACAGGGTGGCAGCATTTTCAAGTCGGCTTGAGTGCAAACCTGGGGAAGGAGTCCCAGCCGAATTCGGAGGGAGAAATAAGCATGGGCAGAAGGCACCTATCGACTCAACTCTTGTTTCGGGAAACTAGATCGGCTCTCCCGTCTGTGCGTGGAGTCCTCAGTGCCATCCACGTAACGCAAAGGAACAAAACTGTAGAGAACCCGTGCCTCAGCAAAGATCGCCCTTCCTGAGCGGGAACTTCATCTATTGTGTGTTTTTGTGAAATCATGAGAAATTGAACCTAAACATAACTCGGAGTGAGAAGCAGGCCTGGAAGGAAGGCTGCTGTCGACTCACCTGTTTGAGGAGATTAGCACTGCTGTACCCTGTGTGCCTGGATGCCTAGTTACCAGGCTAGTAACACCAAGAATCAATCCTATGGAGTGACTGCGCTTGAGTTAACATTGCCATTCCTGAAGCAGGAGGAATTTGACACTGCTCGTGTACGAGACACCGGGGAAAGGGTCCCATACGTGAAATGGAGTGAGAAACAGGCTGGTGCGGAAGGCAGCTCTCAAGTCACCTCTGGTTTATGAGGCTAGTACCCTTGCCCCGGGTGTGCCTGCAGGCCATAAGCCAACCACCTAACTCAAAGGAACAACTCTGTAGAGAATTCCTGCTTCGGCTAAAATAGCCACGCCTCAGGGTGGACGCATTGTGTGGTATGCATGCGTGAGTGCACAGCAAGTGAGTCCAAAACCATTTTCCTTGTGAGACCCAGGCCCCGGAAGAAGCCAGAACACGACTCCCCACTTGCTCCATGAAACTAGTACTGCGGCCCCACTTTTGCATGGAAGTCTAATAGCTAGCTTTCTAACTCGAAGAAACAACACTGTAGAGAAACCGTGCTTTAGCTACTATCGACCTCTCTGTGGGCGAAGCAGTTTAGGGTGTACTGTGGCTCAGAGCCTGGGGACGGTTTCAATATCGTAATATCGGGGGAGAGACAGGCCAGTACAGAAGGCAGCTCTCAACTCACATCATGGTTATGGGGCTAGTACCGTTGCCCTGGGTGTGTGTGCAGGCTTAAAGACAGCCACCTAACTCATAGGAAAAACACGGTGGAGAATCCGTGCTTCAGCTAAAACAGCCGCTCCTGAGGGTGGAAGCATTTGGTTGTGTGCGTGCGTGAGAGGACTGCAAGGGAGTCCAAAGTTTCTGCGAGTGAGACTCAGGCCCCAGCAAAAGGCAGAACACGACTCCCCGTGTGTTTCCTTTAGCTAGCACTGAGGCCCCACTTTTGCATGGAAGTCTAATCGCTAGCGTTCTCCCTGGAAGAAACAACACGGTAGAGAAACCGTGCTTTAGCTACCATCCACCTCTCTGAGGGAGGAAGCACTTTCCAGGCTACCGTGGGTGAGAGCCTGAGGAACGGGTTCCTTACGTGAAACCGAGGGAGAAGGAGTCCGGGCCAGAAGGCTCCTCTCGACTCAGCTCTTGTTACCTGAAGCTAACACTTTGGCTCCATGTGTGCATAGGAATGCTAAGGGCTCCACACTGATTTGGCAGAAAGAAGCCGGTCAAGAACCCCAGCTTCAGCTCATTCGCCTCTCCACAGGGTGGCAGCATTTTCAAGTCGGCTTGAGTGCAAACCTGGGGAAGGAGTCCCAGCAGAATTCGGAGGGAGAAATAAGCATGGGCAGAAGGCACCTATCGACTCAACTCTTGTTTCGGGAAACTAGATCGGCTCTCCCGTCTGTGCGTGGAGTCCTCAGTGCCATCCACGTAACGCAAAGGAACAAAACTGTGGAGAACCCGTGCCTCAGCAAAGATCGCCCTTCCTGAGCGGGAACTTCATCTATTGTGTGTTTTTGTGAAAGCATGAGAAATGGAACCTAAACGTAACTCGGAGTGAGAAGCAGGCCTGGAAGGAAGGCTGCTGTCGACTCACCTCTTGTCTGAGGAGATTAGCACTGCTGTACCCTGTGTGCCTGGATGCCTAGTTACCAGGCTACTAACACCGAGAATCAATCTTATAGAGTGACTGCGCTTGAGTTAACATTGCCGTTCCTGAAGCAGGAGGAATTTGACACTGCTCGTGTACGAGACACCGGGGAAAGGGTCCCATACGTGAAATGGAGTGAGAAACAGGCCGGTGCGGAAGGCAGCTCTCAAGTCACCTCTGGTTTATGAGGCTAGTACCCTTGCCCTGGGGGGGCCTGAAGGCCTAAAGCCAACCACCTAACTCAAAGGAACAACTCTGTAGGGAATTCCTGCTTCGGCTAAAAGAGCCATGCCTCAGGGTGGACGCATTTTGCTGTGTGCATGCGTGAGCGCACTGCAGGTGAGCCCAAAACCATTTTCCTTGTGAGACCCAGGCCCCGGAAGAAGCCAGAACACGACTCCCCACTTGCTCCATGAAGCTAGTACTGCGGCCCCACTTTTGCTTGGAAGTCTAATAGATAGCTTTCTAACTCGGAGAAACAACACTGTAGAGAAACCGTGCTTTAGCTACCGTCGACCTCTCTGTGGGCGAAGCAGTTTAGGGTGTACTGTGGCTGAGAGCCTGGGGACGGTTTCCATTTCGTAATATCGGGGGAGAGACAGGCCGGTACAGAAGGCAGCTCTGAACTCACTACATGGTTATGGGGAAAGTTCCGTTGCCCCGTGGGAGTGTGCAGGCTTAAACACAGCCACCTAACTCGACGGAAAAACTCGGCTGAGAGCCTGTGCTGCAGGTAAAACAGCTGCTCCTGAGTGTGGAAGCATTTTGTTGTGTGCGTGCGTGAGAGCACTGCAAGGGAGTCCAAAGCTTTTTGCGAGTGAGACTCAGGCCCCAGCGAAAGGCAGAACACGACTCCCCATGTGTTTCATCACGCTAGCACGGCAGCCCCACTTTTGCATGGAAGTCTAATAGCGTTGTAACTTGAAGAAAGAACACTGTAGAGAGACCGTGCTTTAGCTACCGTCGACCTCTAGACGGAGGAAGCATTCCACGGAGTACCGTGGCTGAGAGCCTGGGGAACGGGTTCCATACGTGAAACCAAGGGAGAAATAGGTCCGGGCAGAAGGCACCTCTGGACTCAGCTCTTGCTACCTGAAGCTCACACTACTGCTCCATGTGTGCTTGGAATGCTCTGTGCTCGACACTGACTGGGAAGAAACAAGCCTGTCAAGAATCCCAGCTGCAGCTCATTCGCCTACCAGGCTGCTAACACCAAGAATCAATGCTGTAGCGTTACTGCGCTTTAGCTAACATTGCCGTTCCTGAAGCCGCAGGAGTTGTATAGTGCTCGTGTATGAGAGACCGGGGAAAGGGTCCCATACGTGAAATGGAGTGAGAAACAGGCCGGTGCGGAAGGCAGCTCTCAAGTCACCTCTTGTTTATGAGGCTAGTACCCTTGCCCCGGGTGTGCCTGCAGGCCATAAGCCAACCACCTAACTCAAAGGAACAACTCTGTGGAGAATTCCTGCTTCGGTTAAAATAGCCACGCCTCAGGGTTCAGGCATTGTGTGGTATGCATGCATGAGTGCACAGCAAGTGAGTCCAAAACCATTTTCCTTGTGAGACCCAGGCCCCGGAAGAAGCCAGATCACGACTCCCCACTTGCTCCATGAAACTAGTACTGCGGCCCCACTTTTGCATGGAAGTCTAATAGCTAGCTTTCTAACTCGAAGAAACAACACTGTAGAGAAACCGTGCTTTAGCTACCATCGACCTCTCTGTGGGCGAAGCAGTTTAGGGTGTACTGTGGCTGAGAGCCTGGGGACGGTTTCAATATCGTAATATCGGGGGAGAGACAGGCCAGTACAGAAGGCAGCTCTCAACTCACATCATGGTTATGGGGCTAGTACCGTTGCCCTGGGTGTGTGCAGGCTTAAAGACAGCCACCTAACTCATAGGAAAAACACCGTGGAGAATCCGTGCTTCAGCTAAAACAGCCGCTCCTCAGGGTGGAAGCATTTGGTTGTGTTCGTGCCTGAGAGGACTGCAAGGGAGTCCAAAGTTTCTGCGAGTGAGACTCAGGCCCCAGCAAAAGGCAGAACACGACTCCCCGTGTGTTTCCTTTAGCTAGCACTGCGGCCCTACTTTTGCATGGAAGTCCAATCGCTAGCGTTCTCCCTGGAAGAAACAACACGGTAGAGAAACCGTGCTTTAGCTACCATCCACCTCTCTGAGGGAGGAAGCACTTTCCAGGCTACCGTGGGTGAGAGCCTGAGGAACGGGTTCCGAGGGAGAAGGAGTCCGGGCCAGAAGGCTCCTCTCGACTCAGCTCTTGTTACCTGAAGCTAACACTTCGGCTCCATGTGTGCATAGGAATGCTAAGGGCTCCACACTGATTTGGCAGAAAGAAGCCGGTCAAGAACCCCAGCTTCAGCTCATTCGCCTCTCCACAGGGTGGCAGCATTTTCAAGTCGGCTTGAGTGCAAACCTGGGGAAGGAGTCCCAGCCGAATTCGGAGGGAGAAATAAGCATGGGCAGAAGGCACCTATCGACTCAACTCTTGTTTCGGGAAACTAGATCGGCTCTCCCGTCTGTGCGTGGAGTCCTCAGTGCCATCCACGTAACGCAAAGGAACAAAACTGTAGAGAACCCGTGCCTCAGCAAAGATCGCCCTTCCTGAGCGGGAACTTCATCTATTGTGTGTTTTTGTGAAATCATGAGAAATTGAACCTAAACATAACTCGGAGTGAGAAGCAGGCCTGGAAGGAAGGCTGCTGTCGACTCACCTCTTGTTTGAGGAGATTAGCACTGCTGTACCCTGTGTGCCTGGATGCCTAGTTACCAGGCTAGTAACACCAAGAATCAATCCTATGGAGTGACTGCGCTTGAGTTAACATTGCCATTCCTGAAGCAGGAGGAATTTGACACTGCTCGTGTACGAGACACCGGGGAAAGGGTCCCATACGTGAAATGGAGTGAGAAACAGGCTGGTGCGGAAGGCAGCTCTCAAGTCACCTCTGGTTTATGAGGCTAGTACCCTTGCCCCGGGTGTGCCTGCAGGCCATAAGCCAACCACCTAACTCAAAGGAACAACTCTGTAGAGAATTCCTGCTTCGGCTAAAATAGCCACGCCTCAGGGTGGACGCATTGTGTGGTATGCATGCGTGAGTGCACAGCAAGTGAGTCCAAAACCATTTTCCTTGTGAGACCCAGGCCCCGGAAGAAGCCAGAACACGACTCCCCACTTGCTCCATGAAACTAGTACTGCGGCCCCACTTTTGCATGGAAGTCTAATAGCTAGCTTTCTAACTCGAAGAAACAACACTGTAGAGAAACCGTGCTTTAGCTACTATCGACCTCTCTGTGGGCGAAGCAGTTTAGGGTGTACTGTGGCTCAGACCTGGGGACGGTTTCGATATCGTAATATCGGGGGAGAGACCGGCCAGTACAGAAGGCAGCTCTCAACTCACATCATGGTTATGGGGCTACTACCGTTGCCCTGGGTGTGTGTGCAGGCTTAAAGACAGCCACCTAACTCATAGGAAAAACACGGTGGAGAATCCGTGCTTCAGCTAAAACAGCCGCTCCTGAGGGTGGAAGCATTTGGTTGTGTGCGTGCGTGAGAGGACTGCAAGGGAGTCCAAAGTTTCTGCGAGTGAGACTCAGGCCCCAGCAAAAGGCAGAACACGACTCCCCATGTGTTTCATCACGCTAGCACGGCAGCCCCACTTTTGCATGGAAGTCTAATAGCGTTGTAACTTGAAGAAAGAACACTGTAGAGAGACCGTGCTTTAGCTACCGTCGACCTCTAGACGGAGGAAGCATTCCACGGAGTACCGTGGCTGAGAGCCTGGGGAACGGGTTCCATACGTGAAACCAAGGGAGAAATAGGTCCGGGCAGAAGGCACCTCTGGACTCAGCTCTTGCTACCTGAAGCTCACACTACTGCTCCATGTGTGCTTGGAATGCTCTGTGCTCGACACTGACTGGGAAGAAACAAGCCTGTCAAGAATCCCAGCTGCAGCTCATTCGCCTACCAGGCTGCTAACACCAAGAATCAATGCTGTAGCGTTACTGCGCTTTAGCTAACATTGCCGTTCCTGAAGCCGCAGGAGTTGTATAGTGCTCGTGTATGAGAGACCGGGGAAAGGGTCCCATACGTGAAATGGAGTGAGAAACAGGCCGGTGCGGAAGGCAGCTCTCAAGTCACCTCTTGTTTATGAGGCTAGTACCCTTGCCCCGGGTGTGCCTGCAGGCCATAAGCCAACCACCTAACTCAAAGGAACAACTCTGTGGAGAATTCCTGCTTCGGTTAAAATAGCCACGCCTCAGGGTTCAGGCATTGTGTGGTATGCATGCATGAGTGCACAGCAAGTGAGTCCAAAACCATTTTCCTTGTGAGACCCAGGCCCCGGAAGAAGCCAGAACACGACTCCCCACTTGCTCCATGAAACTAGTACTGCGGCCCCACTTTTGCATGGAAGTCTAATAGCTAGCTTTCTAACTCGAAGAAACAACACTGTAGAGAAACCGTGCTTTAGCTACCATCGACCTCTCTGTGGGCGAAGCAGTTTAGGGTGTACTGTGGCTGAGAGCCTGGGGACGGTTTCAATATCGTAATATCGGGGGAGAGACAGGCCAGTACAGAAGGCAGCTCTCAACTCACATCATGGTTATGGGGCTAGTACCGTTGCCCTGGGTGTGTGCAGGCTTAAAGACAGCCACCTAACTCATAGGAAAAACACCGTGGAGAATCCGTGCTTCAGCTAAAACAGCCGCTCCTCAGGGTGGAAGCATTTGGTTGTGTTCGTGCCTGAGAGGACTGCAAGGGAGTCCAAAGTTTCTGCGAGTGAGACTCAGGCCCCAGCAAAAGGCAGAACACGACTCCCCGTGTGTTTCCTTTAGCTAGCACTGCGGCCCTACTTTTGCATGGAAGTCCAATCGCTAGCGTTCTCCCTGGAAGAAACAACACGGTAGAGAAACCGTGCTTTAGCTACCATCCACCTCTCTGAGGGAGGAAGCACTTTCCAGGCTACCGTGGGTGAGAGCCTGAGGAACGGGTTCCGAGGGAGAAGGAGTCCGGGCCAGAAGGCTCCTCTCGACTCAGCTCTTGTTACCTGAAGCTAACACTTCGGCTCCATGTGTGCATAGGAATGCTAAGGGCTCCACACTGATTTGGCAGAAAGAAGCCGGTCAAGAACCCCAGCTTCAGCTCATTCGCCTCTCCACAGGGTGGCAGCATTTTCAAGTCGGCTTGAGTGCAAACCTGGGGAAGGAGTCCCAGCCGAATTCGGAGGGAGAAATAAGCATGGGCAGAAGGCACCTATCGACTCAACTCTTGTTTCGGGAAACTAGATCGGCTCTCCCGTCTGTGCGTGGAGTCCTCAGTGCCATCCACGTAACGCAAAGGAACAAAACTGTAGAGAACCCGTGCCTCAGCAAAGATCGCCCTTCCTGAGCGGGAACTTCATCTATTGTGTGTTTTTGTGAAATCATGAGAAATTGAACCTAAACATAACTCGGAGTGAGAAGCAGGCCTGGAAGGAAGGCTGCTGTCGACTCACCTCTTGTTTGAGGAGATTAGCACTGCTGTACCCTGTGTGCCTGGATGCCTAGTTACCAGGCTAGTAACACCAAGAATCAATCCTATGGAGTGACTGCGCTTGAGTTAACATTGCCATTCCTGAAGCAGGAGGAATTTGACACTGCTCGTGTACGAGACACCGGGGAAAGGGTCCCATACGTGAAATGGAGTGAGAAACAGGCTGGTGCGGAAGGCAGCTCTCAAGTCACCTCTGGTTTATGAGGCTAGTACCCTTGCCCCGGGTGTGCCTGCAGGCCATAAGCCAACCACCTAACTCAAAGGAACAACTCTGTAGAGAATTCCTGCTTCGGCTAAAATAGCCACGCCTCAGGGTGGACGCATTGTGTGGTATGCATGCGTGAGTGCACAGAAAGTGAGTCCAAAACCATTTTCCTTGTGAGACCCAGGCCCCGGAAGAAGCCAGAACACGACTCCCCACTTGCTCCATGAAACTAGTACTGCGGCCCCACTTTTGCATGGAAGTCTAATAGCTAGCTTTCTAACTCGAAGAAACAACACTGTAGAGAAACCGTGCTTTAGCTACTATCGACCTCTCTGTGGGCGAAGCAGTTTAGGGTGTACTGTGGCTCAGACCTGGGGACGGTTTCAATATCGTAATATCGGGGGAGAGACAGGCCAGTACAGAAGGCAGCTCTCAACTCACATCATGGTTATGGGGCTAGTACCGTTGCCCTGGGTGTGTGTGCAGGCTTAAAGACAGCCACCTAACTCATAGGAAAAACACGGTGGAGAATCCGTGCTTCAGCTAAAACAGCCGCTCCTGAGGGTGGAAGCATTTGGTTGTGTGCGTGCGTGAGAGGACTGCAAGGGAGTCCAAAGTTTCTGCGATTGAGACTCAGGCCCCAGCAAAAGGCAGAACACGACTCCCCATGTGTTTCATCACGCTAGCACGGCAGCCCCACTTTTGCATGGAAGTCTAATAGCGTTGTAACTTGAAGAAAGAACACTGTAGAGAGACCGTGCTTTAGCTACCGTCGACCTCTAGACGGAGGAAGCATTCCACGGAGTACCGTGGCTGAGAGCCTGGGGAACGGGTTCCATACGTGAAACCAAGGGAGAAATAGGTCCGGGCAGAAGGCACCTCTGGACTCAGCTCTTGCTACCTGAAGCTAACACTACTGCTCCATGTGTGCTTGGAATGCTCTGTGCTCCACACTGACTGGGAAGAAACAAGCCTGTCAAGAATCCCAGCTGCAGCTCATTCGCCTACCAGGCTGCTAACACCAAGAATCAATGCTGTAGCGCTACTGCGCTTTAGCTAACATTGCCGTTCCTGAAGCCGCAGGAGTTGTATAGTGCTCGTGTATGAGAGACCGGGGAAAGGGTCCCATACGTGAAATGGAGTGAGAAACAGGCCGGTGCGGAAGGCAGCTCTCAAGTCACCTCTTGTTTATGAGGCTAGTACCCTTGCCCCGGGTGTGCCTGCAGGCCATAAGCCAACCACCTAACTCAAAGGAACAACTCTGTAGAGAATTCCTGCTTCGGCTAAAATAGCCACGCCTCAGGGTGGACGCATTGTGTGGTATGCATGCGTGAGTGCACAGCAAGTGAGTCCAAAACCATTTTCCTTGTGAGACCCAGGCCCCGGAAGAAGCCAGAACACGACTCCCCACTTGCTCCATGAAACTAGTACTGCGGCCCCACTTTTGCATGGAAGTCTAATAGCTAGCTTTCTAACTCGAAGAAACAACACTGTAGAGAAACCGTGCTTTAGCTACCATGGACCTCTCTGTGGGCGATGCATTTAGGGTGTACTGTGGCTGAGAGCCTGGGGACGGTTTCAATATCGTAATATCGGGGGAGAGACCGGCCAGTACAGAAGGCAGCTCTCAACTCACATCATGGTTATGGGGCTAGTACCGTTGCCCTGGGTGTGTGTGCAGGCTTAAAGACAGCCACCTAACTCAAAGGAAAAACACGGTAGAGAATCCGTGCTTCAGCTAAAAGAGCCGCTCCTGAGGGTGGAAGCATTTGGTTGTTTGCGTGCGTGAGAGCACTGCAAGGGAGTCCAAAGCTTTTTGCGAGTGAGACTCAGGCCCCAGCGAAAGGCAGAACACCACTCCCCATGTGTTTCATCAAGCTAGCACGGCAGCCCCACTTTTGCATGGAAGTCCAATAGCTAGCATTCTAACTCGAAGAAAAAACACTGTAGAGAAACCGTGCTTTAGCTACCGTTGACCTCTCTGTGGGCGAAGCAGTTTAGGGTGAACTGTGGCTGAGAGCCTGGGGACGGTTTCAATATCGTAATATCGGGGGAGAGACAGGCCAGTACAGAAGGCAGCTCTCAACTCACATCATGGTTATGGGGCTACTACCGTTGCCCTGGGTGTGTGTGCAGGCTTAAAGACAGCCACCTAACTCATAGGAAAAACACGGTGGAGAATCCGTGCTTCAGCTAAAACAGCCGCTCCTGAGGGTGGAAGCATTTGGTTGTGTGCGTGCGTGAGAGGACTGCAAGGGAGTCCAAAGTTTCTGCGAGTGAGACTCAGGCCCCAGCAAAAGGCAGAACACGACTCCCCGTGTGTTTCCTTTAGCTAGCACTGCGGCCCTACTTTTGCATGGAAGTCTAATCGCTAGCTTTCTCCCTGGAAGAAACAACACGGTAGAGAACCCGTGCTTTAGCTACCATCCACCTCTCTGAGGGAGGAAGCACTTTCCAGGCTACCGTGGGTGAGAGCCTGAGGAACGGGTTCCTTACGTGAAACCGAGGGAGAAGGAGTCCAGGCCAGAAGGCTCCTCTCGACTCAGCTCTTGTTACCTGAAGCTAACACTTCGGCTCCATGTGTGCATAGGAATGCTAAGGGCTCCACAGTGATTTGGCAGAAAGAAGCCGGTCAAGAACCCCAGCTTCAGCTCATTCGCCTCTCCACAGGGTGGCAGCATTTTCAAGTCGGCTTGAGTGCAAACCTGGGGAAGGAGTCCCAGCAGAATTCGGAGGGAGAAATAAGCATGGGCAGAAGGCACCTATCGACTCAACTCTTGTTTCGGGAAACTAGATCGGCTCTCCCGTCTGTGCGTGGAGTCCTCAGTGCCATCCACGTAACGCAAAGGAACAAAACTGTAGAGAACCCGTGCCTCAGCAAAGATCGCCCTTCCTGAGCGGGAACTTCATCTATTGTGTGTTTTTGTGAAAGCATGAGAAATGGAACCTAAACGTAACTCGGAGTGAGAAGCAGGCCTGGAAGGAAGGCTACTGTCGACTCACCTCTTGTTTGAGGAGATTAGCACTGCTGTACCCTGTGTGCCTGGATGCCTAGTTACCAGGCTACTAACACCAAGAATCAATCCTATGGAGTGACTGCGCTTGAGTTAACATTGCCGTTCCTGAAGCAGGAGGAATTTGACACTGCTCGTGTACGAGACACCGGGGAAAGGGTCCCATACGTGAAATGGAGTGAGAAACAGGCCGGTGCGGAAGGCAGCTCTCAAGTCACCTCTGGTTTATGAGGCTAGTACCCTTGCCCTGGGGTGGCCTGAAGGCCTAAAGCCAACCACCTAACTCAAAGGAACAACTCTGTAGAGAATTCCTGCTTCGGCTAAAATAGCCACGCCTCAGGGTGGACGCATTGTGTGGTATGCATGCGTGAGTGCACAGCAAGTGAGTCCAAAACCATTTTCCTTGTGAGACCCAGGCCCCGGAAGAAGCCAGAACACGACTCCCCACTTGCTCCATGAAACTAGTACTGCGGCCCCACTTTTGCATGGAAGTCTAATAGCTAGCTTTCTAACTCGAAGAAACAACACTGTAGAGAAACCGTGCTTTAGCTACTATCGACCTCTCTGTGGGCGAAGCAGTTTAGGGTGTACTGTGGCTCAGAGCCTGGGGACGGTTTCAATATCGTAATATCGGGGGAGAGACAGGCCAGTACAGAAGGCAGCTCTCAACTCCCATCATGGTTATGGGGCTAGTACCGTTGCCCTGGGTGTGTGTGCAGGCTTAAAGACAGCCACCTAACTCAAAGGAAAAACACGGTAGAGAATCCGTGCTTCAATTGCACTACTGGGTATTTACCCCAAAGATACAAAAGTCGGGACCCGAAAGGCTACGTGCACCCCGATGTTTATAGCAGCAATGTCCACAATAACCAAACTGTGGAAAGAGCCAACATGTCCATCAACAGATGAATGGATAAAGAAGATGTGGTATATATATACAATGGAATATTATGCAGCCATCAAAAGGAATGAGATCTTGCCATTTGCAACGACGTGGATGGAACTGGAGGGTATTATGCTGAGCCAAATAAGTCAAGCAGAGAAAGACATGTATCATATGACCTCACTGATATGAGGAATTCTTAATCTCAGGAAACAAACTGAGGGTTGCTGGAGTGGGGGGTGGGGTGGGAGGGATGGGGTGACTGGGTGATGGACACTGGGGAGGGTATGTGTTCTGGTAAGCGCTGTGAATTGTGCAAGACTGTGGAATCTCAGATCTGTACCTCTGAAACAAATAATGCAATATATGTTAAGAAAGAAAAAAAGAAGAAGAAGAATGTAGCAGGAGGGGAAGAATGAAAGGGGGGAAATCGGAGGGGGAGAAGAACCATGAGAGACAATGGACTCTGAAAAACAAACTGAGGGTTCTAGAGGGGAGGGGGTTGGGAGGATGGGTTAGCCTGGTGATGGGTATTGAGGAGGGGACGTTCTGCATGGAGCACTGGGTGTTATGCACAAACAATGAATCATGGAACACTATATCTAAAACTAATGATGTAATGTATGGGGATTAACATAACAATAAAGAAAAAAAAAAGAATCCGTGCTTCAGCTAAAACAGCCGCTCCTGAGGGTGGAAGCATTTGGTTGTGTGCGTGCGTGAGAGCACTGCAAGGGAGTCCAAAGCTTTTTGCGAGTGAGACTCAGGCCCCAGCGAAAGGCAGAACACCACTCCCCATGTGTTTCATGAAGCGAGCACGGTAGCCCCACTTTTGCATGGAAGTCTAATAGCTAGCGTTCTAACTCGAAGAAACAACCCTGTAGAGAAACCGTGCCTTAGCTACCGTCGACCTCTCTGTGGGCGAAGCAGTTTAGGGTAAACTGTGGCTGAGAGTCTGGGGACGGTTTCAATATCGAAATATCAGGGAGAGACAGGCCGGTACAGAAGGCAGCTCTCAACTCACATCATGGTTATGCGGATAGTACCGTTGCCCAGCGTGTGTGTGCCGGCTTCGACACAGCCACCTAATTCAAAGGAAAAACTCCCTTGAGAACCTGTGCTGCAGGTAAAACAGCTGCTCCTGTGGGTGGAAGCATTTTGTTGTGTACGTGCGTGAGAGCACGGCAAGGGAGTCCAAAGCTTTTTGCGAGTGAGACTCAGGCCCCAGCGAAAGGCAGAACACGACTCCCCATGTGTTTCATCAAGCTAGCACGGCAGCCCCACTTTTGCATGGAAAGCTAATAGCTAGCGTTCTAACTCGAAGAAACAACACTGTAGAGAAACCGTGCTTTAGCTACCGTCGACCTCTCTGTGGGCGAAGCAGTTTAGGGTGTACTGTGGCTGAGAGCCTGGGGACGGTTTCAATATCGTAATATCGGGGGAGAGACAGGCCAGTACAGAAGGCAGCTCTCAACTCACATCATGGTTATGGGGCTAGTA
This sequence comes from Halichoerus grypus, assembly GCF_964656455.1. Classification (NCBI taxonomy): domain Eukaryota; kingdom Metazoa; phylum Chordata; class Mammalia; order Carnivora; family Phocidae; genus Halichoerus; species Halichoerus grypus. The sequence goes on from NC_135721.1 coordinate 79,309,493, forward strand.
CCGTTGCCCTGGGTGTGTGTGCAGGCTTAAAGACAGCCACCTAACTCATAGGAAAAACACGGTGGAGAATCCGTGCTTCAGCTAAAACAGCCGCTCCTGAGGATGGAAGCATTTGGTTGTGTGTGTGCGTGAGAGGACTGCAAGGGAGTCCAAAGTTTCTGCGAGTGAGACTCAGGCCCCAGCAAAAGGCAGAACACGACTCCCCGTGTGTTTCCTTTAGCTAGCACTGCGGCCCTACTTTTGCATGGAAGTCTAATCGCTAGCGTTCTCCCTGGAAGAAAGAACACGGTAGAGAAACCGTGCTTTAGCTACCATCCACCACTCTGAGGGAGGAAGCACTTTCCAGGCTACCGTGGGTGAGAGCCTGAGGAACGGGTTCCTTACGTGAAACCGAGGGAGAAGGAGTCCGGGCCAGAAGGCTCCTCTCGACTCAGCTCTTGTTACCTGAAGCTAACACTTTGGCTCCATGTGTGCATAGGAATGCTAAGGGCTCCACACTGATTTGGCAGAAAGAAGCCGGTCAAGAACCCCAGCTTCAGCTCATTCGCCTCTCCACAGGGTGGCAGCATTTTCAAGTCGGCTTGAGTGCAAACCTGGGGAAGGAGTCCCAGCCGAATTCGGAGGGAGAAATAAGCATGGGCAGAAGGCACCTATCGACTCAACTCTTGTTTCGGGAAACTAGATCGGCTCTCCCGTCTGTGCGTGGAGTCCTCAGTGCCATCCACGTAACGCAAAGGAACAAAACTGTGGAGAACCCGTGCCTCAGCAAAGATCGCCCTTCCTGAGCGGGAACTTCATCTATTGTGTGTTTTTGTGAAAGCATGAGAAATGGAACCTAAACGTAACTCGGAGTGAGAAGCAGGCCTGGAAGGAAGGCTGCTGTCGACTCACCTCTTGTTTGAGGAGATTAGCACTGCTGTACCCTGTGTGCCTGGATGCCTAGTTACCAGGCTACTAACACCGAGAATCAATCTTATAGAGTGACTGCGCTTGAGTTAACATTGCCGTTCCTGAAGCAGGAGGAATTTGACACTGCTCGTGTACGAGACACCGGGGAATGCGTCCCATACGTGAAATGGAGTGAGAAACAGGCCGGTGCGGAAGGCAGCTCTCAAGTCACCTCTGGTTTATGAGGCTAGTACCCTTGCCCTGGGGGGGCCTGAAGGCCTAAAGCCAACCACCTAACTCAAAGGAACAACTCTGTAGGGAATTCCTGCTTCGGCTAAAAGAGCCATGCCTCAGGGTGGACGCATTTTGCTGTGTGCATGCGTGAGCGCACTGCAGGTGAGCCCAAAACCATTTTCCTTGTGAGACCCAGGCCCCGGAAGAAGCCAGAACACGACTCCCCACTTGCTCCATGAAGCTAGTACTGCGGCCCCACTTTTGCTTGGAAGTCTAATAGATAGCTTTCTAACTCGGAGAAACAACACTGTAGAGAAACCGTGCTTTAGCTACCGTCGACCTCTCTGTGGGCGAAGCAGTTTAGGGTGTACTGTGGCTGAGAGCCTGGGGACGGTTTCCATTTCGTAATATCGGGGGAGAGACAGGCCGGTACAGAAGGCAGCTCTGAACTCACTACATGGTTATGGGGAAAGTTCCGTTGCCCCGTGGGAGTGTGCAGGCTTAAACACAGCCACCTAACTCGACGGAAAAACTCGGTTGAGAGCCTGTGCTGCAGGTAAAACAGCTGCTCCTGAGGGTGGAAGCATTTTGTTGTGTGCGTGCGTGAGAGCACTGCAAGGGAGTCCAAAGCTTTTTGCGAGTGAGACTCAGGCCCCAGCGAAAGGCAGAACACGACTCCCCATGTGTTTCATCACGCTAGCACGGCAGCCCCACTTTTGCATGGAAGTCTAATAGCGTTGTAACTTGAAGAAAGAACACTGTAGAGAGACCGTGCTTTAGCTACCGTCGACCTCTAGACGGAGGAAGCATTCCACGGAGTACCGTGGCTGAGAGCCTGGGGAACGGGTTCCATACGTGAAACCAAGGGAGAAATAGGTCCGGGCAGAAGGCACCTCTGGACTCAGCTCTTGCTACCTGAAGCTAACACTACTGCTCCATGTGTGTTTGGAATGCTCTGTGCTCGACACTGACTGGGAAGAAACAAGCCTGTCAAGAATCCCAGCTGCAGCTCATTCGCCTACCAGGCTGCTAACACCAAGAATCAATGCTGTAGCGTTACTGCGCTTTAGCTAACATTGCCGTTCCTGAAGCCGCAGGAGTTGTATAGTGCTCGTGTATGAGAGACCGGGGAAAGGGTCCCATAGGTGAAATGGAGTGAGAAACAGGCCGGTGCGGAAGGCAGCTCTCAAGTCACCTCTTGTTTATGAGGCTAGTACCCTTGCCCCGGGTGTGCCTGCAGGCCATAAGCCAACCACCTAACTCAAAGGAACAACTCTGTGGAGAATTCCTGCTTCGGTTAAAATAGCCACGCCTCAGGGTTCAGGCATTGTGTGGTATGCATGCATGAGTGCACAGCAAGTGAGTCCAAAACCATTTTCCTTGTGAGACCCAGGCCCCGGAAGAAGCCAGATCACGACTCCCCACTTGCTCCATGAAACTAGTACTGCGGCCCCACTTTTGCATGGAAGTCTAATAGCTAGCTTTCTAACTCGAAGAAACAACACTGTAGAGAAACCGTGCTTTAGCTACCATCGACCTCTCTGTGGGCGAAGCAGTTTAGGGTGTACTGTGGCTGCGAGCCTGGGGACGGTTTCAATATCGTAATATCGGGGGAGAGACAGGCCAGTACAGAAGGCAGCTCTCAACTCACATCATGGTTATGGGGCTAGTACCGTTGCCCTGGGTGTGTGTGCAGGCTTAAAGACAGCCACCTAACTCATAGGAAAAACACCGTGGAGAATCCGTGCTTCAGCTAAAACAGCCGCTCCTCAGGGTGGAAGCATTTGGTTGTGTTCGTGCCTGAGAGGACTGCAAGGGAGTCCAAAGTTTCTGCGAGTGAGACTCAGGCCCCAGCAAAAGGCAGAACACGACTCCCCGTGTGTTTCCTTTAGCTAGCACTGCGGCCCTACTTTTGCATGGAAGTCCAATCGCTAGCGTTCTCCCTGGAAGAAACAACACGGTAGAGAAACCGTGCTTTAGCTACCATCCACCTCTCTGAGGGAGGAAGCACTTTCCAGGCTACCGTGGGTGAGAGCCTGAGGAACGGGTTCCGAGGGAGAAGGAGTCCGGGCCAGAAGGCTCCTCTCGACTCAGCTCTTGTTACCTGAAGCTAACACTTCGGCTCCATGTGTGCATAGGAATGCTAAGGGCTCCACACTGATTTGGCAGAAAGAAGCCGGTCAAGAACCCCAGCTTCAGCTCATTCGCCTCTCCACAGGGTGGCAGCATTTTCAAGTCGGCTTGAGTGCAAACCTGGGGAAGGAGTCCCAGCCGAATTCGGAGGGAGAAATAAGCATGGGCAGAAGGCACCTATCGACTCAACTCTTGTTTCGGGAAACTAGATCGGCTCTCCCGTCTGTGCGTGGAGTCCTCAGTGCCATCCACGTAACGCAAAGGAACAAAACTGTAGAGAACCCGTGCCTCAGCAAAGATCGCCCTTCCTGAGCGGGAACTTCATCTATTGTGTGTTTTTGTGAAATCATGAGAAATTGAACCTAAACATAACTCGGAGTGAGAAGCAGGCCTGGAAGGAAGGCTGCTGTCGACTCACCTCTTGTTTGAGGAGATTAGCACTGCTGTACCCTGTGTGCCTGGATGCCTAGTTACCAGGCTACTAACACCAAGAATCAATCCTATGGAGTGACTGCGCTTGAGTTAACATTGCCATTCCTGAAGCAGGAGGAATTTGACACTGCTCGTGTACGAGACACCGGGGAAAGGGTCCCATACGTGAAATGGAGTGAGAAACAGGCTGGTGCGGAAGGCAGCTCTCAAGTCACCTCTGGTTTATGAGGCTAGTACCCTTGCCCCGGGTGTGCCTGCAGGCCATAAGCCAACCACCTAACTCAAAGGAACAACTCTGTAGAGAATTCCTGCTTCGGCTAAAATAGCCACGCCTCAGGGTGGACGCATTGTGTGGTATGCATGCGTGAGTGCACAGCAAGTGAGTCCAAAACCATTTTCCTTGTGAGACCCAGGCCCCGGAAGAAGCCAGAACACGACTCCCCACTTGCTCCATGAAACTAGTACTGCGGCCCCACTTTTGCATGGAAGTCTAATAGCTAGCTTTCTAACTCGAAGAAACAACACTGTAGAGAAACCGTGCTTTAGCTACTATCGACCTCTCTGTGGGCGAAGCAGTTTAGGGTGTACTGTGGCTGCGAGCCTGGGGACGGTTTCAATATCGTAATATCGGGGGAGAGACAGGCCAGTACAGAAGGCAGCTCTCAACTCCCATCATGGTTATGGGGCTAGTACCGTTGCCCTGGGTGTGTGTGCAGGCTTAAAGACAGCCACCTAACTCAAAGGAAAAACACGGTAGAGAATCCATGCTTCAATTGCACTACTGGGTATTTACCCCAAAGATACAAAAGTCGGGACCCGAAAGGCTACGTGCACCCCGATGTTTATAGCAGCAATATCCACAATAGCCAAACTGTGGAAAGAGCCAAGATGTCCATCAACAGATGAATGGATAAAGAAGATGTGGTATATATATACAATGGAATATTATGCAGCCATCAAAAGGAATGAGATCTTGCCATTTGCAACGACGTGGATGGAACTGGAGGGTATTATGCTGAGCCAAATAAGTCAAGCAGAGAAAGACATGTATCATATGACCTCACTGATATGAGGAATTCTTAATCTCAGGAAACAAACTGAGGGTTGCTGGAGTGGGGGGTGGGGTGGGAGGGATGGGGTGACTGGGTGATGGACACTGGGGAGGGTATGTGTTCTGGTAAGCGCTGTGAATTGTGCAAGACTGTGGAATCTCAGATCTGTACCTCTGAAACAAATAATGCAATATATGTTAAGAAAGAAAAAAAGAAGAAGAAGAATGTAGCAGGAGGGGAAGAATGAAGGGGGGGAAATCGGAGGGGGAGAAGAACCATGAGAGACAATGGACTCTGAAAAACAAACTGAGGGTTCTAGAGGGGAGGGGGTTGGGAGGATGGGTTAGCCTGGTGATGGGTATTGAGGAGGGCACGTTCTGCATGGAGCACTGGGTGTTATGCACAAACAATGAATCATGGAACACTATATCTAAAACTAATGATGTAATGTATGGGGATTAACATAACAATAAAGAAAAAAAAAAGAATCCGTGCTTCAGCTAAAACAGCCGCTCCTGAGGGTGGAAGCATTTGGTTGTGTGCGTGCGTGAGAGCACTGCAAGGGAGTCCAAAGCTTTTTGCGAGTGAGACTCAGGCCCCAGCGAAAGGCAGAACACCACTCCCCATGTGTTTCATGAAGCGAGCACGGCAGCCCCACTTTTGCATGGAAGTCTAATAGCTAGCGTTCTAACTCGAAGAAACAACACTGTAGAGAAACCGTGCCTTAGCTACCGTCGACCTCTCTGTGGGCGAAGCAGTTTAGGGTAAACTGTGGCTGAGAGTCTGGGGACGGTTTCAATATCGAAATATCAGGGAGAGACAGGCCGGTACAGAAGGCAGCTCTCAACTCACATCATGGTTATGCGGATAGTACCGTTGCCCAGCGTGTGTGTGCCGGCTTCGACACAGCCACCTAATTCAAAGGAAAAACTCCCTTGAGAGCCTGTGCTGCAGGTAAAACAGCTGCTCCAGTGGGTGGAAGCATTTTGTTGTGTACGTGCGTGAGAGCACGGCAAGGGAGTCCAAAGCTTTTTGCGAGTGAGACTCAGGCCCCAGCGAAAGGCAGAACACGACTCCCCATGTGTTTCATGAAGCGAGCACGGCAGCCCCACTTTTGCATGGAAGTCCAATAGCTAGCATTCTAACTCGAAGAAAAAACACTGTAGAGAAACCGTGCTTTAGCTACCGTTGACCTCTATGTGGGCGAAGCAGTTTAGGGTGTACTGTGGCTGAGAGCCTGGGGACGGTTTCTATATCGTAATATCGGGGGAGAGACAGGCCAGTACAGAAGGCAGCTCTCAACTCACATCATGGTTATGGGGCTAGTACCGTTGCCCTGGGTGTGTGTGCAGGCTTAAAGACAGCCACCTAACTCATAGGAAAAACACGGTGGAGAATCCGTGCTTCAGCTAAAACAGCCGCTCCTGAGGGTGGAAGCATTTGGTTGTGTGCGTGCGTGAGAGGACTGCAAGGGAGTCCAAAGTTTCTGCGAGTGAGACTCAGGCCCCAGCAAAAGGCAGAACACGACTCCCCGTGTGTTTCCTTTAGCTAGCACTGCGGCCCTACTTTTGCATGGAAGTCTAATCGCTAGCGTTCTCCCTGGAAGAAACAACACGGTAGAGAAACCGTGCTTTAGCTACCATCCACCTCTCTGAGGGAGGAAGCACTTTCCAGGCTACCGTGGGTGAGAGCCTGAGGAACGGGTTCCTTACGTGAAACCGAGGGAGAAGGAGTCCGGGCCAGAAGGCTCCTCTCGACTCAGCTCTTGTTACCTGAAGCTAACACTTTGGCTCCATGTGTGCATAGGAATGCTAAGGGCTCCACACTGATTTGGCAGAAAGAAGCCGGTCAAGAACCCCAGCTTCAGCTCATTCGCCTCTCCACAGGGTGGCAGCATTTTCAAGTCGGCTTGAGTGCAAACCTGGGGAAGGAGTCCCAGCAGAATTCGGAGGGAGAAATAAGCATGGGCAGAAGGCACCTATCGACTCAACTCTTGTTTCGGGAAACTAGATCGGCTCTCCCGTCTGTGCGTGGAGTCCTCAGTGCCATCCACGTAACGCAAAGGAACAAAACTGTGGAGAACCCGTGCCTCAGCAAAGATCGCCCTTCCTGAGCGGGAACTTCATCTATTGTGTGTTTTTGTGAAAGCATGAGAAATGGAACCTAAACGTAACTCGGAGTGAGAAGCAGGCCTGGAAGGAAGGCTGCTGTCGACTCACCTCTTGTTTGAGGAGATTAGCACTGCTGTACCCTGTGTGCCTGGATGCCTAGTTACCAGGCTACTAACACCGAGAATCAATCTTATAGAGTGACTGCGCTTGAGTTAACATTGCCGTTCCTGAAGCAGGAGGAATTTGACACTGCTCGTGTACGAGACACCGGGGAATGCGTCCCATACGTGAAATGGAGTGAGAAACAGGCCGGTGCGGAAGGCAGCTCTCAAGTCACCTCTGGTTTATGAGGCTAGTACCCTTGCCCTGGGGGGGCCTGAAGGCCTAAAGCCAACCACCTAACTCAAAGGAACAACTCTGTAGGGAATTCCTGCTTCGGCTAAAAGAGCCATGCCTCAGGGTGGACGCATTTTGCTGTGTGCATGCGTGAGCGCACTGCAGGTGAGCCCAAAACCATTTTCCTTGTGAGACCCAGGCCCCGGAAGAAGCCAGAACACGACTCCCCACTTGCTCCATGAAGCTAGTACTGCGGCCCCACTTTTGCTTGGAAGTCTAATAGATAGCTTTCTAACTCGGAGAAACAACACTGTAGAGAAACCGTGCTTTAGCTACCGTCGACCTCTCTGTGGGCGAAGCAGTTTAGGGTGTACTGTGGCTGAGAGCCTGGGGACGGTTTCCATTTCGTAATATCGGGGGAGAGACAGGCCGGTACAGAAGGCAGCTCTGAACTCACTACATGGTTATGGGGAAAGTTCCGTTGCCCCGTGGGAGTGTGCAGGCTTAAACACAGCCACCTAACTCGACGGAAAAACTCGGTTGAGAGCCTGTGCTGCAGGTAAAACAGCTGCTCCTGAGTGTGGAAGCATTTTGTTGTGTGCGTGCGTGAGAGCACTGCAAGGGAGTCCAAAGCTTTTTGCGAGTGAGACTCAGGCCCCAGCGAAAGGCAGAACACGACTCCCCATGTGTTTCATCACGCTAGCACGGCAGCCCCACTTTTGCATGGAAGTCTAATAGCGTTGTAACTTGAAGAAAGAACACTGTCGAGAGACCGTGCTTTAGCTACCGTCGACCTCTAGACGGAGGAAGCATTCCACGGAGTACCTGGCTGAGAGCCTGGGGAACGGGTTCCATACGTGAAACCAAGGGAGAAATAGGTCCGGGCAGAAGGCACCTCTGGACTCAGCTCTTGCTACCTGAAGCTAACACTACTGCTCCATGTGTGCTTGGAATGCTCTGTGCTCGACACTGACTGGGAAGAAACAAGCCTGTCAAGAATCCCAGCTGCAGCTCATTCGCCTACCAGGCTGCTAACACCAAGAATCAATGCTGTAGCGTTACTGCGCTTTAGCTAACATTGCCGTTCCTGAAGCCGCAGGAGTTGTATAGTGCTCGTGTATGAGAGACCGGGGAAAGGGTCCCATACGTGAAATGGAGTGAGAAACAGGCCGGTGCGGAAGGCAGCTCTCAAGTCACCTCTTGTTTATGAGGCTAGTACCCTTGCCCCGGGTGTGCCTGCAGGCCATAAGCCAACCACCTAACTCAAAGGAACAACTCTGTGGAGAATTCCTGCTTCGGTTAAAATAGCCACGCCTCAGGGTTCAGGCATTGTGTGGTATGCATGCATGAGTGCACAGCAAGTGAGTCCAAAACCATTTTCCTTGTGAGACCCAGGCCCCGGAAGAAGCCAGATCACGACTCCCCACTTGCTCCATGAAACTAGTACTGCGGCCCCACTTTTGCATGGAAGTCTAATAGCTAGCTTTCTAACTCGAAGAAACAACACTGTAGAGAAACCGTGCTTTAGCTACCATCGACCTCTCTGTGGGCGAAGCAGTTTAGGGTGTACTGTGGCTGAGAGCCTGGGGACGGTTTCAATATCGTAATATCGGGGGAGAGACAGGCCAGTACAGAAGGCAGCTCTCAACTCACATCATGGTTATGGGGCTAGTACCGTTGCCCTGGGTGTGTGTGCAGGCTTAAAGACAGCCACCTAACTCATAGGAAAAACACCGTGGAGAATCCGTGCTTCAGCTAAAACAGCCGCTCCTCAGGGTGGAAGCATTTGGTTGTGTTCGTGCCTGAGAGGACTGCAAGGGAGTCCAAAGTTTCTGCGAGTGAGACTCAGGCCCCAGCAAAAGGCAGAACACGACTCCCCGTGTGTTTCCTTTAGCTAGCACTGCGGCCCTACTTTTGCATGGAAGTCCAATCGCTAGCGTTCTCCCTGGAAGAAACAACACGGTAGAGAAACCGTGCTTTAGCTACCATCCACCTCTCTGAGGGAGGAAGCACTTTCCAGGCTACCGTGGGTGAGAGCCTGAGGAACGGGTTCCGAGGGAGAAGGAGTCCGGGCCAGAAGGCTCCTCTCGACTCAGCTCTTGTTACCTGAAGCTAACACTTCGGCTCCATGTGTGCATAGGAATGCTAAGGGCTCCACACTGATTTGGCAGAAAGAAGCCGGTCAAGAACCCCAGCTTCAGCTCATTCGCCTCTCCACAGGGTGGCAGCATTTTCAAGTCGGCTTGAGTGCAAACCTGGGGAAGGAGTCCCAGCCGAATTCGGAGGGAGAAATAAGCATGGGCAGAAGGCACCTATCGACTCAACTCTTGTTTCGGGAAACTAGATCGGCTCTCCCGTCTGTGCGTGGAGTCCTCAGTGCCATCCACGTAACGCAAAGGAACAAAACTGTAGAGAACCCGTGCCTCAGCAAAGATCGCCCTTCCTGAGCGGGAACTTCATCTATTGTGTGTTTTTGTGAAATCATGAGAAATTGAACCTAAACATAACTCGGAGTGAGAAGCAGGCCTGGAAGGAAGGCTGCTGTCGACTCACCTCTTGTTTGAGGAGATTAGCACTGCTGTACCCTGTGTGCCTGGATGCCTAGTTACCAGGCTACTAACACCAAGAATCAATCCTATGGAGTGACTGCGCTTGAGTTAACATTGCCATTCCTGAAGCAGGAGGAATTTGACACTGCTCGTGTACGAGACACCGGGGAAAGGGTCCCATACGTGAAATGGAGTGAGAAACAGGCTGGTGCGGAAGGCAGCTCTCAAGTCACCTCTGGTTTATGAGGCTAGTACCCTTGCCCCGGGTGTGCCTGCAGGCCATAAGCCAACCACCTAACTCAAAGGAACAACTCTGTAGAGAATTCCTGCTTCGGCTAAAATAGCCACGCCTCAGGGTGGACGCATTGTGTGGTATGCATGCGTGAGTGCACAGCAAGTGAGTCCAAAACCATTTTCCTTGTGAGACCCAGGCCCCGGAAGAAGCCAGAACACGACTCCCCACTTGCTCCATGAAACTAGTACTGCGGCCCCACTTTTGCATGGAAGTCTAATAGCTAGCTTTCTAACTCGAAGAAACAACACTGTAGAGAAACCGTGCTTTAGCTACTATCGACCTCTCTGTGGGCGAAGCAGTTTAGGGTGTACTGTGGCTGAGAGCCTGGGGACGGTTTCAATATCGTAATATCGGGGGAGAGACAGGCCAGTACAGAAGGCAGCTCTCAACTCCCATCATGGTTATGGGGCTAGTACCGTTGCCCTGGGTGTGTGTGCAGGCTTAAAGACAGCCACCTAACTCATAGGAAAAACACGGTGGAGAATCCGTGCTTCAGCTAAAACAGCCGCTCCTGAGGGTGGAAGCATTTGGTTGTGTGCGTGCGTGAGAGGACTGCAAGGGAGTCCAAAGTTTCTGCGAGTGAGACTCAGGCCCCAGCAAAAGGCAGAACACGACTCCCCGTGTGTTTCCTTTAGCTAGCACTGCGGCCCTACTTTTGCATGGAAGTCTAATCGCTAGCGTTCTCCCTGGAAGAAACAACACGGTAGAGAAACCGTGCTTTAGCTACCATCCACCTCTCTGAGGGAGGAAGCACTTTCCAGGCTACCGTGGGTGAGAGCCTGAGGAACGGGTTCCTTACGTGAAACCGAGGGAGAAGGAGTCCGGGCCAGAAGGCTCCTCTCGACTCAGCTCTTGTTACCTGAAGCTAACACTTTGGCTCCATGTGTGCATAGGAATGCTAAGGGCTCCACACTGATTTGGCAGAAAGAAGCCGGTCAAGAACCCCAGCTTCAGCTCATTCGCCTCTCCACAGGGTGGCAGCATTTTCAAGTCGGCTTGAGTGCAAACCTGGGGAAGGAGTCCCAGCCGAATTCGGAGGGAGAAATAAGCATGGGCAGAAGGCACCTATCGACTCAACTCTTGTTTCGGGAAACTAGATCGGCTCTCCCGTCTGTGCGTGGAGTCCTCAGTGCCATCCACGTAACGCAAAGGAACAAAACTGTGGAGAACCCGTGCCTCAGCAAAGATCGCCCTTCCTGAGCGGGAACTTCATCTATTGTGTGTTTTTGTGAAAGCATGAGAAATGGAACCTAAACGTAACTCGGAGTGAGAAGCAGGCCTGGAAGGAAGGCTGCTGTCGACTCACCTCTTGTCTGAGGAGATTAGCACTGCTGTACCCTGTGTGCCTGGATGCCTAGTTACCAGGCTACTAACACCGAGAATCAATCTTATAGAGTGACTGCGCTTGAGTTAACATTGCCGTTCCTGAAGCAGGAGGAATTTGACACTGCTCGTGTACGAGACACCGGGGAAAGGGTCCCATACGTGAAATGGAGTGAGAAACAGGCCGGTGCGGAAGGCAGCTCTCAAGTCACCTCTGGTTTATGAGGCTAGTACCCTTGCCCTGGGGGGGCCTGAAGGCCTAAAGCCAACCACCTAACTCAAAGGAACAACTCTGTAGGGAATTCCTGCTTCGGCTAAAAGAGCCATGCCTCAGGGTGGACGCATTTTGCTGTGTGCATGCGTGAGCGCACTGCAGGTGAGCCCAAAACCATTTTCCTTGTGAGACGCAGGCCCTGGAAGAAGCCAGAACACGACTCCCCACTTGCTCCATGAAGCTAGTACTGCGGCCCCACTTTTGCTTGGAAGTCTAATAGATAGCTTTCTAACTCGGAGAAACAACACTGTAGAGAAACCGTGCTTTAGCTACCGTCGACCTCTCTGTGGGCGAAGCAGTTTAGGGTGTACTGTGGCTGAGAGCCTGGGGACGGTTTCCATTTCGTAATATCGGGGGAGAGACAGGCCGGTACAGAAGGCAGCTCTGAACTCACTACATGGTTATGGGGAAAGTTCCGTTGCCCCGTGGGAGTGTGCAGGCTTAAACACAGCCACCTAACTCGACGGAAAAACTCGGCTGAGAGCCTGTGCTGCAGGTAAAACAGCTGCTCCTGAGTGTGGAAGCATTTTGTTGTGTGCGTGCGTGAGAGCACTGCAAGGGAGTCCAAAGCTTTTTGCGAGTGAGACTCAGGCCCCAGCGAAAGGCAGAACACGACTCCCCATGTGTTTCATCACGCTAGCACGGCAGCCCCACTTTTGCATGGAAGTCTAATAGCGTTGTAACTTGAAGAAAGAACACTGTAGAGAGACCGTGCTTTAGCTACCGTCGACCTCTAGACGGAGGAAGCATTCCACAGAGTACCGTGGCTGAGAGCCTGGGGAACGGGTTCCATACGTGAAACCAAGGGAGAAATAGGTCCGGGCAGAAGGCACCTCTGGACTCAGCTCTTGCTACCTGAAGCTAACACTACTGCTCCATGTGTGCTTGGAATGCTCTGTGCTCGACACTGACTGGGAAGAAACAAGCCTGTCAAGAATCCCAGCTGCAGCTCATTCGCCTACCAGGCTGCTAACACCAAGAATCAATGCTGTAGCGTTACTGCGCTTTAGCTAACATTGCCGTTCCTGAAGCCGCAGGAGTTGTATAGTGCTCGTGTATGAGAGACCGGGGAAAGGGTCCCATACGTGAAATGGAGTGAGAAACAGGCCGGTGCGGAAGGCAGCTCTCAAGTCACCTCTTGTTTATGAGGCTAGTACCCTTGCCCCGGGTGTGCCTGCAGGCCATAAGCCAACCACCTAACTCAAAGGAACAACTCTGTGGAGAATTCCTGCTTCGGTTAAAATAGCCACGCCTCAGGGTTCAGGCATTGTGTGGTATGCATGCATGAGTGCACAGCAAGTGAGTCCAAAACCATTTTCCTTGTGAGACCCAGGCCCCGGAAGAAGCCAGAACACGACTCCCCACTTGCTCCATGAAACTAGTACTGCGGCCCCACTTTTGCATGGAAGTCTAATAGCTAGCTTTCTAACTCGAAGAAACAACACTGTAGAGAAACCGTGCTTTAGCTACCATCGACCTCTCTGTGGGCGAAGCAGTTTAGGGTGTACTGTGGCTGAGAGCCTGGGGACGGTTTCAATATCGTAATATCGGGGGAGAGACAGGCCAGTACAGAAGGCAGCTCTCAACTCACATCATGGTTATGGGGCTAGTACCGTTGCCCTGGGTGTGTGCAGGCTTAAAGACAGCCACCTAACTCATAGGAAAAACACCGTGGAGAATCCGTGATTCAGCTAAAACAGCCGCTCCTCAGGGTGGAAGCATTTGGTTGTGTTCGTGCCTGAGAGGACTGCAAGGGAGTCCAAAGTTTCTGCGAGTGAGACTCAGGCCCCAGCAAAAGGCAGAACACGACTCCCCGTGTGTTTCCTTTAGCTAGCACTGCGGCCCTACTTTTGCATGGAAGTCCAATCGCTAGCGTTCTCCCTGGAAGAAACAACACGGTAGAGAAACCGTGCTTTAGCTACCATCCACCTCTCTGAGGGAGGAAGCACTTTCCAGGCTACCGTGGGTGAGAGCCTGAGGAACGGGTTCCGAGGGAGAAGGAGTCCGGGCCAGAAGGCTCCTCTCGACTCAGCTCTTGTTACCTGAAGCTAACACTTCGGCTCCATGTGTGCATAGGAATGCTAAGGGCTCCACACTGATTTGGCAGAAAGAAGCCGGTCAAGAACCCCAGCTTCAGCTCATTCGCCTCTCCACAGGGTGGCAGCATTTTCAAGTCGGCTTGAGTGCAAACCTGGGGAAGGAGTCCCAGCCGAATTCGGAGGGAGAAATAAGCATGGGCAGAAGGCACCTATCGACTCAACTCTTGTTTCGGGAAACTAGATCGGCTCTCCCGTCTGTGCGTGGAGTCCTCAGTGCCATCCACGTAACGCAAAGGAACAAAACTGTAGAGAACCCGTGCCTCAGCAAAGATCGCCCTTCCTGAGCGGGAACTTCATCTATTGTGTGTTTTTGTGAAATCATGAGAAATTGAACCTAAACATAACTCGGAGTGAGAAGCAGGCCTGGAAGGAAGGCTGCTGTCGACTCACCTCTTGTTTGAGGAGATTAGCACTGCTGTACCCTGTGTGCCTGGATGCCTAGTTACCAGGCTACTAACACCAAGAATCAATCCTATGGAGTGACTGCGCTTGAGTTAACATTGCCATTCCTGAAGCAGGAGGAATTTGACACTGCTCGTGTACGAGACACCGGGGAAAGGGTCCCATACGTGAAATGGAGTGAGAAACAGGCCGGTGCGGAAGGCAGCTCTCAAGTCACCTCTGGTTTATGAGGCTAGTACCCTTGCCCCGGGTGTGCCTGCAGGCCATAAGCCAACCACCTAACTCAAAGGAACAACTCTGTAGAGAATTCCTGCTTCGGCTAAAATAGCCACGCCTCAGGGTGGACGCATTGTGTGGTATGCATGCGTGAGTGCACAGCAAGTGAGTCCAAAACCATTTTCCTTGTGAGACCCAGGCCCCGGAAGAAGCCAGAACACGACTCCCCACTTGCTCCATGAAACTAGTACTGCGGCCCCACTTTTGCATGGAAGTCTAATAGCTAGCTTTCTAACTCGAAGAAACAACACTGTAGAGAAACCGTGCTTTAGCTACTATCGACCTCTCTGTGGGCGAAGCAGTTTAGGGTGTACTGTGGCTCAGAGCCTGGGGACGGTTTCAATATCGTAATATCGGGGGAGAGACAGGCCAGTACAGAAGGCAGCTCTCAACTCCCATCATGGTTATGGGGCTAGTACCATTGCCCTGGGTGTGTGTGCAGGCTTAAAGACAGCCACCTAACTCAAAGGAAAAACACGGTAGAGAATCCGTGCTTCAATTGCACTACTGGGTATTTACCCCAAAGATACAAAAGTCGGGACCCGAAAGGCTACGTGCACCCCGATGTTTATAGCAGCAATATCCACAATAGCCAAACTGTGGAAAGAGCCAAGATGTCCATCAACAGATGAATGGATAAAGAAGATGTGGTATATATATACAATGGAATATTATGCAGCCATCAAAAGGAATGAGATCTTGCCATTTGCAACGACGTGGATGGAACTGGAGGGTATTATGCTGAGCCAAATAAGTCAAGCAGAGAAAGACATGTATCATATGACCTCACTGATATGAGGAATTCTTAATCTCAGGAAACAAACTGAGGGTTGCTGGAGTGGGGGGTGGGGTGGGAGGGATGGGGTGACTGGGTGATGGACACTGGGGAGGGTATGTGTTCTGGTAAGCGCTGTGAATTGTGCAAGACTGTGGAATCTCAGATCTGTACCTCTGAAACAAATAATGCAATATATGTTAAGAAAGAAAAAAAGAAGAAGAAGAATGTAGCAGGAGGGGAAGAATGAAGGGGGGGAAATCGGAGGGGGAGAAGAACCATGAGAGACAATGGACTCTGAAAAACAAACTGAGGGTTCTAGAGGGGAGGGGGTTGGGAGGATGGGTTAGCCTGGTGATGGGTATTGAGGAGGGCACGTTCTGCATGGAGCACTGGGTGTTATGCACAAACAATGAATCATGGAACACTATATCTAAAACTAATGATGTAATGTATGGGGATTAACATAACAATAAAGAAAAAAAAAAGAATCCGTGCTTCAGCTAAAACAGCCGCTCCTGAGGGTGGAAGCATTTGGTTGTGTGCGTGCGTGAGAGCACTGCAAGGGAGTCCAAAGCTTTTTGCGAGTGAGACTCAGGCCCCAGCGAAAGGCAGAACACCACTCCCCATGTGTTTCATGAAGCGAGCACGGTAGCCCCACTTTTGCGTGGAAGTCTAATAGCTAGCGTTCTAACTCGAAGAAACAACACTGTAGAGAAACCGTGCCTTAGCTACCGTCGACCTCTCTGTGGGCGAAGCAGTTTAGGGTAAACTGTGGCTGAGAGTCTGGGGACGGTTTCAATATCGAAATATCAGGGAGAGACAGGCCGGTACAGAAGGCAGCTCTCAACTCACATCATGGTTATGCGGATAGTACCGTTGCCCAGCGTGTGTGTGCCGGCTTCGACACAGCCACCTAATTCAAAGGAAAAACTCCCTTGAGAGCCTGTGCTGCAGGTAAAACAGCTGCTCCTGTGGGTGGAAGCATTTTGTTGTGTACGTGCGTGAGAGCACGGCAAGGGAGTCCAAAGCTTTTTGCGAGTGAGACTCAGGCCCCAGCGAAAGGCAGAACACGACTCCCCATGTGTTTCATGAAGCGAGCACGGCAGCCCCACTTTTGCATGGAAGTCCAATAGCTAGCATTCTAACTCGAAGAAAAAACACTGTAGAGAAACCGTGCTTTAGCTACCGTTGACCTCTCTGTGGGCGAAGCAGTTTAGGGTGTACTGTGGCTGAGAGCCTGGGGACGGTTTCTATATCGTAATATCGGGGGAGAGACAGGCCAGTACAGAAGGCAGCTCTCAACTCACATCATGGTTATGGGGCTAGTACCGTTGCCCTGGGTGTGTGTGCAGGCTTAAAGACAGCCACCTAACTCATAGGAAAAACACGGTGGAGAATCCGTGCTTCAGCTAAAACAGCCGCTCCTGAGGGTGGAAGCATTTGGTTGTGTGCGTGCGTGAGAGGACTGCAAGGGAGTCCAAAGTTTCTGCGAGTGAGACTCAGGCCCCATCAAAAGGCAGAACACGACTCCCCGTGTGTTTCCTTTAGCTAGCACTGCGGCCCTACTTTTGCATGGAAGTCTAATCGCTAGCGTTCTCCCTGGAAGAAACAACACGGTAGAGAAACCGTGCTTTAGCTACCATCCACCTCTCTGAGGGAGGAAGCACTTTCCAGGCTACCGTGGGTGAGAGCCTGAGGAACGGGTTCCTTACGTGAAACCGAGGGAGAAGGAGTCCGGGCCAGAAGGCTCCTCTCGACTCAGCTCTTGTTACCTGAAGCTAACACTTTGGCTCCATGTGTGCATAGGAATGCTAAGGGCTCCACACTGATTTGGCAGAAAGAAGCCGGTCAAGAACCCCAGCTTCAGCTCATTCGCCTCTCCACAGGGTGGCAGCATTTTCAAGTCGGCTTGAGTGCAAACCTGGGGAAGGAGTCCCAGCAGAATTCGGAGGGAGAAATAAGCATGGGCAGAAGGCACCTATCGACTCAACTCTTGTTTCGGGAAACTAGATCGGCTCTCCCGTCTGTGCGTGGAGTCCTCAGTGCCATCCACGTAACGCAAAGGAACAAAACTGTGGAGAACCCGTGCCTCAGCAAAGATCGCCCTTCCTGAGCGGGAACTTCATCTATTGTGTGTTTTTGTGAAAGCATGAGAAATGGAACCTAAACGTAACTCGGAGTGAGAAGCAGGCCTGGAAGGAAGGCTGCTGTCGACTCACCTCTTGTTTGAGGAGATTAGCACTGCTGTACCCTGTGTGCCTGGATGCCTAGTTACCAGGCTACTAACACCGAGAATCAATCTTATAGAGTGACTGCGCTTGAGTTAACATTGCCGTTCCTGAAGCAGGAGGAATTTGACACTGCTCGTGTACGAGACACCGGGGAAAGCGTCCCATACGTGAAATGGAGTGAGAAACAGGCCGGTGCGGAAGGCAGCTCTCAAGTCACCTCTGGTTTATGAGGCTAGTACCCTTGCCCTGGGGTGGCCTGAAGGCCTAAAGCCAACCACCTAACTCAAAGGAACAACTCTGTAGGGAATTCCTGCTTCGGCTAAAAGAGCCATGCCTCAGGGTGGACGCATTTTGCTGTGTGCATGCGTGAGCGCACTGCAGGTGAGCCCAAAACCATTTTCCTTGTGAGACCCAGGCCCCGGAAGAAGCCAGAACACGACTCCCCACTTGCTCCATGAAGCTAGTACTGCGGCCCCACTTTTGCTTGGAAGTCTAATAGATAGCTTTCTAACTCGGAGAAACAACACTGTAGAGAAACCGTGCTTTAGCTACCGTCGACCTCTCTGTGGGCGAAGCAGTTTAGGGTGTACTGTGGCTGAGAGCCTGGGGACGGTTTCCATTTCGTAATATCGGGGGAGAGACAGGCCGGTACAGAAGGCAGCTCTGAACTCACTACATGGTTATGGGGAAAGTTCCGTTGCCCCGTGGGAGTGTGCAGGCTTAAACACAGCCACCTAACTCGACGGAAAAACTCGGTTGAGAGCCTGTGCTGCAGGTAAAACAGCTGCTCCTGAGTGTGGAAGCATTTTGTTGTGTGCGTGCGTGAGAGCACTGCAAGGGAGTCCAAAGCTTTTTGCGAGTGAGACTCAGGCCCCAGCGAAAGGCAGAACACGACTCCCCATGTGTTTCATCACGCTAGCACGGCAGCCCCACTTTTGCATGGAAGTCTAATAGCGTTGTAACTTGAAGAAAGAACACTGTAGAGAGACCGTGCTTTAGCTACCGTCGACCTCTAGACGGAGGAAGCATTCCACGGAGTACCGTGGCTGAGAGCCTGGGGAACGGGTTCCATACGTGAAACCAAGGGAGAAATAGGTCCGGGCAGAAGGCACCTCTGGACTCAGCTCTTGCTACCTGAAGCTAACACTACTGCTCCATGTGTGCTTGGAATGCTCTGTGCTCGACACTGACTGGGAAGAAACAAGCCTGTCAAGAATCCCAGCTGCAGCTCATTCGCCTACCAGGCTGCTAACACCAAGAATCAATGCTGTAGCGTTACTGCGCTTTAGCTAACATTGCCGTTCCTGAAGCCGCAGGAGTTGTATAGTGCTCGTGTATGAGAGACCGGGGAAAGGGTCCCATACGTGAAATGGAGTGAGAAACAGGCCGGTGCGGAAGGCAGCTCTCAAGTCACCTCTTGTTTATGAGGCTAGTACCCTTGCCCCGGGTGTGCCTGCAGGCCATAAGCCAACCACCTAACTCAAAGGAACAACTCTGTGGAGAATTCCTGCTTCGGTTAAAATAGCCATGCCTCAGGGTTCAGGCATTGTGTGGTATGCATGCATGAGTGCACAGCAAGTGAGTCCAAAACCATTTTCCTTGTGAGACCCAGGCCCCGGAAGAAGCCAGATCACGACTCCCCACTTGCTCCATGAAACTAGTACTGCGGCCCCACTTTTGCATGGAAGTCTAATAGCTAGCTTTCTAACTCGAAGAAACAACACTGTAGAGAAACCGTGCTTTAGCTACCATCGACCTCTCTGTGGGCGAAGCAGTTTAGGGTGTACTGTGGCTGAGAGCCTGGGGACGGTTTCAATATCGTAATATCGGGGGAGAGACAGGCCAGTACAGAAGGCAGCTCTCAACTCACATCATGGTTATGGGGCTAGTACCGTTGCCCTGGGTGTGTGTGCAGGCTTAAAGACAGCCACCTAACTCATAGGAAAAACACCGTGGAGAATCCGTGCTTCAGCTAAAACAGCCGCTCCTCAGGGTGGAAGCATTTGGTTGTGTTCGTGCCTGAGAGGACTGCAAGGGAGTCCAAAGTTTCTGCGAGTGAGACTCAGGCCCCAGCAAAAGGCAGAACACGACTCCCCGTGTGTTTCCTTTAGCTAGCACTGCGGCCCTACTTTTGCATGGAAGTCCAATCGCTAGCGTTCTCCCTGGAAGAAACAACACGGTAGAGAAACCGTGCTTTAGCTACCATCCACCTCTCTGAGGGAGGAAGCACTTTCCAGGCTACCGTGGGTGAGAGCCTGAGGAACGGGTTCCGAGGGAGAAGGAGTCCGGGCCAGAAGGCTCCTCTCGACTCAGCTCTTGTTACCTGAAGCTAACACTTCGGCTCCATGTGTGCATAGGAATGCTAAGGGCTCCACACTGATTTGGCAGAAAGAAGCCGGTCAAGAACCCCAGCTTCAGCTCATTCGCCTCTCCACAGGGTGGCAGCATTTTCAAGTCGGCTTGAGTGCAAACCTGGGGAAGGAGTCCCAGCCGAATTCAGAGGGAGAAATAAGCATGGGCAGAAGGCACCTATCGACTCAACTCTTGTTTCGGGAAACTAGATCGGCTCTCCCGTCTGTGCGTGGAGTCCTCAGTGCCATCCACGTAACGCAAAGGAACAAAACTGTAGAGAACCCGTGCCTCAGCAAAGATCGCCCTTCCTGAGCGGGAACTTCATCTATTGTGTGTTTTTGTGAAATCATGAGAAATTGAACCTAAACATAACTCGGAGTGAGAAGCAGGCCTGGAAGGAAGGCTGCTGTCGACTCACCTGTTTGAGGAGATTAGCACTGCTGTACCCTGTGTGCCTGGATGCCTAGTTACCAGGCTACTAACACCAAGAATCAATCCTATGGAGTGACTGCGCTTGAGTTAACATTGCCATTCCTGAAGCAGGAGGAATTTGACACTGCTCGTGTACGAGACACCGGGGAAAGGGTCCCATACGTGAAATGGAGTGAGAAACAGGCTGGTGCGGAAGGCAGCTCTCAAGTCACCTCTGGTTTATGAGGCTAGTACCCTTGCCCCGGGTGTGCCTGCAGGCCATAAGCCAACCACCTAACTCAAAGGAACAACTCTGTAGAGAATTCCTGCTTCGGCTAAAATAGCCACGCCTCAGGGTGGACGCATTGTGTGGTATGCATGCGTGAGTGCACAGCAAGTGAGTCCAAAACCATTTTCCTTGTGAGACCCAGGCCCCGGAAGAAGCCAGAACACGACTCCCCACTTGCTCCATGAAACTAGTACTGCGGCCCCACTTTTGCATGGAAGTCTAATAGCTAGCTTTCTAACTCGAAGAAACAACACTGTAGAGAAACCGTGCTTTAGCTACTATCGACCTCTCTGTGGGCGAAGCAGTTTAGGGTGTACTGTGGCTCAGAGCCTGGGGACGGTTTCAATATCGTAATATCGGGGGAGAGACAGGCCAGTACAGAAGGCAGCTCTCAACTCACATCATGGTTATGGGGCTAGTACCGTTGCCCTGGGTGTGTGTGCAGGCTTAAAGACAGCCACCTAACTCATAGGAAAAACACGGTGGAGAATCCGTGCTTCAGCTAAAACAGCCGCTCCTGAGGGTGGAAGCATTTGGTTGTGTGCGTGCGTGAGAGGACTGCAAGGGAGTCCAAAGTTTCTGCGAGTGAGACTCAGGCCCCAGCAAAAGGCAGAACACGACTCCCCGTGTGTTTCCTTTAGCTAGCACTGAGGCCCCACTTTTGCATGGAAGTCTAATCGCTAGCGTTCTCCCTGGAAGAAACAACACGGTAGAGAAACCGTGCTTTAGCTACCATCCACCTCTCTGAGGGAGGAAGCACTTTCCAGGCTACCGTGGGTGAGAGCCTGAGGAACGGGTTCCTTACGTGAAACCGAGGGAGAAGGAGTCCGGGCCAGAAGGCTCCTCTCGACTCAGCTCTTGTTACCTGAAGCTAACACTTTGGCTCCATGTGTGCATAGGAATGCTAAGGGCTCCACACTGATTTGGCAGAAAGAAGCCGGTCAAGAACCCCAGCTTCAGCTCATTCGCCTCTCCACAGGGTGGCAGCATTTTCAAGTCGGCTTGAGTGCAAACCTGGGGAAGGAGTCCCAGCCGAATTCGGAGGGAGAAATAAGCATGGGCAGAAGGCACCTATCGACTCAACTCTTGTTTCGGGAAACTAGATCGGCTCTCCCGTCTGTGCGTGGAGTCCTCAGTGCCATCCACGTAACGCAAAGGAACAAAACTGTGGAGAACCCGTGCCTCAGCAAAGATCGCCCTTCCTGAGCGGGAACTTCATCTATTGTGTGTTTTTGTGAAAGCATGAGAAATGGAACCTAAACGTAACTCGGAGTGAGAAGCAGGCCTGGAAGGAAGGCTGCTGTCGACTCACCTCTTGTCTGAGGAGATTAGCACTGCTGTACCCTGTGTGCCTGGATGCCTAGTTACCAGGCTACTAACACCGAGAATCAATCTTATAGAGTGACTGCGCTTGAGTTAACATTGCCGTTCCTGAAGCAGGAGGAATTTGACACTGCTCGTGTACGAGACACCGGGGAAAGGGTCCCATACGTGAAATGGAGTGAGAAACAGGCCGGTGCGGAAGGCAGCTCTCAAGTCACCTCTGGTTTATGAGGCTAGTACCCTTGCCCTGGGGGGGCCTGAAGGCCTAAAGCCAACCACCTAACTCAAAGGAACAACTCTGTAGGGAATTCCTGCTTCGGCTAAAAGAGCCATGCCTCAGGGTGGACGCATTTTGCTGTGTGCATGCGTGAGCGCACTGCAGGTGAGCCCAAAACCATTTTCCTTGTGAGACCCAGGCCCCGGAAGAAGCCAGAACACGACTCCCCACTTGCTCCATGAAGCTAGTACTGCGGCCCCACTTTTGCTTGGAAGTCTAATAGATAGCTTTCTAACTCGGAGAAACAACACTGTAGAGAAACCGTGCTTTAGCTACCGTCGACCTCTCTGTGGGCGAAGCAGTTTAGGGTGTACTGTGGCTGAGAGCCTGGGGACGGTTTCCATTTCGTAATATCGGGGGAGAGACAGGCCGGTACAGAAGGCAGCTCTGAACTCACTACATGGTTATGGGGAAAGTTCCGTTGCCCCGTGGGAGTGTGCAGGCTTAAACACAGCCACCTAACTCGACGGAAAAACTCGGCTGAGAGCCTGTGCTGCAGGTAAAACAGCTGCTCCTGAGTGTGGAAGCATTTTGTTGTGTGCGTGCGTGAGAGCACTGCAAGGGAGTCCAAAGCTTTTTGCGAGTGAGACTCAGGCCCCAGCGAAAGGCAGAACACGACTCCCCATGTGTTTCATCACGCTAGCACGGCAGCCCCACTTTTGCATGGAAGTCTAATAGCGTTGTAACTTGAAGAAAGAACACTGTAGAGAGACCGTGCTTTAGCTACCGTCGACCTCTAGACGGAGGAAGCATTCCACGGAGTACCGTGGCTGAGAGCCTGGGGAACGGGTTCCATACGTGAAACCAAGGGAGAAATAGGTCCGGGCAGAAGGCACCTCTGGACTCAGCTCTTGCTACCTGAAGCTCACACTACTGCTCCATGTGTGCTTGGAATGCTCTGTGCTCGACACTGACTGGGAAGAAACAAGCCTGTCAAGAATCCCAGCTGCAGCTCATTCGCCTACCAGGCTGCTAACACCAAGAATCAATGCTGTAGCGTTACTGCGCTTTAGCTAACATTGCCGTTCCTGAAGCCGCAGGAGTTGTATAGTGCTCGTGTATGAGAGACCGGGGAAAGGGTCCCATACGTGAAATGGAGTGAGAAACAGGCCGGTGCGGAAGGCAGCTCTCAAGTCACCTCTTGTTTATGAGGCTAGTACCCTTGCCCCGGGTGTGCCTGCAGGCCATAAGCCAACCACCTAACTCAAAGGAACAACTCTGTGGAGAATTCCTGCTTCGGTTAAAATAGCCACGCCTCAGGGTTCAGGCATTGTGTGGTATGCATGCATGAGTGCACAGCAAGTGAGTCCAAAACCATTTTCCTTGTGAGACCCAGGCCCCGGAAGAAGCCAGATCACGACTCCCCACTTGCTCCATGAAACTAGTACTGCGGCCCCACTTTTGCATGGAAGTCTAATAGCTAGCTTTCTAACTCGAAGAAACAACACTGTAGAGAAACCGTGCTTTAGCTACCATCGACCTCTCTGTGGGCGAAGCAGTTTAGGGTGTACTGTGGCTGAGAGCCTGGGGACGGTTTCAATATCGTAATATCGGGGGAGAGACAGGCCAGTACAGAAGGCAGCTCTCAACTCACATCATGGTTATGGGGCTAGTACCGTTGCCCTGGGTGTGTGTGCAGGCTTAAAGACAGCCACCTAACTCATAGGAAAAACACCGTGGAGAATCCGTGCTTCAGCTAAAACAGCCGCTCCTCAGGGTGGAAGCATTTGGTTGTGTTCGTGCCTGAGAGGACTGCAAGGGAGTCCAAAGTTTCTGCGAGTGAGACTCAGGCCCCAGCAAAAGGCAGAACACGACTCCCCGTGTGTTTCCTTTAGCTAGCACTGCGGCCCTACTTTTGCATGGAAGTCCAATCGCTAGCGTTCTCCCTGGAAGAAACAACACGGTAGAGAAACCGTGCTTTAGCTACCATCCACCTCTCTGAGGGAGGAAGCACTTTCCAGGCTACCGTGGGTGAGAGCCTGAGGAACGGGTTCCGAGGGAGAAGGAGTCCGGGCCAGAAGGCTCCTCTCGACTCAGCTCTTGTTACCTGAAGCTAACACTTCGGCTCCATGTGTGCATAGGAATGCTAAGGGCTCCACACTGATTTGGCAGAAAGAAGCCGGTCAAGAACCCCAGCTTCAGCTCATTCGCCTCTCCACAGGGTGGCAGCATTTTCAAGTCGGCTTGAGTGCAAACCTGGGGAAGGAGTCCCAGCCGAATTCAGAGGGAGAAATAAGCATGGGCAGAAGGCACCTATCGACTCAACTCTTGTTTCGGGAAACTAGATCGGCTCTCCCGTCTGTGCGTGGAGTCCTCAGTGCCATCCACGTAACGCAAAGGAACAAAACTGTAGAGAACCCGTGCCTCAGCAAAGATCGCCCTTCCTGAGCGGGAACTTCATCTATTGTGTGTTTTTGTGAAATCATGAGAAATTGAACCTAAACATAACTCGGAGTGAGAAGCAGGCCTGGAAGGAAGGCTGCTGTCGACTCACCTGTTTGAGGAGATTAGCACTGCTGTACCCTGTGTGCCTGGATGCCTAGTTACCAGGCTACTAACACCAAGAATCAATCCTATGGAGTGACTGCGCTTGAGTTAACATTGCCATTCCTGAAGCAGGAGGAATTTGACACTGCTCGTGTACGAGACACCGGGGAAAGGGTCCCATACGTGAAATGGAGTGAGAAACAGGCTGGTGCGGAAGGCAGCTCTCAAGTCACCTCTGGTTTATGAGGCTAGTACCCTTGCCCCGGGTGTGCCTGCAGGCCATAAGCCAACCACCTAACTCAAAGGAACAACTCTGTAGAGAATTCCTGCTTCGGCTAAAATAGCCACGCCTCAGGGTGGACGCATTGTGTGGTATGCATGCGTGAGTGCACAGCAAGTGAGTCCAAAACCATTTTCCTTGTGAGACCCAGGCCCCGGAAGAAGCCAGAACACGACTCCCCACTTGCTCCATGAAACTAGTACTGCGGCCCCACTTTTGCATGGAAGTCTAATAGCTAGCTTTCTAACTCGAAGAAACAACACTGTAGAGAAACCGTGCTTTAGCTACTATCGACCTCTCTGTGGGCGAAGCAGTTTAGGGTGTACTGTGGCTCAGAGCCTGGGGACGGTTTCAATATCGTAATATCGGGGGAGAGACAGGCCAGTACAGAAGGCAGCTCTCAACTCACATCATGGTTATGGGGCTAGTACCGTTGCCCTGGGTGTGTGTGCAGGCTTAAAGACAGCCACCTAACTCATAGGAAAAACACGGTGGAGAATCCGTGCTTCAGCTAAAACAGCCGCTCCTGAGGGTGGAAGCATTTGGTTGTGTGCGTGCGTGAGAGGACTGCAAGGGAGTCCAAAGTTTCTGCGAGTGAGACTCAGGCCCCAGCAAAAGGCAGAACACGACTCCCCGTGTGTTTCCTTTAGCTAGCACTGAGGCCCCACTTTTGCATGGAAGTCTAATCGCTAGCGTTCTCCCTGGAAGAAACAACACGGTAGAGAAACCGTGCTTTAGCTACCATCCACCTCTCTGAGGGAGGAAGCACTTTCCAGGCTACCGTGGGTGAGAGCCTGAGGAACGGGTTCCTTACGTGAAACCGAGGGAGAAGGAGTCCGGGCCAGAAGGCTCCTCTCGACTCAGCTCTTGTTACCTGAAGCTAACACTTTGGCTCCATGTGTGCATAGGAATGCTAAGGGCTCCACACTGATTTGGCAGAAAGAAGCCGGTCAAGAACCCCAGCTTCAGCTCATTCGCCTCTCCACAGGGTGGCAGCATTTTCAAGTCGGCTTGAGTGCAAACCTGGGGAAGGAGTCCCAGCAGAATTCGGAGGGAGAAATAAGCATGGGCAGAAGGCACCTATCGACTCAACTCTTGTTTCGGGAAACTAGATCGGCTCTCCCGTCTGTGCGTGGAGTCCTCAGTGCCATCCACGTAACGCAAAGGAACAAAACTGTGGAGAACCCGTGCCTCAGCAAAGATCGCCCTTCCTGAGCGGGAACTTCATCTATTGTGTGTTTTTGTGAAAGCATGAGAAATGGAACCTAAACGTAACTCGGAGTGAGAAGCAGGCCTGGAAGGAAGGCTGCTGTCGACTCACCTCTTGTCTGAGGAGATTAGCACTGCTGTACCCTGTGTGCCTGGATGCCTAGTTACCAGGCTACTAACACCGAGAATCAATCTTATAGAGTGACTGCGCTTGAGTTAACATTGCCGTTCCTGAAGCAGGAGGAATTTGACACTGCTCGTGTACGAGACACCGGGGAAAGGGTCCCATACGTGAAATGGAGTGAGAAACAGGCCGGTGCGGAAGGCAGCTCTCAAGTCACCTCTGGTTTATGAGGCTAGTACCCTTGCCCTGGGGGGGCCTGAAGGCCTAAAGCCAACCACCTAACTCAAAGGAACAACTCTGTAGGGAATTCCTGCTTCGGCTAAAAGAGCCATGCCTCAGGGTGGACGCATTTTGCTGTGTGCATGCGTGAGCGCACTGCAGGTGAGCCCAAAACCATTTTCCTTGTGAGACCCAGGCCCCGGAAGAAGCCAGAACACGACTCCCCACTTGCTCCATGAAGCTAGTACTGCGGCCCCACTTTTGCTTGGAAGTCTAATAGATAGCTTTCTAACTCGGAGAAACAACACTGTAGAGAAACCGTGCTTTAGCTACCGTCGACCTCTCTGTGGGCGAAGCAGTTTAGGGTGTACTGTGGCTGAGAGCCTGGGGACGGTTTCCATTTCGTAATATCGGGGGAGAGACAGGCCGGTACAGAAGGCAGCTCTGAACTCACTACATGGTTATGGGGAAAGTTCCGTTGCCCCGTGGGAGTGTGCAGGCTTAAACACAGCCACCTAACTCGACGGAAAAACTCGGCTGAGAGCCTGTGCTGCAGGTAAAACAGCTGCTCCTGAGTGTGGAAGCATTTTGTTGTGTGCGTGCGTGAGAGCACTGCAAGGGAGTCCAAAGCTTTTTGCGAGTGAGACTCAGGCCCCAGCGAAAGGCAGAACACGACTCCCCATGTGTTTCATCACGCTAGCACGGCAGCCCCACTTTTGCATGGAAGTCTAATAGCGTTGTAACTTGAAGAAAGAACACTGTAGAGAGACCGTGCTTTAGCTACCGTCGACCTCTAGACGGAGGAAGCATTCCACGGAGTACCGTGGCTGAGAGCCTGGGGAACGGGTTCCATACGTGAAACCAAGGGAGAAATAGGTCCGGGCAGAAGGCACCTCTGGACTCAGCTCTTGCTACCTGAAGCTCACACTACTGCTCCATGTGTGCTTGGAATGCTCTGTGCTCGACACTGACTGGGAAGAAACAAGCCTGTCAAGAATCCCAGCTGCAGCTCATTCGCCTACCAGGCTGCTAACACCAAGAATCAATGCTGTAGCGTTACTGCGCTTTAGCTAACATTGCCGTTCCTGAAGCCGCAGGAGTTGTATAGTGCTCGTGTATGAGAGACCGGGGAAAGGGTCCCATACGTGAAATGGAGTGAGAAACAGGCCGGTGCGGAAGGCAGCTCTCAAGTCACCTCTTGTTTATGAGGCTAGTACCCTTGCCCCGGGTGTGCCTGCAGGCCATAAGCCAACCACCTAACTCAAAGGAACAACTCTGTGGAGAATTCCTGCTTCGGTTAAAATAGCCACGCCTCAGGGTTCAGGCATTGTGTGGTATGCATGCATGAGTGCACAGCAAGTGAGTCCAAAACCATTTTCCTTGTGAGACCCAGGCCCCGGAAGAAGCCAGATCACGACTCCCCACTTGCTCCATGAAACTAGTACTGCGGCCCCACTTTTGCATGGAAGTCTAATAGCTAGCTTTCTAACTCGAAGAAACAACACTGTAGAGAAACCGTGCTTTAGCTACCATCGACCTCTCTGTGGGCGAAGCAGTTTAGGGTGTACTGTGGCTGAGAGCCTGGGGACGGTTTCAATATCGTAATATCGGGGGAGAGACAGGCCAGTACAGAAGGCAGCTCTCAACTCACATCATGGTTATGGGGCTAGTACCGTTGCCCTGGGTGTGTGCAGGCTTAAAGACAGCCACCTAACTCATAGGAAAAACACCGTGGAGAATCCGTGCTTCAGCTAAAACAGCCGCTCCTCAGGGTGGAAGCATTTGGTTGTGTTCGTGCCTGAGAGGACTGCAAGGGAGTCCAAAGTTTCTGCGAGTGAGACTCAGGCCCCAGCAAAAGGCAGAACACGACTCCCCGTGTGTTTCCTTTAGCTAGCACTGCGGCCCTACTTTTGCATGGAAGTCCAATCGCTAGCGTTCTCCCTGGAAGAAACAACACGGTAGAGAAACCGTGCTTTAGCTACCATCCACCTCTCTGAGGGAGGAAGCACTTTCCAGGCTACCGTGGGTGAGAGCCTGAGGAACGGGTTCCGAGGGAGAAGGAGTCCGGGCCAGAAGGCTCCTCTCGACTCAGCTCTTGTTACCTGAAGCTAACACTTCGGCTCCATGTGTGCATAGGAATGCTAAGGGCTCCACACTGATTTGGCAGAAAGAAGCCGGTCAAGAACCCCAGCTTCAGCTCATTCGCCTCTCCACAGGGTGGCAGCATTTTCAAGTCGGCTTGAGTGCAAACCTGGGGAAGGAGTCCCAGCCGAATTCGGAGGGAGAAATAAGCATGGGCAGAAGGCACCTATCGACTCAACTCTTGTTTCGGGAAACTAGATCGGCTCTCCCGTCTGTGCGTGGAGTCCTCAGTGCCATCCACGTAACGCAAAGGAACAAAACTGTAGAGAACCCGTGCCTCAGCAAAGATCGCCCTTCCTGAGCGGGAACTTCATCTATTGTGTGTTTTTGTGAAATCATGAGAAATTGAACCTAAACATAACTCGGAGTGAGAAGCAGGCCTGGAAGGAAGGCTGCTGTCGACTCACCTCTTGTTTGAGGAGATTAGCACTGCTGTACCCTGTGTGCCTGGATGCCTAGTTACCAGGCTAGTAACACCAAGAATCAATCCTATGGAGTGACTGCGCTTGAGTTAACATTGCCATTCCTGAAGCAGGAGGAATTTGACACTGCTCGTGTACGAGACACCGGGGAAAGGGTCCCATACGTGAAATGGAGTGAGAAACAGGCTGGTGCGGAAGGCAGCTCTCAAGTCACCTCTGGTTTATGAGGCTAGTACCCTTGCCCCGGGTGTGCCTGCAGGCCATAAGCCAACCACCTAACTCAAAGGAACAACTCTGTAGAGAATTCCTGCTTCGGCTAAAATAGCCACGCCTCAGGGTGGACGCATTGTGTGGTATGCATGCGTGAGTGCACAGCAAGTGAGTCCAAAACCATTTTCCTTGTGAGACCCAGGCCCCGGAAGAAGCCAGAACACGACTCCCCACTTGCTCCATGAAACTAGTACTGCGGCCCCACTTTTGCATGGAAGTCTAATAGCTAGCTTTCTAACTCGAAGAAACAACACTGTAGAGAAACCGTGCTTTAGCTACTATCGACCTCTCTGTGGGCGAAGCAGTTTAGGGTGTACTGTGGCTCAGACCTGGGGACGGTTTCGATATCGTAATATCGGGGGAGAGACCGGCCAGTACAGAAGGCAGCTCTCAACTCACATCATGGTTATGGGGCTACTACCGTTGCCCTGGGTGTGTGTGCAGGCTTAAAGACAGCCACCTAACTCATAGGAAAAACACGGTGGAGAATCCGTGCTTCAGCTAAAACAGCCGCTCCTGAGGGTGGAAGCATTTGGTTGTGTGCGTGCGTGAGAGGACTGCAAGGGAGTCCAAAGTTTCTGCGAGTGAGACTCAGGCCCCAGCAAAAGGCAGAACACGACTCCCCATGTGTTTCATCACGCTAGCACGGCAGCCCCACTTTTGCATGGAAGTCTAATAGCGTTGTAACTTGAAGAAAGAACACTGTAGAGAGACCGTGCTTTAGCTACCGTCGACCTCTAGACGGAGGAAGCATTCCACGGAGTACCGTGGCTGAGAGCCTGGGGAACGGGTTCCATACGTGAAACCAAGGGAGAAATAGGTCCGGGCAGAAGGCACCTCTGGACTCAGCTCTTGCTACCTGAAGCTCACACTACTGCTCCATGTGTGCTTGGAATGCTCTGTGCTCGACACTGACTGGGAAGAAACAAGCCTGTCAAGAATCCCAGCTGCAGCTCATTCGCCTACCAGGCTGCTAACACCAAGAATCAATGCTGTAGCGTTACTGCGCTTTAGCTAACATTGCCGTTCCTGAAGCCGCAGGAGTTGTATAGTGCTCGTGTATGAGAGACCGGGGAAAGGGTCCCATACGTGAAATGGAGTGAGAAACAGGCCGGTGCGGAAGGCAGCTCTCAAGTCACCTCTTGTTTATGAGGCTAGTACCCTTGCCCCGGGTGTGCCTGCAGGCCATAAGCCAACCACCTAACTCAAAGGAACAACTCTGTGGAGAATTCCTGCTTCGGTTAAAATAGCCACGCCTCAGGGTTCAGGCATTGTGTGGTATGCATGCATGAGTGCACAGCAAGTGAGTCCAAAACCATTTTCCTTGTGAGACCCAGGCCCCGGAAGAAGCCAGAACA
Source organism: Halichoerus grypus (assembly GCF_964656455.1). NCBI lineage: Eukaryota > Metazoa > Chordata > Mammalia > Carnivora > Phocidae > Halichoerus > Halichoerus grypus. Next base: position 79,340,069 of record NC_135721.1, read on the forward strand.
CGACTCCCCACTTGCTCCATGAAACTAGTACTGCGGCCCCACTTTTGCATGGAAGTCTAATAGCTAGCTTTCTAACTCGAAGAAACAACACTGTAGAGAAACCGTGCTTTAGCTACCATCGACCTCTCTGTGGGCGAAGCAGTTTAGGGTGTACTGTGGCTGAGAGCCTGGGGACGGTTTCAATATCGTAATATCGGGGGAGAGACAGGCCAGTACAGAAGGCAGCTCTCAACTCACATCATGGTTATGGGGCTAGTACCGTTGCCCTGGGTGTGTGCAGGCTTAAAGACAGCCACCTAACTCATAGGAAAAACACCGTGGAGAATCCGTGCTTCAGCTAAAACAGCCGCTCCTCAGGGTGGAAGCATTTGGTTGTGTTCGTGCCTGAGAGGACTGCAAGGGAGTCCAAAGTTTCTGCGAGTGAGACTCAGGCCCCAGCAAAAGGCAGAACACGACTCCCCGTGTGTTTCCTTTAGCTAGCACTGCGGCCCTACTTTTGCATGGAAGTCCAATCGCTAGCGTTCTCCCTGGAAGAAACAACACGGTAGAGAAACCGTGCTTTAGCTACCATCCACCTCTCTGAGGGAGGAAGCACTTTCCAGGCTACCGTGGGTGAGAGCCTGAGGAACGGGTTCCGAGGGAGAAGGAGTCCGGGCCAGAAGGCTCCTCTCGACTCAGCTCTTGTTACCTGAAGCTAACACTTCGGCTCCATGTGTGCATAGGAATGCTAAGGGCTCCACACTGATTTGGCAGAAAGAAGCCGGTCAAGAACCCCAGCTTCAGCTCATTCGCCTCTCCACAGGGTGGCAGCATTTTCAAGTCGGCTTGAGTGCAAACCTGGGGAAGGAGTCCCAGCCGAATTCGGAGGGAGAAATAAGCATGGGCAGAAGGCACCTATCGACTCAACTCTTGTTTCGGGAAACTAGATCGGCTCTCCCGTCTGTGCGTGGAGTCCTCAGTGCCATCCACGTAACGCAAAGGAACAAAACTGTAGAGAACCCGTGCCTCAGCAAAGATCGCCCTTCCTGAGCGGGAACTTCATCTATTGTGTGTTTTTGTGAAATCATGAGAAATTGAACCTAAACATAACTCGGAGTGAGAAGCAGGCCTGGAAGGAAGGCTGCTGTCGACTCACCTCTTGTTTGAGGAGATTAGCACTGCTGTACCCTGTGTGCCTGGATGCCTAGTTACCAGGCTAGTAACACCAAGAATCAATCCTATGGAGTGACTGCGCTTGAGTTAACATTGCCATTCCTGAAGCAGGAGGAATTTGACACTGCTCGTGTACGAGACACCGGGGAAAGGGTCCCATACGTGAAATGGAGTGAGAAACAGGCTGGTGCGGAAGGCAGCTCTCAAGTCACCTCTGGTTTATGAGGCTAGTACCCTTGCCCCGGGTGTGCCTGCAGGCCATAAGCCAACCACCTAACTCAAAGGAACAACTCTGTAGAGAATTCCTGCTTCGGCTAAAATAGCCACGCCTCAGGGTGGACGCATTGTGTGGTATGCATGCGTGAGTGCACAGAAAGTGAGTCCAAAACCATTTTCCTTGTGAGACCCAGGCCCCGGAAGAAGCCAGAACACGACTCCCCACTTGCTCCATGAAACTAGTACTGCGGCCCCACTTTTGCATGGAAGTCTAATAGCTAGCTTTCTAACTCGAAGAAACAACACTGTAGAGAAACCGTGCTTTAGCTACTATCGACCTCTCTGTGGGCGAAGCAGTTTAGGGTGTACTGTGGCTCAGACCTGGGGACGGTTTCAATATCGTAATATCGGGGGAGAGACAGGCCAGTACAGAAGGCAGCTCTCAACTCACATCATGGTTATGGGGCTAGTACCGTTGCCCTGGGTGTGTGTGCAGGCTTAAAGACAGCCACCTAACTCATAGGAAAAACACGGTGGAGAATCCGTGCTTCAGCTAAAACAGCCGCTCCTGAGGGTGGAAGCATTTGGTTGTGTGCGTGCGTGAGAGGACTGCAAGGGAGTCCAAAGTTTCTGCGAGTGAGACTCAGGCCCCAGCAAAAGGCAGAACACGACTCCCCATGTGTTTCATCACGCTAGCACGGCAGCCCCACTTTTGCATGGAAGTCTAATAGCGTTGTAACTTGAAGAAAGAACACTGTAGAGAGACCGTGCTTTAGCTACCGTCGACCTCTAGACGGAGGAAGCATTCCACGGAGTACCGTGGCTGAGAGCCTGGGGAACGGGTTCCATACGTGAAACCAAGGGAGAAATAGGTCCGGGCAGAAGGCACCTCTGGACTCAGCTCTTGCTACCTGAAGCTAACACTACTGCTCCATGTGTGCTTGGAATGCTCTGTGCTCCACACTGACTGGGAAGAAACAAGCCTGTCAAGAATCCCAGCTGCAGCTCATTCGCCTACCAGGCTGCTAACACCAAGAATCAATGCTGTAGCGCTACTGCGCTTTAGCTAACATTGCCGTTCCTGAAGCCGCAGGAGTTGTATAGTGCTCGTGTATGAGAGACCGGGGAAAGGGTCCCATACGTGAAATGGAGTGAGAAACAGGCCGGTGCGGAAGGCAGCTCTCAAGTCACCTCTTGTTTATGAGGCTAGTACCCTTGCCCCGGGTGTGCCTGCAGGCCATAAGCCAACCACCTAACTCAAAGGAACAACTCTGTAGAGAATTCCTGCTTCGGCTAAAATAGCCACGCCTCAGGGTGGACGCATTGTGTGGTATGCATGCGTGAGTGCACAGCAAGTGAGTCCAAAACCATTTTCCTTGTGAGACCCAGGCCCCGGAAGAAGCCAGAACACGACTCCCCACTTGCTCCATGAAACTAGTACTGCGGCCCCACTTTTGCATGGAAGTCTAATAGCTAGCTTTCTAACTCGAAGAAACAACACTGTAGAGAAACCGTGCTTTAGCTACCATGGACCTCTCTGTGGGCGATGCATTTAGGGTGTACTGTGGCTGAGAGCCTGGGGACGGTTTCAATATCGTAATATCGGGGGAGAGACCGGCCAGTACAGAAGGCAGCTCTCAACTCACATCATGGTTATGGGGCTAGTACCGTTGCCCTGGGTGTGTGTGCAGGCTTAAAGACAGCCACCTAACTCAAAGGAAAAACACGGTAGAGAATCCGTGCTTCAGCTAAAAGAGCCGCTCCTGAGGGTGGAAGCATTTGGTTGTTTGCGTGCGTGAGAGCACTGCAAGGGAGTCCAAAGCTTTTTGCGAGTGAGACTCAGGCCCCAGCGAAAGGCAGAACACCACTCCCCATGTGTTTCATCAAGCTAGCACGGCAGCCCCACTTTTGCATGGAAGTCCAATAGCTAGCATTCTAACTCGAAGAAAAAACACTGTAGAGAAACCGTGCTTTAGCTACCGTTGACCTCTCTGTGGGCGAAGCAGTTTAGGGTGAACTGTGGCTGAGAGCCTGGGGACGGTTTCAATATCGTAATATCGGGGGAGAGACAGGCCAGTACAGAAGGCAGCTCTCAACTCACATCATGGTTATGGGGCTACTACCGTTGCCCTGGGTGTGTGTGCAGGCTTAAAGACAGCCACCTAACTCATAGGAAAAACACGGTGGAGAATCCGTGCTTCAGCTAAAACAGCCGCTCCTGAGGGTGGAAGCATTTGGTTGTGTGCGTGCGTGAGAGGACTGCAAGGGAGTCCAAAGTTTCTGCGAGTGAGACTCAGGCCCCAGCAAAAGGCAGAACACGACTCCCCGTGTGTTTCCTTTAGCTAGCACTGCGGCCCTACTTTTGCATGGAAGTCTAATCGCTAGCTTTCTCCCTGGAAGAAACAACACGGTAGAGAACCCGTGCTTTAGCTACCATCCACCTCTCTGAGGGAGGAAGCACTTTCCAGGCTACCGTGGGTGAGAGCCTGAGGAACGGGTTCCTTACGTGAAACCGAGGGAGAAGGAGTCCAGGCCAGAAGGCTCCTCTCGACTCAGCTCTTGTTACCTGAAGCTAACACTTCGGCTCCATGTGTGCATAGGAATGCTAAGGGCTCCACAGTGATTTGGCAGAAAGAAGCCGGTCAAGAACCCCAGCTTCAGCTCATTCGCCTCTCCACAGGGTGGCAGCATTTTCAAGTCGGCTTGAGTGCAAACCTGGGGAAGGAGTCCCAGCAGAATTCGGAGGGAGAAATAAGCATGGGCAGAAGGCACCTATCGACTCAACTCTTGTTTCGGGAAACTAGATCGGCTCTCCCGTCTGTGCGTGGAGTCCTCAGTGCCATCCACGTAACGCAAAGGAACAAAACTGTAGAGAACCCGTGCCTCAGCAAAGATCGCCCTTCCTGAGCGGGAACTTCATCTATTGTGTGTTTTTGTGAAAGCATGAGAAATGGAACCTAAACGTAACTCGGAGTGAGAAGCAGGCCTGGAAGGAAGGCTACTGTCGACTCACCTCTTGTTTGAGGAGATTAGCACTGCTGTACCCTGTGTGCCTGGATGCCTAGTTACCAGGCTACTAACACCAAGAATCAATCCTATGGAGTGACTGCGCTTGAGTTAACATTGCCGTTCCTGAAGCAGGAGGAATTTGACACTGCTCGTGTACGAGACACCGGGGAAAGGGTCCCATACGTGAAATGGAGTGAGAAACAGGCCGGTGCGGAAGGCAGCTCTCAAGTCACCTCTGGTTTATGAGGCTAGTACCCTTGCCCTGGGGTGGCCTGAAGGCCTAAAGCCAACCACCTAACTCAAAGGAACAACTCTGTAGAGAATTCCTGCTTCGGCTAAAATAGCCACGCCTCAGGGTGGACGCATTGTGTGGTATGCATGCGTGAGTGCACAGCAAGTGAGTCCAAAACCATTTTCCTTGTGAGACCCAGGCCCCGGAAGAAGCCAGAACACGACTCCCCACTTGCTCCATGAAACTAGTACTGCGGCCCCACTTTTGCATGGAAGTCTAATAGCTAGCTTTCTAACTCGAAGAAACAACACTGTAGAGAAACCGTGCTTTAGCTACTATCGACCTCTCTGTGGGCGAAGCAGTTTAGGGTGTACTGTGGCTCAGAGCCTGGGGACGGTTTCAATATCGTAATATCGGGGGAGAGACAGGCCAGTACAGAAGGCAGCTCTCAACTCCCATCATGGTTATGGGGCTAGTACCGTTGCCCTGGGTGTGTGTGCAGGCTTAAAGACAGCCACCTAACTCAAAGGAAAAACACGGTAGAGAATCCGTGCTTCAATTGCACTACTGGGTATTTACCCCAAAGATACAAAAGTCGGGACCCGAAAGGCTACGTGCACCCCGATGTTTATAGCAGCAATGTCCACAATAGCCAAACTGTGGAAAGAGCCAACATGTCCATCAACAGATGAATGGATAAAGAAGATGTGGTATATATATACAATGGAATATTATGCAGCCATCAAAAGGAATGAGATCTTGCCATTTGCAACGACGTGGATGGAACTGGAGGGTATTATGCTGAGCCAAATAAGTCAAGCAGAGAAAGACATGTATCATATGACCTCACTGATATGAGGAATTCTTAATCTCAGGAAACAAACTGAGGGTTGCTGGAGTGGGGGGTGGGGTGGGAGGGATGGGGTGACTGGGTGATGGACACTGGGGAGGGTATGTGTTCTGGTAAGCGCTGTGAATTGTGCAAGACTGTGGAATCTCAGATCTGTACCTCTGAAACAAATAATGCAATATATGTTAAGAAAGAAAAAAAGAAGAAGAAGAATGTAGCAGGAGGGGAAGAATGAAAGGGGGGAAATCGGAGGGGGAGAAGAACCATGAGAGACAATGGACTCTGAAAAACAAACTGAGGGTTCTAGAGGGGAGGGGGTTGGGAGGATGGGTTAGCCTGGTGATGGGTATTGAGGAGGGGACGTTCTGCATGGAGCACTGGGTGTTATGCACAAACAATGAATCATGGAACACTATATCTAAAACTAATGATGTAATGTATGGGGATTAACATAACAATAAAGAAAAAAAAAAGAATCCGTGCTTCAGCTAAAACAGCCGCTCCTGAGGGTGGAAGCATTTGGTTGTGTGCGTGCGTGAGAGCACTGCAAGGGAGTCCAAAGCTTTTTGCGAGTGAGACTCAGGCCCCAGCGAAAGGCAGAACACCACTCCCCATGTGTTTCATGAAGCGAGCACGGTAGCCCCACTTTTGCATGGAAGTCTAATAGCTAGCGTTCTAACTCGAAGAAACAACCCTGTAGAGAAACCGTGCCTTAGCTACCGTCGACCTCTCTGTGGGCGAAGCAGTTTAGGGTAAACTGTGGCTGAGAGTCTGGGGACGGTTTCAATATCGAAATATCAGGGAGAGACAGGCCGGTACAGAAGGCAGCTCTCAACTCACATCATGGTTATGCGGATAGTACCGTTGCCCAGCGTGTGTGTGCCGGCTTCGACACAGCCACCTAATTCAAAGGAAAAACTCCCTTGAGAACCTGTGCTGCAGGTAAAACAGCTGCTCCTGTGGGTGGAAGCATTTTGTTGTGTACGTGCGTGAGAGCACGGCAAGGGAGTCCAAAGCTTTTTGCGAGTGAGACTCAGGCCCCAGCGAAAGGCAGAACACGACTCCCCATGTGTTTCATCAAGCTAGCACGGCAGCCCCACTTTTGCATGGAAAGCTAATAGCTAGCGTTCTAACTCGAAGAAACAACACTGTAGAGAAACCGTGCTTTAGCTACCGTCGACCTCTCTGTGGGCGAAGCAGTTTAGGGTGTACTGTGGCTGAGAGCCTGGGGACGGTTTCAATATCGTAATATCGGGGGAGAGACAGGCCAGTACAGAAGGCAGCTCTCAACTCACATCATGGTTATGGGGCTAGTACCGTTGCCCTGGGTGTGTGTGCAGGCTTAAAGACAGCCACCTAACTCATAGGAAAAACACGGTGGAGAATCCGTGCTTCAGCTAAAACAGCCGCTCCTGAGGATGGAAGCATTTGGTTGTGTGTGTGCGTGAGAGGACTGCAAGGGAGTCCAAAGTTTCTGCGAGTGAGACTCAGGCCCCAGCAAAAGGCAGAACACGACTCCCCGTGTGTTTCCTTTAGCTAGCACTGCGGCCCTACTTTTGCATGGAAGTCTAATCGCTAGCGTTCTCCCTGGAAGAAAGAACACGGTAGAGAAACCGTGCTTTAGCTACCATCCACCACTCTGAGGGAGGAAGCACTTTCCAGGCTACCGTGGGTGAGAGCCTGAGGAACGGGTTCCTTACGTGAAACCGAGGGAGAAGGAGTCCGGGCCAGAAGGCTCCTCTCGACTCAGCTCTTGTTACCTGAAGCTAACACTTTGGCTCCATGTGTGCATAGGAATGCTAAGGGCTCCACACTGATTTGGCAGAAAGAAGCCGGTCAAGAACCCCAGCTTCAGCTCATTCGCCTCTCCACAGGGTGGCAGCATTTTCAAGTCGGCTTGAGTGCAAACCTGGGGAAGGAGTCCCAGCCGAATTCGGAGGGAGAAATAAGCATGGGCAGAAGGCACCTATCGACTCAACTCTTGTTTCGGGAAACTAGATCGGCTCTCCCGTCTGTGCGTGGAGTCCTCAGTGCCATCCACGTAACGCAAAGGAACAAAACTGTGGAGAACCCGTGCCTCAGCAAAGATCGCCCTTCCTGAGCGGGAACTTCATCTATTGTGTGTTTTTGTGAAAGCATGAGAAATGGAACCTAAACGTAACTCGGAGTGAGAAGCAGGCCTGGAAGGAAGGCTGCTGTCGACTCACCTCTTGTTTGAGGAGATTAGCACTGCTGTACCCTGTGTGCCTGGATGCCTAGTTACCAGGCTACTAACACCGAGAATCAATCTTATAGAGTGACTGCGCTTGAGTTAACATTGCCGTTCCTGAAGCAGGAGGAATTTGACACTGCTCGTGTACGAGACACCGGGGAATGCGTCCCATACGTGAAATGGAGTGAGAAACAGGCCGGTGCGGAAGGCAGCTCTCAAGTCACCTCTGGTTTATGAGGCTAGTACCCTTGCCCTGGGGGGGCCTGAAGGCCTAAAGCCAACCACCTAACTCAAAGGAACAACTCTGTAGGGAATTCCTGCTTCGGCTAAAAGAGCCATGCCTCAGGGTGGACGCATTTTGCTGTGTGCATGCGTGAGCGCACTGCAGGTGAGCCCAAAACCATTTTCCTTGTGAGACCCAGGCCCCGGAAGAAGCCAGAACACGACTCCCCACTTGCTCCATGAAGCTAGTACTGCGGCCCCACTTTTGCTTGGAAGTCTAATAGATAGCTTTCTAACTCGGAGAAACAACACTGTAGAGAAACCGTGCTTTAGCTACCGTCGACCTCTCTGTGGGCGAAGCAGTTTAGGGTGTACTGTGGCTGAGAGCCTGGGGACGGTTTCCATTTCGTAATATCGGGGGAGAGACAGGCCGGTACAGAAGGCAGCTCTGAACTCACTACATGGTTATGGGGAAAGTTCCGTTGCCCCGTGGGAGTGTGCAGGCTTAAACACAGCCACCTAACTCGACGGAAAAACTCGGTTGAGAGCCTGTGCTGCAGGTAAAACAGCTGCTCCTGAGGGTGGAAGCATTTTGTTGTGTGCGTGCGTGAGAGCACTGCAAGGGAGTCCAAAGCTTTTTGCGAGTGAGACTCAGGCCCCAGCGAAAGGCAGAACACGACTCCCCATGTGTTTCATCACGCTAGCACGGCAGCCCCACTTTTGCATGGAAGTCTAATAGCGTTGTAACTTGAAGAAAGAACACTGTAGAGAGACCGTGCTTTAGCTACCGTCGACCTCTAGACGGAGGAAGCATTCCACGGAGTACCGTGGCTGAGAGCCTGGGGAACGGGTTCCATACGTGAAACCAAGGGAGAAATAGGTCCGGGCAGAAGGCACCTCTGGACTCAGCTCTTGCTACCTGAAGCTAACACTACTGCTCCATGTGTGTTTGGAATGCTCTGTGCTCGACACTGACTGGGAAGAAACAAGCCTGTCAAGAATCCCAGCTGCAGCTCATTCGCCTACCAGGCTGCTAACACCAAGAATCAATGCTGTAGCGTTACTGCGCTTTAGCTAACATTGCCGTTCCTGAAGCCGCAGGAGTTGTATAGTGCTCGTGTATGAGAGACCGGGGAAAGGGTCCCATACGTGAAATGGAGTGAGAAACAGGCCGGTGCGGAAGGCAGCTCTCAAGTCACCTCTTGTTTATGAGGCTAGTACCCTTGCCCCGGGTGTGCCTGCAGGCCATAAGCCAACCACCTAACTCAAAGGAACAACTCTGTGGAGAATTCCTGCTTCGGTTAAAATAGCCACGCCTCAGGGTTCAGGCATTGTGTGGTATGCATGCATGAGTGCACAGCAAGTGAGTCCAAAACCATTTTCCTTGTGAGACCCAGGCCCCGGAAGAAGCCAGATCACGACTCCCCACTTGCTCCATGAAACTAGTACTGCGGCCCCACTTTTGCATGGAAGTCTAATAGCTAGCTTTCTAACTCGAAGAAACAACACTGTAGAGAAACCGTGCTTTAGCTACCATCGACCTCTCTGTGGGCGAAGCAGTTTAGGGTGTACTGTGGCTGAGAGCCTGGGGACGGTTTCAATATCGTAATATCGGGGGAGAGACAGGCCAGTACAGAAGGCAGCTCTCAACTCACATCATGGTTATGGGGCTAGTACCGTTGCCCTGGGTGTGTGTGCAGGCTTAAAGACAGCCACCTAACTCATAGGAAAAACACCGTGGAGAATCCGTGCTTCAGCTAAAACAGCCGCTCCTCAGGGTGGAAGCATTTGGTTGTGTTCGTGCCTGAGAGGACTGCAAGGGAGTCCAAAGTTTCTGCGAGTGAGACTCAGGCCCCAGCAAAAGGCAGAACACGACTCCCCGTGTGTTTCCTTTAGCTAGCACTGCGGCCCTACTTTTGCATGGAAGTCCAATCGCTAGCGTTCTCCCTGGAAGAAACAACACGGTAGAGAAACCGTGCTTTAGCTACCATCCACCTCTCTGAGGGAGGAAGCACTTTCCAGGCTACCGTGGGTGAGAGCCTGAGGAACGGGTTCCGAGGGAGAAGGAGTCCGGGCCAGAAGGCTCCTCTCGACTCAGCTCTTGTTACCTGAAGCTAACACTTCGGCTCCATGTGTGCATAGGAATGCTAAGGGCTCCACACTGATTTGGCAGAAAGAAGCCGGTCAAGAACCCCAGCTTCAGCTCATTCGCCTCTCCACAGGGTGGCAGCATTTTCAAGTCGGCTTGAGTGCAAACCTGGGGAAGGAGTCCCAGCCGAATTCGGAGGGAGAAATAAGCATGGGCAGAAGGCACCTATCGACTCAACTCTTGTTTCGGGAAACTAGATCGGCTCTCCCGTCTGTGCGTGGAGTCCTCAGTGCCATCCACGTAACGCAAAGGAACAAAACTGTAGAGAACCCGTGCCTCAGCAAAGATCGCCCTTCCTGAGCGGGAACTTCATCTATTGTGTGTTTTTGTGAAATCATGAGAAATTGAACCTAAACATAACTCGGAGTGAGAAGCAGGCCTGGAAGGAAGGCTGCTGTCGACTCACCTCTTGTTTGAGGAGATTAGCACTGCTGTACCCTGTGTGCCTGGATGCCTAGTTACCAGGCTACTAACACCAAGAATCAATCCTATGGAGTGACTGCGCTTGAGTTAACATTGCCATTCCTGAAGCAGGAGGAATTTGACACTGCTCGTGTACGAGACACCGGGGAAAGGGTCCCATACGTGAAATGGAGTGAGAAACAGGCTGGTGCGGAAGGCAGCTCTCAAGTCACCTCTGGTTTATGAGGCTAGTACCCTTGCCCCGGGTGTGCCTGCAGGCCATAAGCCAACCACCTAACTCAAAGGAACAACTCTGTAGAGAATTCCTGCTTCGGCTAAAATAGCCACGCCTCAGGGTGGACGCATTGTGTGGTATGCATGCGTGAGTGCACAGCAAGTGAGTCCAAAACCATTTTCCTTGTGAGACCCAGGCCCCGGAAGAAGCCAGAACACGACTCCCCACTTGCTCCATGAAACTAGTACTGCGGCCCCACTTTTGCATGGAAGTCTAATAGCTAGCTTTCTAACTCGAAGAAACAACACTGTAGAGAAACCGTGCTTTAGCTACTATCGACCTCTCTGTGGGCGAAGCAGTTTAGGGTGTACTGTGGCTCAGAGCCTGGGGACGGTTTCAATATCGTAATATCGGGGGAGAGACAGGCCAGTACAGAAGGCAGCTCTCAACTCCCATCATGGTTATGGGGCTAGTACCGTTGCCCTGGGTGTGTGTGCAGGCTTAAAGACAGCCACCTAACTCATAGGAAAAACACGGTGGAGAATCCGTGCTTCAGCTAAAACAGCCGCTCCTGAGGGTGGAAGCATTTGGTTGTGTGCGTGCGTGAGAGGACTGCAAGGGAGTCCAAAGTTTCTGCGAGTGAGACTCAGGCCCCATCAAAAGGCAGAACACGACTCCCCGTGTGTTTCCTTTAGCTAGCACTGCGGCCCTACTTTTGCATGGAAGTCTAATCGCTAGCGTTCTCCCTGGAAGAAACAACACGGTAGAGAAACCGTGCTTTAGCTACCATCCACCTCTCTGAGGGAGGAAGCACTTTCCAGGCTACCGTGGGTGAGAGCCTGAGGAACGGGTTCCTTACGTGAAACCGAGGGAGAAGGAGTCCGGGCCAGAAGGCTCCTCTCGACTCAGCTCTTGTTACCTGAAGCTAACACTTTGGCTCCATGTGTGCATAGGAATGCTAAGGGCTCCACACTGATTTGGCAGAAAGAAGCCGGTCAAGAACCCCAGCTTCAGCTCATTCGCCTCTCCACAGGGTGGCAGCATTTTCAAGTCGGCTTGAGTGCAAACCTGGGGAAGGAGTCCCAGCCGAATTCGGAGGGAGAAATAAGCATGGGCAGAAGGCACCTATCGACTCAACTCTTGTTTCGGGAAACTAGATCGGCTCTCCCGTCTGTGCGTGGAGTCCTCAGTGCCATCCACGTAACGCAAAGGAACAAAACTGTGGAGAACCCGTGCCTCAGCAAAGATCGCCCTTCCTGAGCGGGAACTTCATCTATTGTGTGTTTTTGTGAAAGCATGAGAAATGGAACCTAAACGTAACTCGGAGTGAGAAGCAGGCCTGGAAGGAAGGCTGCTGTCGACTCACCTCTTGTCTGAGGAGATTAGCACTGCTGTACCCTGTGTGCCTGGATGCCTAGTTACCAGGCTACTAACACCGAGAATCAATCTTATAGAGTGACTGCGCTTGAGTTAACATTGCCGTTCCTGAAGCAGGAGGAATTTGACACTGCTCGTGTACGAGACACCGGGGAAAGGGTCCCATACGTGAAATGGAGTGAGAAACAGGCCGGTGCGGAAGGCAGCTCTCAAGTCACCTCTGGTTTATGAGGCTAGTACCCTTGCCCTGGGGGGGCCTGAAGGCCTAAAGCCAACCACCTAACTCAAAGGAACAACTCTGTAGGGAATTCCTGCTTCGGCTAAAAGAGCCATGCCTCAGGGTGGACGCATTTTGCTGTGTGCATGCGTGAGCGCACTGCAGGTGAGCCCAAAACCATTTTCCTTGTGAGACCCAGGCCCTGGAAGAAGCCAGAACACGACTCCCCACTTGCTCCATGAAGCTAGTACTGCGGCCCCACTTTTGCTTGGAAGTCTAATAGATAGCTTTCTAACTCGGAGAAACAACACTGTAGAGAAACCGTGCTTTAGCTACCGTCGACCTCTCTGTGGGCGAAGCAGTTTAGGGTGTACTGTGGCTGAGAGCCTGGGGACGGTTTCCATTTCGTAATATCGGGGGAGAGACAGGCCGGTACAGAAGGCAGCTCTGAACTCACTACATGGTTATGGGGAAAGTTCCGTTGCCCCGTGGGAGTGTGCAGGCTTAAACACAGCCACCTAACTCGACGGAAAAACTCGGCTGAGAGCCTGTGCTGCAGGTAAAACAGCTGCTCCTGAGTGTGGAAGCATTTTGTTGTGTGCGTGCGTGAGAGCACTGCAAGGGAGTCCAAAGCTTTTTGCGAGTGAGACTCAGGCCCCAGCGAAAGGCAGAACACGACTCCCCATGTGTTTCATCACGCTAGCACGGCAGCCCCACTTTTGCATGGAAGTCTAATAGCGTTGTAACTTGAAGAAAGAACACTGTAGAGAGACCGTGCTTTAGCTACCGTCGACCTCTAGACGGAGGAAGCATTCCACAGAGTACCGTGGCTGAGAGCCTGGGGAACGGGTTCCATACGTGAAACCAAGGGAGAAATAGGTCCGGGCAGAAGGCACCTCTGGACTCAGCTCTTGCTACCTGAAGCTAACACTACTGCTCCATGTGTGCTTGGAATGCTCTGTGCTCGACACTGACTGGGAAGAAACAAGCCTGTCAAGAATCCCAGCTGCAGCTCATTCGCCTACCAGGCTGCTAACACCAAGAATCAATGCTGTAGCGTTACTGCGCTTTAGCTAACATTGCCGTTCCTGAAGCCGCAGGAGTTGTATAGTGCTCGTGTATGAGAGACCGGGGAAAGGGTCCCATACGTGAAATGGAGTGAGAAACAGGCCGGTGCGGAAGGCAGCTCTCAAGTCACCTCTTGTTTATGAGGCTAGTACCCTTGCCCCGGGTGTGCCTGCAGGCCATAAGCCAACCACCTAACTCAAAGGAACAACTCTGTGGAGAATTCCTGCTTCGGTTAAAATAGCCACGCCTCAGGGTTCAGGCATTGTGTGGTATGCATGCATGAGTGCACAGCAAGTGAGTCCAAAACCATTTTCCTTGTGAGACCCAGGCCCCGGAAGAAGCCAGAACACGACTCCCCACTTGCTCCATGAAACTAGTACTGCGGCCCCACTTTTGCATGGAAGTCTAATAGCTAGCTTTCTAACTCGAAGAAACAACACTGTAGAGAAACCGTGCTTTAGCTACCATCGACCTCTCTGTGGGCGAAGCAGTTTAGGGTGTACTGTGGCTGAGAGCCTGGGGACGGTTTCAATATCGTAATATCGGGGGAGAGACAGGCCAGTACAGAAGGCAGCTCTCAACTCACATCATGGTTATGGGGCTAGTACCGTTGCCCTGGGTGTGTGCAGGCTTAAAGACAGCCACCTAACTCATAGGAAAAACACCGTGGAGAATCCGTGCTTCAGCTAAAACAGCCGCTCCTCAGGGTGGAAGCATTTGGTTGTGTTCGTGCCTGAGAGGACTGCAAGGGAGTCCAAAGTTTCTGCGAGTGAGACTCAGGCCCCAGCAAAAGGCAGAACACGACTCCCCGTGTGTTTCCTTTAGCTAGCACTGCGGCCCTACTTTTGCATGGAAGTCCAATCGCTAGCGTTCTCCCTGGAAGAAACAACACGGTAGAGAAACCGTGCTTTAGCTACCATCCACCTCTCTGAGGGAGGAAGCACTTTCCAGGCTACCGTGGGTGAGAGCCTGAGGAACGGGTTCCGAGGGAGAAGGAGTCCGGGCCAGAAGGCTCCTCTCGACTCAGCTCTTGTTACCTGAAGCTAACACTTCGGCTCCATGTGTGCATAGGAATGCTAAGGGCTCCACACTGATTTGGCAGAAAGAAGCCGGTCAAGAACCCCAGCTTCAGCTCATTCGCCTCTCCACAGGGTGGCAGCATTTTCAAGTCGGCTTGAGTGCAAACCTGGGGAAGGAGTCCCAGCCGAATTCGGAGGGAGAAATAAGCATGGGCAGAAGGCACCTATCGACTCAACTCTTGTTTCGGGAAACTAGATCGGCTCTCCCGTCTGTGCGTGGAGTCCTCAGTGCCATCCACGTAACGCAAAGGAACAAAACTGTAGAGAACCCGTGCCTCAGCAAAGATCGCCCTTCCTGAGCGGGAACTTCATCTATTGTGTGTTTTTGTGAAATCATGAGAAATTGAACCTAAACATAACTCGGAGTGAGAAGCAGGCCTGGAAGGAAGGCTGCTGTCGACTCACCTCTTGTTTGAGGAGATTAGCACTGCTGTACCCTGTGTGCCTGGATGCCTAGTTACCAGGCTACTAACACCAAGAATCAATCCTATGGAGTGACTGCGCTTGAGTTAACATTGCCATTCCTGAAGCAGGAGGAATTTGACACTGCTCGTGTACGAGACACCGGGGAAAGGGTCCCATACGTGAAATGGAGTGAGAAACAGGCTGGTGCGGAAGGCAGCTCTCAAGTCACCTCTGGTTTATGAGGCTAGTACCCTTGCCCCGGGTGTGCCTGCAGGCCATAAGCCAACCACCTAACTCAAAGGAACAACTCTGTAGAGAATTCCTGCTTCGGCTAAAATAGCCACGCCTCAGGGTGGACGCATTGTGTGGTATGCATGCGTGAGTGCACAGCAAGTGAGTCCAAAACCATTTTCCTTGTGAGACCCAGGCCCCGGAAGAAGCCAGAACACGACTCCCCACTTGCTCCATGAAACTAGTACTGCGGCCCCACTTTTGCATGGAAGTCTAATAGCTAGCTTTCTAACTCGAAGAAACAACACTGTAGAGAAACCGTGCTTTAGCTACTATCGACCTCTCTGTGGGCGAAGCAGTTTAGGGTGTACTGTGGCTCAGAGCCTGGGGACGGTTTCAATATCGTAATATCGGGGGAGAGACAGGCCAGTACAGAAGGCAGCTCTCAACTCCCATCATGGTTATGGGGCTAGTACCATTGCCCTGGGTGTGTGTGCAGGCTTAAAGACAGCCACCTAACTCAAAGGAAAAACACGGTAGAGAATCCGTGCTTCAATTGCACTACTGGGTATTTACCCCAAAGATACAAAAGTCGGGACCCGAAAGGCTACGTGCACCCCGATGTTTATAGCAGCAATATCCACAATAGCCAAACTGTGGAAAGAGCCAAGATGTCCATCAACAGATGAATGGATAAAGAAGATGTGGTATATATATACAATGGAATATTATGCAGCCATCAAAAGGAATGAGATCTTGCCATTTGCAACGACGTGGATGGAACTGGAGGGTATTATGCTGAGCCAAATAAGTCAAGCAGAGAAAGACATGTATCATATGACCTCACTGATATGAGGAATTCTTAATCTCAGGAAACAAACTGAGGGTTGCTGGAGTGGGGGGTGGGGTGGGAGGGATGGGGTGACTGGGTGATGGACACTGGGGAGGGTATGTGTTCTGGTAAGCGCTGTGAATTGTGCAAGACTGTGGAATCTCAGATCTGTACCTCTGAAACAAATAATGCGATATATGTTAAGAAAGAAAAAAAGAAGAAGAAGAATGTAGCAGGAGGGGAAGAATGAAGGGGGGGAAATCGGAGGGGGAGAAGAACCATGAGAGACAATGGACTCTGAAAAACAAACTGAGGGTTCTAGAGGGGAGGGGGTTGGGAGGATGGGTTAGCCTGGTGATGGGTATTGAGGAGGGCACGTTCTGCATGGAGCACTGGGTGTTATGCACAAACAATGAATCATGGAACACTATATCTAAAACTAATGATGTAATGTATGGGGATTAACATAACAATAAAGAAAAAAAAAAGAATCCGTGCTTCAGCTAAAACAGCCGCTCCTGAGGGTGGAAGCATTTGGTTGTGTGCGTGCGTGAGAGCACTGCAAGGGAGTCCAAAGCTTTTTGCGAGTGAGACTCAGGCCCCAGCGAAAGGCAGAACACCACTCCCCATGTGTTTCATGAAGCGAGCACGGTAGCCCCACTTTTGCGTGGAAGTCTAATAGCTAGCGTTCTAACTCGAAGAAACAACACTGTAGAGAAACCGTGCCTTAGCTACCGTCGACCTCTCTGTGGGCGAAGCAGTTTAGGGTAAACTGTGGCTGAGAGTCTGGGGACGGTTTCAATATCGAAATATCAGGGAGAGACAGGCCGGTACAGAAGGCAGCTCTCAACTCACATCATGGTTATGCGGATAGTACCGTTGCCCAGCGTGTGTGTGCCGGCTTCGACACAGCCACCTAATTCAAAGGAAAAACTCCCTTGAGAGCCTGTGCTGCAGGTAAAACAGCTGCTCCTGTGGGTGGAAGCATTTTGTTGTGTACGTGCGTGAGAGCACGGCAAGGGAGTCCAAAGCTTTTTGCGAGTGAGACTCAGGCCCCAGCGAAAGGCAGAACACGACTCCCCATGTGTTTCATGAAGCGAGCACGGCAGCCCCACTTTTGCATGGAAGTCCAATAGCTAGCATTCTAACTCGAAGAAAAAACACTGTAGAGAAACCGTGCTTTAGCTACCGTTGACCTCTCTGTGGGCGAAGCAGTTTAGGGTGTACTGTGGCTGAGAGCCTGGGGACGGTTTCTATATCGTAATATCGGGGGAGAGACAGGCCAGTACAGAAGGCAGCTCTCAACTCACATCATGGTTATGGGGCTAGTACCGTTGCCCTGGGTGTGTGTGCAGGCTTAAAGACAGCCACCTAACTCATAGGAAAAACACGGTGGAGAATCCGTGCTTCAGCTAAAACAGCCGCTCCTGAGGGTGGAAGCATTTGGTTGTGTGCGTGCGTGAGAGGACTGCAAGGGAGTCCAAAGTTTCTGCGAGTGAGACTCAGGCCCCATCAAAAGGCAGAACACGACTCCCCGTGTGTTTCCTTTAGCTAGCACTGCGGCCCTACTTTTGCATGGAAGTCTAATCGCTAGCGTTCTCCCTGGAAGAAACAACACGGTAGAGAAACCGTGCTTTAGCTACCATCCACCTCTCTGAGGGAGGAAGCACTTTCCAGGCTACCGTGGGTGAGAGCCTGAGGAACGGGTTCCTTACGTGAAACCGAGGGAGAAGGAGTCCGGGCCAGAAGGCTCCTCTCGACTCAGCTCTTGTTACCTGAAGCTAACACTTTGGCTCCATGTGTGCATAGGAATGCTAAGGGCTCCACACTGATTTGGCAGAAAGAAGCCGGTCAAGAACCCCAGCTTCAGCTCATTCGCCTCTCCACAGGGTGGCAGCATTTTCAAGTCGGCTTGAGTGCAAACCTGGGGAAGGAGTCCCAGCAGAATTCGGAGGGAGAAATAAGCATGGGCAGAAGGCACCTATCGACTCAACTCTTGTTTCGGGAAACTAGATCGGCTCTCCCGTCTGTGCGTGGAGTCCTCAGTGCCATCCACGTAACGCAAAGGAACAAAACTGTGGAGAACCCGTGCCTCAGCAAAGATCGCCCTTCCTGAGCGGGAACTTCATCTATTGTGTGTTTTTGTGAAAGCATGAGAAATGGAACCTAAACGTAACTCGGAGTGAGAAGCAGGCCTGGAAGGAAGGCTGCTGTCGACTCACCTCTTGTTTGAGGAGATTAGCACTGCTGTACCCTGTGTGCCTGGATGCCTAGTTACCAGGCTACTAACACCGAGAATCAATCTTATAGAGTGACTGCGCTTGAGTTAACATTGCCGTTCCTGAAGCAGGAGGAATTTGACACTGCTCGTGTACGAGACACCGGGGAAAGCGTCCCATACGTGAAATGGAGTGAGAAACAGGCCGGTGCGGAAGGCAGCTCTCAAGTCACCTCTGGTTTATGAGGCTAGTACCCTTGCCCTGGGGTGGCCTGAAGGCCTAAAGCCAACCACCTAACTCAAAGGAACAACTCTGTAGGGAATTCCTGCTTCGGCTAAAAGAGCCATGCCTCAGGGTGGACGCATTTTGCTGTGTGCATGCGTGATCGCACTGCAGGTGAGCCCAAAACCATTTTCCTTGTGAGACCCAGGCCCCGGAAGAAGCCAGAACACGACTCCCCACTTGCTCCATGAAGCTAGTACTGCGGCCCCACTTTTGCTTGGAAGTCTAATAGATAGCTTTCTAACTCGGAGAAACAACACTGTAGAGAAACCGTGCTTTAGCTACCGTCGACCTCTCTGTGGGCGAAGCAGTTTAGGGTGTACTGTGGCTGAGAGCCTGGGGACGGTTTCCATTTCGTAATATCGGGGGAGAGACAGGCCGGTACAGAAGGCAGCTCTGAACTCACTACATGGTTATGGGGAAAGTTCCGTTGCCCCGTGGGAGTGTGCAGGCTTAAACACAGCCACCTAACTCGACGGAAAAACTCGGTTGAGAGCCTGTGCTGCAGGTAAAACAGCTGCTCCTGAGTGTGGAAGCATTTTGTTGTGTGCGTGCGTGAGAGCACTGCAAGGGAGTCCAAAGCTTTTTGCGAGTGAGACTCAGGCCCCAGCGAAAGGCAGAACACGACTCCCCATGTGTTTCATCACGCTAGCACGGCAGCCCCACTTTTGCATGGAAGTCTAATAGCGTTGTAACTTGAAGAAAGAACACTGTAGAGAGACCGTGCTTTAGCTACCGTCGACCTCTAGACGGAGGAAGCATTCCACGGAGTACCGTGGCTGAGAGCCTGGGGAACGGGTTCCATACGTGAAACCAAGGGAGAAATAGGTCTGGGCAGAAGGCACCTCTGGACTCAGCTCTTGCTACCTGAAGCTAACACTACTGCTCCATGTGTGCTTGGAATGCTCTGTGCTCGACACTGACTGGGAAGAAACAAGCCTGTCAAGAATCCCAGCTGCAGCTCATTCGCCTACCAGGCTGCTAACACCAAGAATCAATGCTGTAGCGTTACTGCGCTTTAGCTAACATTGCCGTTCCTGAAGCCGCAGGAGTTGTATAGTGCTCGTGTATGAGAGACCGGGGAAAGGGTCCCATACGTGAAATGGAGTGAGAAACAGGCCGGTGCGGAAGGCAGCTCTCAAGTCACCTCTTGTTTATGAGGCTAGTACCCTTGCCCCGGGTGTGCCTGCAGGCCATAAGCCAACCACCTAACTCAAAGGAACAACTCTGTGGAGAATTCCTGCTTCGGTTAAAATAGCCACGCCTCAGGGTTCAGGCATTGTGTGGTATGCATGCATGAGTGCACAGCAAGTGAGTCCAAAACCATTTTCCTTGTGAGACCCAGGCCCCGGAAGAAGCCAGATCACGACTCCCCACTTGCTCCATGAAACTAGTACTGCGGCCCCACTTTTGCATGGAAGTCTAATAGCTAGCTTTCTAACTCGAAGAAACAACACTGTAGAGAAACCGTGCTTTAGCTACCATCGACCTCTCTGTGGGCGAAGCAGTTTAGGGTGTACTGTGGCTGAGAGCCTGGGGACGGTTTCAATATCGTAATATCGGGGGAGAGACAGGCCAGTACAGAAGGCAGCTCTCAACTCACATCATGGTTATGGGGCTAGTACCGTTGCCCTGGGTGTGTGTGCAGGCTTAAAGACAGCCACCTAACTCATAGGAAAAACACCGTGGAGAATCCGTGCTTCAGCTAAAACAGCCGCTCCTCAGGGTGGAAGCATTTGGTTGTGTTCGTGCCTGAGAGGACTGCAAGGGAGTCCAAAGTTTCTGCGAGTGAGACTCAGGCCCCAGCAAAAGGCAGAACACGACTCCCCGTGTGTTTCCTTTAGCTAGCACTGCGGCCCTACTTTTGCATGGAAGTCCAATCGCTAGCGTTCTCCCTGGAAGAAACAACACGGTAGAGAAACCGTGCTTTAGCTACCATCCACCTCTCTGAGGGAGGAAGCACTTTCCAGGCTACCGTGGGTGAGAGCCTGAGGAACGGGTTCCGAGGGAGAAGGAGTCCGGGCCAGAAGGCTCCTCTCGACTCAGCTCTTGTTACCTGAAGCTAACACTTCGGCTCCATGTGTGCATAGGAATGCTAAGGGCTCCACACTGATTTGGCAGAAAGAAGCCGGTCAAGAACCCCAGCTTCAGCTCATTCGCCTCTCCACAGGGTGGCAGCATTTTCAAGTCGGCTTGAGTGCAAACCTGGGGAAGGAGTCCCAGCCGAATTCGGAGGGAGAAATAAGCATGGGCAGAAGGCACCTATCGACTCAACTCTTGTTTCGGGAAACTAGATCGGCTCTCCCGTCTGTGCGTGGAGTCCTCAGTGCCATCCACGTAACGCAAAGGAACAAAACTGTAGAGAACCCGTGCCTCAGCAAAGATCGCCCTTCCTGAGCGGGAACTTCATCTATTGTGTGTTTTTGTGAAATCATGAGAAATTGAACCTAAACATAACTCGGAGTGAGAAGCAGGCCTGGAAGGAAGGCTGCTGTCGACTCACCTCTTGTTTGAGGAGATTAGCACTGCTGTACCCTGTGTGCCTGGATGCCTAGTTACCAGGCTACTAACACCAAGAATCAATCCTATGGAGTGACTGCGCTTGAGTTAACATTGCCATTCCTGAAGCAGGAGGAATTTGACACTGCTCGTGTACGAGACACCGGGGAAAGGGTCCCATACGTGAAATGGAGTGAGAAACAGGCTGGTGCGGAAGGCAGCTCTCAAGTCACCTGTGGTTTATGAGGCTAGTACCCTTGCCCCGGGTGTGCCTGCAGGCCATAAGCCAACCACCTAACTCAAAGGAACAACTGTGTAGAGAATTCCTGCTTCGGCTAAAATAGCCACGCCTCAGGGTGGACGCATTGTGTGGTATGCATGCGTGAGTGCACAGCAAGTGAGTCCAAAACCATTTTCCTTGTGAGACCCAGGCCCCGGAAGAAGCCAGAACACGACTCCCCACTTGCTCCATGAAACTAGTACTGCGGCCCCACTTTTGCATGGAAGTCTAATAGCTAGCTTTCTAACTCGAAGAAACAACACTGTAGAGAAACCGTGCTTTAGCTACTATCGACCTCTCTGTGGGCGAAGCAGTTTAGGGTGTACTGTGGCTCAGACCTGGGGACGGTTTCAATATCGTAATATCGGGGGAGAGACCGGCCAGTACAGAAGGCAGCTCTCAACTCACATCATGGTTATGGGGCTACTACCGTTGCCCTGGGTGTGTGTGCAGGCTTAAAGACAGCCACCTAACTCATAGGAAAAACACGGTGGAGAATCCGTGCTTCAGCTAAAACAGCCGCTCCTGAGGGTGGAAGCATTTGGTTGTGTGCGTGCGTGAGAGGACTGCAAGGGAGTCCAAAGTTTCTGCGAGTGAGACTCAGGCCCCAGCAAAAGGCAGAACACGACTCCCCATGTGTTTCATCACGCTAGCACGGCAGCCCCACTTTTGCATGGAAGTCTAATAGCGTTGTAACTTGAAGAAAGAACACTGTAGAGAGACCGTGCTTTAGCTACCGTCGACCTCTAGACGGAGGAAGCATTCCACGGAGTACCGTGGCTGAGAGCCTGGGGAACGGGTTCCATACGTGAAACCAAGGGAGAAATAGGTCCGGGCAGAAGGCACCTCTGGACTCAGCTCTTGCTACCTGAAGCTCACACTACTGCTCCATGTGTGCTTGGAATGCTCTGTGCTCGACACTGACTGGGAAGAAACAAGCCTGTCAAGAATCCCAGCTGCAGCTCATTCGCCTACCAGGCTGCTAACACCAAGAATCAATGCTGTAGCGTTACTGCGCTTTAGCTAACATTGCCGTTCCTGAAGCCGCAGGAGTTGTATAGTGCTCGTGTATGAGAGACCGGGGAAAGGGTCCCATACGTGAAATGGAGTGAGAAACAGGCCGGTGCGGAAGGCAGCTCTCAAGTCACCTCTTGTTTATGAGGCTAGTACCCTTGCCCCGGGTGTGCCTGCAGGCCATAAGCCAACCACCTAACTCAAAGGAACAACTCTGTGGAGAATTCCTGCTTCGGTTAAAATAGCCACGCCTCAGGGTTCAGGCATTGTGTGGTATGCATGCATGAGTGCACAGCAAGTGAGTCCAAAACCATTTTCCTTGTGAGACCCAGGCCCCGGAAGAAGCCAGAACACGACTCCCCACTTGCTCCATGAAACTAGTACTGCGGCCCCACTTTTGCATGGAAGTCTAATAGCTAGCTTTCTAACTCGAAGAAACAACACTGTAGAGAAACCGTGCTTTAGCTACCATCGACCTCTCTGTGGGCGAAGCAGTTTAGGGTGTACTGTGGCTGAGAGCCTGGGGACGGTTTCAATATCGTAATATCGGGGGAGAGACAGGCCAGTACAGAAGGCAGCTCTCAACTCACATCATGGTTATGGGGCTAGTACCGTTGCCCTGGGTGTGTGCAGGCTTAAAGACAGCCACCTAACTCATAGGAAAAACACCGTGGAGAATCCGTGCTTCAGCTAAAACAGCCGCTCCTCAGGGTGGAAGCATTTGGTTGTGTTCGTGCCTGAGAGGACTGCAAGGGAGTCCAAAGTTTCTGCGAGTGAGACTCAGGCCCCAGCAAAAGGCAGAACACGACTCCCCGTGTGTTTCCTTTAGCTAGCACTGCGGCCCTACTTTTGCATGGAAGTCCAATCGCTAGCGTTCTCCCTGGAAGAAACAACACGGTAGAGAAACCGTGCTTTAGCTACCATCCACCTCTCTGAGGGAGGAAGCACTTTCCAGGCTACCGTGGGTGAGAGCCTGAGGAACGGGTTCCGAGGGAGAAGGAGTCCGGGCCAGAAGGCTCCTCTCGACTCAGCTCTTGTTACCTGAAGCTAACACTTCGGCTCCATGTGTGCATAGGAATGCTAAGGGCTCCACACTGATTTGGCAGAAAGAAGCCGGTCAAGAACCCCAGCTTCAGCTCATTCGCCTCTCCACAGGGTGGCAGCATTTTCAAGTCGGCTTGAGTGCAAACCTGGGGAAGGAGTCCCAGCCGAATTCGGAGGGAGAAATAAGCATGGGCAGAAGGCACCTATCGACTCAACTCTTGTTTCGGGAAACTAGATCGGCTCTCCCGTCTGTGCGTGGAGTCCTCAGTGCCATCCACGTAACGCAAAGGAACAAAACTGTAGAGAACCCGTGCCTCAGCAAAGATCGCCCTTCCTGAGCGGGAACTTCATCTATTGTGTGTTTTTGTGAAATCATGAGAAATTGAACCTAAACATAACTCGGAGTGAGAAGCAGGCCTGGAAGGAAGGCTGCTGTCGACTCACCTCTTGTTTGAGGAGATTAGCACTGCTGTACCCTGTGTGCCTGGATGCCTAGTTACCAGGCTAGTAACACCAAGAATCAATCCTATGGAGTGACTGCGCTTGAGTTAACATTGCCATTCCTGAAGCAGGAGGAATTTGACACTGCTCGTGTACGAGACACCGGGGAAAGGGTCCCATACGTGAAATGGAGTGAGAAACAGGCTGGTGCGGAAGGCAGCTCTCAAGTCACCTCTGGTTTATGAGGCTAGTACCCTTGCCCCGGGTGTGCCTGCAGGCCATAAGCCAACCACCTAACTCAAAGGAACAACTCTGTAGAGAATTCCTGCTTCGGCTAAAATAGCCACGCCTCAGGGTGGACGCATTGTGTGGTATGCATGCGTGAGTGCACAGAAAGTGAGTCCAAAACCATTTTCCTTGTGAGACCCAGGCCCCGGAAGAAGCCAGAACACGACTCCCCACTTGCTCCATGAAACTAGTACTGCGGCCCCACTTTTGCATGGAAGTCTAATAGCTAGCTTTCTAACTCGAAGAAACAACACTGTAGAGAAACCGTGCTTTAGCTACTATCGACCTCTCTGTGGGCGAAGCAGTTTAGGGTGTACTGTGGCTCAGACCTGGGGACGGTTTCAATATCGTAATATCGGGGGAGAGACAGGCCAGTACAGAAGGCAGCTCTCAACTCACATCATGGTTATGGGGCTAGTACCGTTGCCCTGGGTGTGTGTGCAGGCTTAAAGACAGCCACCTAACTCATAGGAAAAACACGGTGGAGAATCCGTGCTTCAGCTAAAACAGCCGCTCCTGAGGGTGGAAGCATTTGGTTGTGTGCGTGCGTGAGAGGACTGCAAGGGAGTCCAAAGTTTCTGCGAGTGAGACTCAGGCCCCAGCAAAAGGCAGAACACGACTCCCCATGTGTTTCATCACGCTAGCACGGCAGCCCCACTTTTGCATGGAAGTCTAATAGCGTTGTAACTTGAAGAAAGAACACTGTAGAGAGACCGTGCTTTAGCTACCGTCGACCTCTAGACGGAGGAAGCATTCCACGGAGTACCGTGGCTGAGAGCCTGGGGAACGGGTTCCATACGTGAAACCAAGGGAGAAATAGGTCCGGGCAGAAGGCACCTCTGGACTCAGCTCTTGCTACCTGAAGCTAACACTACTGCTCCATGTGTGCTTGGAATGCTCTGTGCTCCACACTGACTGGGAAGAAACAAGCCTGTCAAGAATCCCAGCTGCAGCTCATTCGCCTACCAGGCTGCTAACACCAAGAATCAATGCTGTAGCGCTACTGCGCTTTAGCTAACATTGCCGTTCCTGAAGCCGCAGGAGTTGTATAGTGCTCGTGTATGAGAGACCGGGGAAAGGGTCCCATACGTGAAATGGAGTGAGAAACAGGCCGGTGCGGAAGGCAGCTCTCAAGTCACCTCTTGTTTATGAGGCTAGTACCCTTGCCCCGGGTGTGCCTGCAGGCCATAAGCCAACCACCTAACTCAAAGGAACAACTCTGTAGAGAATTCCTGCTTCGGCTAAAATAGCCACGCCTCAGGGTGGACGCATTGTGTGGTATGCATGCGTGAGTGCACAGCAAGTGAGTCCAAAACCATTTTCCTTGTGAGACCCAGGCCCCGGAAGAAGCCAGAACACGACTCCCCACTTGCTCCATGAAACTAGTACTGCGGCCCCACTTTTGCATGGAAGTCTAATAGCTAGCTTTCTAACTCGAAGAAACAACACTGTAGAGAAACCGTGCTTTAGCTACCATGGACCTCTCTGTGGGCGATGCATTTAGGGTGTACTGTGGCTGAGAGCCTGGGGACGGTTTCAATATCGTAATATCGGGGGAGAGACCGGCCAGTACAGAAGGCAGCTCTCAACTCACATCATGGTTATGGGGCTAGTACCGTTGCCCTGGGTGTGTGTGCAGGCTTAAAGACAGCCACCTAACTCAAAGGAAAAACACGGTAGAGAATCCGTGCTTCAGCTAAAAGAGCCGCTCCTGAGGGTGGAAGCATTTGGTTGTTTGCGTGCGTGAGAGCACTGCAAGGGAGTCCAAAGCTTTTTGCGAGTGAGACTCAGGCCCCAGCGAAAGGCAGAACACCACTCCCCATGTGTTTCATCAAGCTAGCACGGCAGCCCCACTTTTGCATGGAAGTCCAATAGCTAGCATTCTAACTCGAAGAAAAAACACTGTAGAGAAACCGTGCTTTAGCTACCGTTGACCTCTCTGTGGGCGAAGCAGTTTAGGGTGAACTGTGGCTGAGAGCCTGGGGACGGTTTCAATATCGTAATATCGGGGGAGAGACAGGCCAGTACAGAAGGCAGCTCTCAACTCACATCATGGTTATGGGGCTACTACCGTTGCCCTGGGTGTGTGTGCAGGCTTAAAGACAGCCACCTAACTCATAGGAAAAACACGGTGGAGAATCCGTGCTTCAGCTAAAACAGCCGCTCCTGAGGGTGGAAGCATTTGGTTGTGTGCGTGCGTGAGAGGACTGCAAGGGAGTCCAAAGTTTCTGCGAGTGAGACTCAGGCCCCAGCAAAAGGCAGAACACGACTCCCCGTGTGTTTCCTTTAGCTAGCACTGCGGCCCTACTTTTGCATGGAAGTCTAATCGCTAGCTTTCTCCCTGGAAGAAACAACACGGTAGAGAAACCGTGCTTTAGCTACCATCCACCTCTCTGAGGGAGGAAGCACTTTCCAGGCTACCGTGGGTGAGAGCCTGAGGAACGGGTTCCTTACGTGAAACCGAGGGAGAAGGAGTCCAGGCCAGAAGGCTCCTCTCGACTCAGCTCTTGTTACCTGAAGCTAACACTTCGGCTCCATGTGTGCATAGGAATGCTAAGGGCTCCACAGTGATTTGGCAGAAAGAAGCCGGTCAAGAACCCCAGCTTCAGCTCATTCGCCTCTCCACAGGGTGGCAGCATTTTCAAGTCGGCTTGAGTGCAAACCTGGGGAAGGAGTCCCAGCAGAATTCGGAGGGAGAAATAAGCATGGGCAGAAGGCACCTATCGACTCAACTCTTGTTTCGGGAAACTAGATCGGCTCTCCCGTCTGTGCGTGGAGTCCTCAGTGCCATCCACGTAACGCAAAGGAACAAAACTGTAGAGAACCCGTGCCTCAGCAAAGATCGCCCTTCCTGAGCGGGAACTTCATCTATTGTGTGTTTTTGTGAAAGCATGAGAAATGGAACCTAAACGTAACTCGGAGTGAGAAGCAGGCCTGGAAGGAAGGCTACTGTCGACTCACCTCTTGTTTGAGGAGATTAGCACTGCTGTACCCTGTGTGCCTGGATGCCTAGTTACCAGGCTACTAACACCAAGAATCAATCCTATGGAGTGACTGCGCTTGAGTTAACATTGCCGTTCCTGAAGCAGGAGGAATTTGACACTGCTCGTGTACGAGACACCGGGGAAAGGGTCCCATACGTGAAATGGAGTGAGAAACAGGCCGGTGCGGAAGGCAGCTCTCAAGTCACCTCTGGTTTATGAGGCTAGTACCCTTGCCCTGGGGTGGCCTGAAGGCCTAAAGCCAACCACCTAACTCAAAGGAACAACTCTGTAGAGAATTCCTGCTTCGGCTAAAATAGCCACGCCTCAGGGTGGACGCATTGTGTGGTATGCATGCGTGAGTGCACAGCAAGTGAGTCCAAAACCATTTTCCTTGTGAGACCCAGGCCCCGGAAGAAGCCAGAACACGACTCCCCACTTGCTCCATGAAACTAGTACTGCGGCCCCACTTTTGCATGGAAGTCTAATAGCTAGCTTTCTAACTCGAAGAAACAACACTGTAGAGAAACCGTGCTTTAGCTACTATCGACCTCTCTGTGGGCGAAGCAGTTTAGGGTGTACTGTGGCTCAGAGCCTGGGGACGGTTTCAATATCGTAATATCGGGGGAGAGACAGGCCAGTACAGAAGGCAGCTCTCAACTCCCATCATGGTTATGGGGCTAGTACCGTTGCCCTGGGTGTGTGTGCAGGCTTAAAGACAGCCACCTAACTCAAAGGAAAAACACGGTAGAGAATCCGTGCTTCAATTGCACTACTGGGTATTTACCCCAAAGATACAAAAGTCGGGACCCGAAAGGCTACGTGCACCCCGATGTTTATAGCAGCAATGTCCACAATAGCCAAACTGTGGAAAGAGCCAAGATGTCCATCAACAGATGAATGGATAAAGAAGATGTGGTATATATATACAATGGAATATTATGCAGCCATCAAAAGGAATGAGATCTTGCCATTTGCAACGACGTGGATGGAACTGGAGGGTATTATGCTGAGCCAAATAAGTCAAGCAGAGAAAGACATGTATCATATGACCTCACTGATATGAGGAATTCTTAATCTCAGGAAACAAACTGAGGGTTGCTGGAGTGGGGGGTGGGGTGGGAGGGATGGGGTGACTGGGTGATGGACACTGGGGAGGGTATGTGTTCTGGTAAGCGCTGTGAATTGTGCAAGACTGTGGAATCTCAGATCTGTACCTCTGAAACAAATAATGCAATATATGTTAAGAAAGAAAAAAAGAAGAAGAAGAATGTAGCAGGAGGGGAAGAATGAAAGGGGGGAAATCGGAGGGGGAGAAGAACCATGAGAGACAATGGACTCTGAAAAACAAACTGAGGGTTCTAGAGGGGAGGGGGTTGGGAGGATGGGTTAGCCTGGTGATGGGTATTGAGGAGGGGACGTTCTGCATGGAGCACTGGGTGTTATGCACAAACAATGAATCATGGAACACTATATCTAAAACTAATGATGTAATGTATGGGGATTAACATAACAATAAAGAAAAAAAAAAGAATCCGTGCTTCAGCTAAAACAGCCGCTCCTGAGGGTGGAAGCATTTGGTTGTGTGCGTGCGTGAGAGCACTGCAAGGGAGTCCAAAGCTTTTTGCGAGTGAGACTCAGGCCCCAGCGAAAGGCAGAACACCACTCCCCATGTGTTTCATGAAGCGAGCACGGTAGCCCCACTTTTGCATGGAAGTCTAATAGCTAGCGTTCTAACTCGAAGAAACAACCCTGTAGAGAAACCGTGCCTTAGCTACCGTCGACCTCTCTGTGGGCGAAGCAGTTTAGGGTAAACTGTGGCTGAGAGTCTGGGGACGGTTTCAATATCGAAATATCAGGGAGAGACAGGCCGGTACAGAAGGCAGCTCTCAACTCACATCATGGTTATGCGGATAGTACCGTTGCCCAGCGTGTGTGTGCCGGCTTCGACACAGCCACCTAATTCAAAGGAAAAACTCCCTTGAGAACCTGTGCTGCAGGTAAAACAGCTGCTCCTGTGGGTGGAAGCATTTTGTTGTGTACGTGCGTGAGAGCACGGCAAGGGAGTCCAAAGCTTTTTGCGAGTGAGACTCAGGCCCCAGCGAAAGGCAGAACACGACTCCCCATGTGTTTCATCAAGCTAGCACGGCAGCCCCACTTTTGCATGGAAAGCTAATAGCTAGCGTTCTAACTCGAAGAAACAACACTGTAGAGAAACCGTGCTTTAGCTACCGTCGACCTCTCTGTGGGCGAAGCAGTTTAGGGTGTACTGTGGCTGAGAGCCTGGGGACGGTTTCAATATCGTAATATCGGGGGAGAGACAGGCCAGTACAGAAGGCAGCTCTCAACTCACATCATGGTTATGGGGCTAGTACCGTTGCCCTGGGTGTGTGTGCAGGCTTAAAGACAGCCACCTAACTCATAGGAAAAACACGGTGGAGAATCCGTGCTTCAGCTAAAACAGCCGCTCCTGAGGATGGAAGCATTTGGTTGTGTGTGTGCGTGAGAGGACTGCAAGGGAGTCCAAAGTTTCTGCGAGTGAGACTCAGGCCCCAGCAAAAGGCAGAACACGACTCCCCGTGTGTTTCCTTTAGCTAGCACTGCGGCCCTACTTTTGCATGGAAGTCTAATCGCTAGCGTTCTCCCTGGAAGAAAGAACACGGTAGAGAAACCGTGCTTTAGCTACCATCCACCACTCTGAGGGAGGAAGCACTTTCCAGGCTACCGTGGGTGAGAGCCTGAGGAACGGGTTCCTTACGTGAAACCGAGGGAGAAGGAGTCCGGGCCAGAAGGCTCCTCTCGACTCAGCTCTTGTTACCTGAAGCTAACACTTTGGCTCCATGTGTGCATAGGAATGCTAAGGGCTCCACACTGATTTGGCAGAAAGAAGCCGGTCAAGAACCCCAGCTTCAGCTCATTCGCCTCTCCACAGGGTGGCAGCATTTTCAAGTCGGCTTGAGTGCAAACCTGGGGAAGGAGTCCCAGCCGAATTCGGAGGGAGAAATAAGCATGGGCAGAAGGCACCTATCGACTCAACTCTTGTTTCGGGAAACTAGATCGGCTCTCCCGTCTGTGCGTGGAGTCCTCAGTGCCATCCACGTAACGCAAAGGAACAAAACTGTGGAGAACCCGTGCCTCAGCAAAGATCGCCCTTCCTGAGCGGGAACTTCATCTATTGTGTGTTTTTGTGAAAGCATGAGAAATGGAACCTAAACGTAACTCGGAGTGAGAAGCAGGCCTGGAAGGAAGGCTGCTGTCGACTCACCTCTTGTTTGAGGAGATTAGCACTGCTGTACCCTGTGTGCCTGGATGCCTAGTTACCAGGCTACTAACACCGAGAATCAATCTTATAGAGTGACTGCGCTTGAGTTAACATTGCCGTTCCTGAAGCAGGAGGAATTTGACACTGCTCGTGTACGAGACACCGGGGAATGCGTCCCATACGTGAAATGGAGTGAGAAACAGGCCGGTGCGGAAGGCAGCTCTCAAGTCACCTCTGGTTTATGAGGCTAGTACCCTTGCCCTGGGGGGGCCTGAAGGCCTAAAGCCAACCACCTAACTCAAAGGAACAACTCTGTAGGGAATTCCTGCTTCGGCTAAAAGAGCCATGCCTCAGGGTGGACGCATTTTGCTGTGTGCATGCGTGAGCGCACTGCAGGTGAGCCCAAAACCATTTTCCTTGTGAGACCCAGGCCCCGGAAGAAGCCAGAACACGACTCCCCACTTGCTCCATGAAGCTAGTACTGCGGCCCCACTTTTGCTTGGAAGTCTAATAGATAGCTTTCTAACTCGGAGAAACAACACTGTAGAGAAACCGTGCTTTAGCTACCGTCGACCTCTCTGTGGGCGAAGCAGTTTAGGGTGTACTGTGGCTGAGAGCCTGGGGACGGTTTCCATTTCGTAATATCGGGGGAGAGACAGGCCGGTACAGAAGGCAGCTCTGAACTCACTACATGGTTATGGGGAAAGTTCCGTTGCCCCGTGGGAGTGTGCAGGCTTAAACACAGCCACCTAACTCGACGGAAAAACTCGGTTGAGAGCCTGTGCTGCAGGTAAAACAGCTGCTCCTGAGGGTGGAAGCATTTTGTTGTGTGCGTGCGTGAGAGCACTGCAAGGGAGTCCAAAGCTTTTTGCGAGTGAGACTCAGGCCCCAGCGAAAGGCAGAACACGACTCCCCATGTGTTTCATCACGCTAGCACGGCAGCCCCACTTTTGCATGGAAGTCTAATAGCGTTGTAACTTGAAGAAAGAACACTGTAGAGAGACCGTGCTTTAGCTACCGTCGACCTCTAGACGGAGGAAGCATTCCACGGAGTACCGTGGCTGAGAGCCTGGGGAACGGGTTCCATACGTGAAACCAAGGGAGAAATAGGTCCGGGCAGAAGGCACCTCTGGACTCAGCTCTTGCTACCTGAAGCTAACACTACTGCTCCATGTGTGTTTGGAATGCTCTGTGCTCGACACTGACTGGGAAGAAACAAGCCTGTCAAGAATCCCAGCTGCAGCTCATTCGCCTACCAGGCTGCTAACACCAAGAATCAATGCTGTAGCGTTACTGCGCTTTAGCTAACATTGCCGTTCCTGAAGCCGCAGGAGTTGTATAGTGCTCGTGTATGAGAGACCGGGGAAAGGGTCCCATACGTGAAATGGAGTGAGAAACAGGCCGGTGCGGAAGGCAGCTCTCAAGTCACCTCTTGTTTATGAGGCTAGTACCCTTGCCCCGGGTGTGCCTGCAGGCCATAAGCCAACCACCTAACTCAAAGGAACAACTCTGTGGAGAATTCCTGCTTCGGTTAAAATAGCCACGCCTCAGGGTTCAGGCATTGTGTGGTATGCATGCATGAGTGCACAGCAAGTGAGTCCAAAACCATTTTCCTTGTGAGACCCAGGCCCCGGAAGAAGCCAGATCACGACTCCCCACTTGCTCCATGAAACTAGTACTGCGGCCCCACTTTTGCATGGAAGTCTAATAGCTAGCTTTCTAACTCGAAGAAACAACACTGTAGAGAAACCGTGCTTTAGCTACCATCGACCTCTCTGTGGGCGAAGCAGTTTAGGGTGTACTGTGGCTGCGAGCCTGGGGACGGTTTCAATATCGTAATATCGGGGGAGAGACAGGCCAGTACAGAAGGCAGCTCTCAACTCACATCATGGTTATGGGGCTAGTACCGTTGCCCTGGGTGTGTGTGCAGGCTTAAAGACAGCCACCTAACTCATAGGAAAAACACCGTGGAGAATCCGTGCTTCAGCTAAAACAGCCGCTCCTCAGGGTGGAAGCATTTGGTTGTGTTCGTGCCTGAGAGGACTGCAAGGGAGTCCAAAGTTTCTGCGAGTGAGACTCAGGCCCCAGCAAAAGGCAGAACACGACTCCCCGTGTGTTTCCTTTAGCTAGCACTGCGGCCCTACTTTTGCATGGAAGTCCAATCGCTAGCGTTCTCCCTGGAAGAAACAACACGGTAGAGAAACCGTGCTTTAGCTACCATCCACCTCTCTGAGGGAGGAAGCACTTTCCAGGCTACCGTGGGTGAGAGCCTGAGGAACGGGTTCCGAGGGAGAAGGAGTCCGGGCCAGAAGGCTCCTCTCGACTCAGCTCTTGTTACCTGAAGCTAACACTTCGGCTCCATGTGTGCATAGGAATGCTAAGGGCTCCACACTGATTTGGCAGAAAGAAGCCGGTCAAGAACCCCAGCTTCAGCTCATTCGCCTCTCCACAGGGTGGCAGCATTTTCAAGTCGGCTTGAGTGCAAACCTGGGGAAGGAGTCCCAGCCGAATTCGGAGGGAGAAATAAGCATGGGCAGAAGGCACCTATCGACTCAACTCTTGTTTCGGGAAACTAGATCGGCTCTCCCGTCTGTGCGTGGAGTCCTCAGTGCCATCCACGTAACGCAAAGGAACAAAACTGTAGAGAACCCGTGCCTCAGCAAAGATCGCCCTTCCTGAGCGGGAACTTCATCTATTGTGTGTTTTTGTGAAATCATGAGAAATTGAACCTAAACATAACTCGGAGTGAGAAGCAGGCCTGGAAGGAAGGCTGCTGTCGACTCACCTCTTGTTTGAGGAGATTAGCACTGCTGTACCCTGTGTGCCTGGATGCCTAGTTACCAGGCTACTAACACCAAGAATCAATCCTATGGAGTGACTGCGCTTGAGTTAACATTGCCATTCCTGAAGCAGGAGGAATTTGACACTGCTCGTGTACGAGACACCGGGGAAAGGGTCCCATACGTGAAATGGAGTGAGAAACAGGCTGGTGCGGAAGGCAGCTCTCAAGTCACCTCTGGTTTATGAGGCTAGTACCCTTGCCCCGGGTGTGCCTGCAGGCCATAAGCCAACCACCTAACTCAAAGGAACAACTCTGTAGAGAATTCCTGCTTCGGCTAAAATAGCCACGCCTCAGGGTGGACGCATTGTGTGGTATGCATGCGTGAGTGCACAGCAAGTGAGTCCAAAACCATTTTCCTTGTGAGACCCAGGCCCCGGAAGAAGCCAGAACACGACTCCCCACTTGCTCCATGAAACTAGTACTGCGGCCCCACTTTTGCATGGAAGTCTAATAGCTAGCTTTCTAACTCGAAGAAACAACACTGTAGAGAAACCGTGCTTTAGCTACTATCGACCTCTCTGTGGGCGAAGCAGTTTAGGGTGTACTGTGGCTCAGAGCCTGGGGACGGTTTCAATATCGTAATATCGGGGGAGAGACAGGCCAGTACAGAAGGCAGCTCTCAACTCCCATCATGGTTATGGGGCTAGTACCGTTGCCCTGGGTGTGTGTGCAGGCTTAAAGACAGCCACCTAACTCAAAGGAAAAACACGGTAGAGAATCCATGCTTCAATTGCACTACTGGGTATTTACCCCAAAGATACAAAAGTCGGGACCCGAAAGGCTACGTGCACCCCGATGTTTATAGCAGCAATATCCACAATAGCCAAACTGTGGAAAGAGCCAAGATGTCCATCAACAGATGAATGGATAAAGAAGATGTGGTATATATATACAATGGAATATTATGCAGCCATCAAAAGGAATGAGATCTTGCCATTTGCAACGACGTGGATGGAACTGGAGGGTATTATGCTGAGCCAAATAAGTCAAGCAGAGAAAGACATGTATCATATGACCTCACTGATATGAGGAATTCTTAATCTCAGGAAACAAACTGAGGGTTGCTGGAGTGGGGGGTGGGGTGGGAGGGATGGGGTGACTGGGTGATGGACACTGGGGAGGGTATGTGTTCTGGTAAGCGCTGTGAATTGTGCAAGACTGTGGAATCTCAGATCTGTACCTCTGAAACAAATAATGCAATATATGTTAAGAAAGAAAAAAAGAAGAAGAAGAATGTAGCAGGAGGGGAGGAATGAAGGGGGGGAAATCGGAGGGGGAGAAGAACCATGAGAGACAATGGACTCTGAAAAACAAACTGAGGGTTCTAGAGGGGAGGGGGTTGGGAGGATGGGTTAGCCTGGTGATGGGTATTGAGGAGGGCACGTTCTGCATGGAGCACTGGGTGTTATGCACAAACAATGAATCATGGAACACTATATCTAAAACTAATGATGTAATGTATGGGGATTAACATAACAATAAAGAAAAAAAAAAGAATCCGTGCTTCAGCTAAAACAGCCGCTCCTGAGGGTGGAAGCATTTGGTTGTGTGCGTGCGTGAGAGCACTGCAAGGGAGTCCAAAGCTTTTTGCGAGTGAGACTCAGGCCCCAGCGAAAGGCAGAACACCACTCCCCATGTGTTTCATGAAGCGAGCACGGCAGCCCCACTTTTGCATGGAAGTCTAATAGCTAGCGTTCTAACTCGAAGAAACAACACTGTAGAGAAACCGTGCCTTAGCTACCGTCGACCTCTCTGTGGGCGAAGCAGTTTAGGGTAAACTGTGGCTGAGAGTCTGGGGACGGTTTCAATATCGAAATATCAGGGAGAGACAGGCCGGTACAGAAGGCAGCTCTCAACTCACATCATGGTTATGCGGATAGTACCGTTGCCCAGCGTGTGTGTGCCGGCTTCGACACAGCCACCTAATTCAAAGGAAAAACTCCCTTGAGAGCCTGTGCTGCAGGTAAAACAGCTGCTCCAGTGGGTGGAAGCATTTTGTTGTGTACGTGCGTGAGAGCACGGCAAGGGAGTCCAAAGCTTTTTGCGAGTGAGACTCAGGCCCCAGCGAAAGGCAGAACACGACTCCCCATGTGTTTCATGAAGCGAGCACGGCAGCCCCACTTTTGCATGGAAGTCCAATAGCTAGCTTTCTAACTCGAAGAAACAACACTGTAGAGAAACCGTGCTTTAGCTACCGTTGACCTCTATGTGGGCGAAGCAGTTTAGGGTGTACTGTGGCTGAGAGCCTGGGGACGGTTTCTATATCGTAATATCGGGGGAGAGACAGGCCAGTACAGAAGGCAGCTCTCAACTCACATCATGGTTATGGGGCTAGTACCGTTGCCCTGGGTGTGTGTGCAGGCTTAAAGACAGCCACCTAACTCATAGGAAAAACACGGTGGAGAATCCGTGCTTCAGCTAAAACAGCCGCTCCTGAGGGTGGAAGCATTTGGTTGTGTGCGTGCGTGAGAGGACTGCAAGGGAGTCCAAAGTTTCTGCGAGTGAGACTCAGGCCCCAGCAAAAGGCAGAACACGACTCCCCGTGTGTTTCCTTTAGCTAGCACTGCGGCCCTACTTTTGCATGGAAGTCTAATCGCTAGCGTTCTCCCTGGAAGAAACAACACGGTAGAGAAACCGTGCTTTAGCTACCATCCACCTCTCTGAGGGAGGAAGCACTTTCCAGGCTACCGTGGGTGAGAGCCTGAGGAACGGGTTCCTTACGTGAAACCGAGGGAGAAGGAGTCCGGGCCAGAAGGCTCCTCTCGACTCAGCTCTTGTTACCTGAAGCTAACACTTTGGCTCCATGTGTGCATAGGAATGCTAAGGGCTCCACACTGATTTGGCAGAAAGAAGCCGGTCAAGAACCCCAGCTTCAGCTCATTCGCCTCTCCACAGGGTGGCAGCATTTTCAAGTCGGCTTGAGTGCAAACCTGGGGAAGGAGTCCCAGCAGAATTCGGAGGGAGAAATAAGCATGGGCAGAAGGCACCTATCGACTCAACTCTTGTTTCGGGAAACTAGATCGGCTCTCCCGTCTGTGCGTGGAGTCCTCAGTGCCATCCACGTAACGCAAAGGAACAAAACTGTGGAGAACCCGTGCCTCAGCAAAGATCGCCCTTCCTGAGCGGGAACTTCATCTATTGTGTGTTTTTGTGAAAGCATGAGAAATGGAACCTAAACGTAACTCGGAGTGAGAAGCAGGCCTGGAAGGAAGGCTGCTGTCGACTCACCTCTTGTTTGAGGAGATTAGCACTGCTGTACCCTGTGTGCCTGGATGCCTAGTTACCAGGCTACTAACACCGAGAATCAATCTTATAGAGTGACTGCGCTTGAGTTAACATTGCCGTTCCTGAAGCAGGAGGAATTTGACACTGCTCGTGTACGAGACACCGGGGAATGCGTCCCATACGTGAAATGGAGTGAGAAACAGGCCGGTGCGGAAGGCAGCTCTCAAGTCACCTCTGGTTTATGAGGCTAGTACCCTTGCCCTGGGGGGGCCTGAAGGCCTAAAGCCAACCACCTAACTCAAAGGAACAACTCTGTAGGGAATTCCTGCTTCGGCTAAAAGAGCCATGCCTCAGGGTGGACGCATTTTGCTGTGTGCATGCGTGAGCGCACTGCAGGTGAGCCCAAAACCATTTTCCTTGTGAGACCCAGGCCCCGGAAGAAGCCAGAACACGACTCCCCACTTGCTCCATGAAGCTAGTACTGCGGCCCCACTTTTGCTTGGAAGTCTAATAGATAGCTTTCTAACTCGGAGAAACAACACTGTAGAGAAACCGTGCTTTAGCTACCGTCGACCTCTCTGTGGGCGAAGCAGTTTAGGGTGTACTGTGGCTGAGAGCCTGGGGACGGTTTCCATTTCGTAATATCGGGGGAGAGACAGGCCGGTACAGAAGGCAGCTCTGAACTCACTACATGGTTATGGGGAAAGTTCCGTTGCCCCGTGGGAGTGTGCAGGCTTAAACACAGCCACCTAACTCGACGGAAAAACTCGGTTGAGAGCCTGTGCTGCAGGTAAAACAGCTGCTCCTGAGTGTGGAAGCATTTTGTTGTGTGCGTGCGTGAGAGCACTGCAAGGGAGTCCAAAGCTTTTTGCGAGTGAGACTCAGGCCCCAGCGAAAGGCAGAACACGACTCCCCATGTGTTTCATCACGCTAGCACGGCAGCCCCACTTTTGCATGGAAGTCTAATAGCGTTGTAACTTGAAGAAAGAACACTGTAGAGAGACCGTGCTTTAGCTACCGTCGACCTCTAGACGGAGGAAGCATTCCACGGAGTACCTGGCTGAGAGCCTGGGGAACGGGTTCCATACGTGAAACCAAGGGAGAAATAGGTCCGGGCAGAAGGCACCTCTGGACTCAGCTCTTGCTACCTGAAGCTAACACTACTGCTCCATGTGTGCTTGGAATGCTCTGTGCTCGACACTGACTGGGAAGAAACAAGCCTGTCAAGAATCCCAGCTGCAGCTCATTCGCCTACCAGGCTGCTAACACCAAGAATCAATGCTGTAGCGTTACTGCGCTTTAGCTAACATTGCCGTTCCTGAAGCCGCAGGAGTTGTATAGTGCTCGTGTATGAGAGACCGGGGAAAGGGTCCCATACGTGAAATGGAGTGAGAAACAGGCCGGTGCGGAAGGCAGCTCTCAAGTCACCTCTTGTTTATGAGGCTAGTACCCTTGCCCCGGGTGTGCCTGCAGGCCATAAGCCAACCACCTAACTCAAAGGAACAACTCTGTGGAGAATTCCTGCTTCGGTTAAAATAGCCACGCCTCAGGGTTCAGGCATTGTGTGGTATGCATGCATGAGTGCACAGCAAGTGAGTCCAAAACCATTTTCCTTGTGAGACCCAGGCCCCGGAAGAAGCCAGATCACGACTCCCCACTTGCTCCATGAAACTAGTACTGCGGCCCCACTTTTGCATGGAAGTCTAATAGCTAGCTTTCTAACTCGAAGAAACAACACTGTAGAGAAACCGTGCTTTAGCTACCATCGACCTCTCTGTGGGCGAAGCAGTTTAGGGTGTACTGTGGCTGAGAGCCTGGGGACGGTTTCAATATCGTAATATCGGGGGAGAGACAGGCCAGTACAGAAGGCAGCTCTCAACTCACATCATGGTTATGGGGCTAGTACCGTTGCCCTGGGTGTGTGTGCAGGCTTAAAGACAGCCACCTAACTCATAGGAAAAACACCGTGGAGAATCCGTGCTTCAGCTAAAACAGCCGCTCCTCAGGGTGGAAGCATTTGGTTGTGTTCGTGCCTGAGAGGACTGCAAGGGAGTCCAAAGTTTCTGCGAGTGAGACTCAGGCCCCAGCAAAAGGCAGAACACGACTCCCCGTGTGTTTCCTTTAGCTAGCACTGCGGCCCTACTTTTGCATGGAAGTCCAATCGCTAGCGTTCTCCCTGGAAGAAACAACACGGTAGAGAAACCGTGCTTTAGCTACCATCCACCTCTCTGAGGGAGGAAGCACTTTCCAGGCTACCGTGGGTGAGAGCCTGAGGAACGGGTTCCGAGGGAGAAGGAGTCCGGGCCAGAAGGCTCCTCTCGACTCAGCTCTTGTTACCTGAAGCTAACACTTCGGCTCCATGTGTGCATAGGAATGCTAAGGGCTCCACACTGATTTGGCAGAAAGAAGCCGGTCAAGAACCCCAGCTTCAGCTCATTCGCCTCTCCACAGGGTGGCAGCATTTTCAAGTCGGCTTGAGTGCAAACCTGGGGAAGGA
This sequence comes from Halichoerus grypus, assembly GCF_964656455.1. NCBI lineage: Eukaryota > Metazoa > Chordata > Mammalia > Carnivora > Phocidae > Halichoerus > Halichoerus grypus. The sequence goes on from NC_135721.1 coordinate 79,378,831, forward strand.
GTCCCAGCCGAATTCGGAGGGAGAAATAAGCATGGGCAGAAGGCACCTATCGACTCAACTCTTGTTTCGGGAAACTAGATCGGCTCTCCCGTCTGTGCGTGGAGTCCTCAGTGCCATCCACGTAACGCAAAGGAACAAAACTGTAGAGAACCCGTGCCTCAGCAAAGATCGCCCTTCCTGAGCGGGAACTTCATCTATTGTGTGTTTTTGTGAAATCATGAGAAATTGAACCTAAACATAACTCGGAGTGAGAAGCAGGCCTGGAAGGAAGGCTGCTGTCGACTCACCTCTTGTTTGAGGAGATTAGCACTGCTGTACCCTGTGTGCCTGGATGCCTAGTTACCAGGCTACTAACACCAAGAATCAATCCTATGGAGTGACTGCGCTTGAGTTAACATTGCCATTCCTGAAGCAGGAGGAATTTGACACTGCTCGTGTACGAGACACCGGGGAAAGGGTCCCATACGTGAAATGGAGTGAGAAACAGGCTGGTGCGGAAGGCAGCTCTCAAGTCACCTCTGGTTTATGAGGCTAGTACCCTTGCCCCGGGTGTGCCTGCAGGCCATAAGCCAACCACCTAACTCAAAGGAACAACTCTGTAGAGAATTCCTGCTTCGGCTAAAATAGCCACGCCTCAGGGTGGACGCATTGTGTGGTATGCATGCGTGAGTGCACAGCAAGTGAGTCCAAAACCATTTTCCTTGTGAGACCCAGGCCCCGGAAGAAGCCAGAACACGACTCCCCACTTGCTCCATGAAACTAGTACTGCGGCCCCACTTTTGCATGGAAGTCTAATAGCTAGCTTTCTAACTCGAAGAAACAACACTGTAGAGAAACCGTGCTTTAGCTACTATCGACCTCTCTGTGGGCGAAGCAGTTTAGGGTGTACTGTGGCTGAGAGCCTGGGGACGGTTTCAATATCGTAATATCGGGGGAGAGACAGGCCAGTACAGAAGGCAGCTCTCAACTCCCATCATGGTTATGGGGCTAGTACCGTTGCCCTGGGTGTGTGTGCAGGCTTAAAGACAGCCACCTAACTCAAAGGAAAAACACGGTAGAGAATCCGTGCTTCAATTGCACTACTGGGTATTTACCCCAAAGATACAAAAGTCGGGACCCGAAAGGCTACGTGCACCCCGATGTTTATAGCAGCAATATCCACAATAGCCAAACTGTGGAAAGAGCCAAGATGTCCATCAACAGATGAATGGATAAAGAAGATGTGGTATATATATACAATGGAATATTATGCAGCCATCAAAAGGAATGAGATCTTGCCATTTGCAACGACGTGGATGGAACTGGAGGGTATTATGCTGAGCCAAATAAGTCAAGCAGAGAAAGACATGTATCATATGACCTCACTGATATGAGGAATTCTTAATCTCAGGAAACAAACTGAGGGTTGCTGGAGTGGGGGGTGGGGTGGGAGGGATGGGGTGACTGGGTGATGGACACTGGGGAGGGTATGTGTTCTGGTAAGCGCTGTGAATTGTGCAAGACTGTGGAATCTCAGATCTGTACCTCTGAAACAAATAATGCAATATATGTTAAGAAAGAAAAAAAGAAGAAGAAGAATGTAGCAGGAGGGGAAGAATGAAGGGGGGGAAATCGGAGGGGGAGAAGAACCATGAGAGACAATGGACTCTGAAAAACAAACTGAGGGTTCTAGAGGGGAGGGGGTTGGGAGGATGGGTTAGCCTGGTGATGGGTATTGAGGAGGGCACGTTCTGCATGGAGCACTGGGTGTTATGCACAAACAATGAATCATGGAACACTATATCTAAAACTAATGATGTAATGTATGGGGATTAACATAACAATAAAGAAAAAAAAAAGAATCCGTGCTTCAGCTAAAACAGCCGCTCCTGAGGGTGGAAGCATTTGGTTGTGTGCGTGCGTGAGAGCACTGCAAGGGAGTCCAAAGCTTTTTGCGAGTGAGACTCAGGCCCCAGCGAAAGGCAGAACACCACTCCCCATGTGTTTCATGAAGCGAGCACGGCTGCCCCACTTTTGCATGGAAGTCTAATAGCTAGCGTTCTAACTCGAAGAAACAACACTGTAGAGAAACCGTGCCTTAGCTACCGTCGACCTCTCTGTGGGCGAAGCAGTTTAGGGTAAACTGTGGCTGAGAGTCTGGGGACGGTTTCAATATCGAAATATCAGGGAGAGACAGGCCGGTACAGAAGGCAGCTCTCAACTCACATCATGGTTATGCGGATAGTACCGTTGCCCAGCGTGTGTGTGCCGGCTTCGACACAGCCACCTAATTCAAAGGAAAAACTCCCTTGAGAGCCTGTGCTGCAGGTAAAACAGCTGCTCCTGTGGGTGGAAGCATTTTGTTGTGTACGTGCGTGAGAGCACGGCAAGGGAGTCCAAAGCTTTTTGCGAGTGAGACTCAGGCCCCAGCGAAAGGCAGAACACGACTCCCCATGTGTTTCATGAAGCGAGCACGGCAGCCCCACTTTTGCATGGAAGTCCAATAGCTAGCATTCTAACTCGAAGAAAAAACACTGTAGAGAAACCGTGCTTTAGCTACCGTTGACCTCTCTGTGGGCGAAGCAGTTTAGGGTGTACTGTGGCTGAGAGCCTGGGGACGGTTTCTATATCGTAATATCGGGGGAGAGACAGGCCAGTACAGAAGGCAGCTCTCAACTCACATCATGGTTATGGGGCTAGTACCGTTGCCCTGGGTGTGTGTGCAGGCTTAAAGACAGCCACCTAACTCATAGGAAAAACACGGTGGAGAATCCGTGCTTCAGCTAAAACAGCCGCTCCTGAGGGTGGAAGCATTTGGTTGTGTGCGTGCGTGAGAGGACTGCAAGGGAGTCCAAAGTTTCTGCGAGTGAGACTCAGGCCCCATCAAAAGGCAGAACACGACTCCCCGTGTGTTTCCTTTAGCTAGCACTGCGGCCCTACTTTTGCATGGAAGTCTAATCGCTAGCGTTCTCCCTGGAAGAAACAACACGGTAGAGAAACCGTGCTTTAGCTACCATCCACCTCTCTGAGGGAGGAAGCACTTTCCAGGCTACCGTGGGTGAGAGCCTGAGGAACGGGTTCCTTACGTGAAACCGAGGGAGAAGGAGTCCGGGCCAGAAGGCTCCTCTCGACTCAGCTCTTGTTACCTGAAGCTAACACTTTGGCTCCATGTGTGCATAGGAATGCTAAGGGCTCCACACTGATTTGGCAGAAAGAAGCCGGTCAAGAACCCCAGCTTCAGCTCATTCGCCTCTCCACAGGGTGGCAGCATTTTCAAGTCGGCTTGAGTGCAAACCTGGGGAAGGAGTCCCAGCAGAATTCGGAGGGAGAAATAAGCATGGGCAGAAGGCACCTATCGACTCAACTCTTGTTTCGGGAAACTAGATCGGCTCTCCCGTCTGTGCGTGGAGTCCTCAGTGCCATCCACGTAACGCAAAGGAACAAAACTGTGGAGAACCCGTGCCTCAGCAAAGATCGCCCTTCCTGAGCGGGAACTTCATCTATTGTGTGTTTTTGTGAAAGCATGAGAAATGGAACCTAAACGTAACTCGGAGTGAGAAGCAGGCCTGGAAGGAAGGCTGCTGTCGACTCACCTCTTGTTTGAGGAGATTAGCACTGCTGTACCCTGTGTGCCTGGATGCCTAGTTACCAGGCTACTAACACCGAGAATCAATCTTATAGAGTGACTGCGCTTGAGTTAACATTGCCGTTCCTGAAGCAGGAGGAATTTGACACTGCTCGTGTACGAGACACCGGGGAAAGCGTCCCATACGTGAAATGGAGTGAGAAACAGGCCGGTGCGGAAGGCAGCTCTCAAGTCACCTCTGGTTTATGAGGCTAGTACCCTTGCCCTGGGGTGGCCTGAAGGCCTAAAGCCAACCACCTAACTCAAAGGAACAACTCTGTAGGGAATTCCTGCTTCGGCTAAAAGAGCCATGCCTCAGGGTGGACGCATTTTGCTGTGTGCATGCGTGAGCGCACTGCAGGTGAGCCCAAAACCATTTTCCTTGTGAGACCCAGGCCCCGGAAGAAGCCAGAACACGACTCCCCACTTGCTCCATGAAGCTAGTACTGCGGCCCCACTTTTGCTTGGAAGTCTAATAGATAGCTTTCTAACTCGGAGAAACAACACTGTAGAGAAACCGTGCTTTAGCTACCGTCGACCTCTCTGTGGGCGAAGCAGTTTAGGGTGTACTGTGGCTGAGAGCCTGGGGACGGTTTCCATTTCGTAATATCGGGGGAGAGACAGGCCGGTACAGAAGGCAGCTCTGAACTCACTACATGGTTATGGGGAAAGTTCCGTTGCCCCGTGGGAGTGTGCAGGCTTAAACACAGCCACCTAACTCGACGGAAAAACTCGGTTGAGAGCCTGTGCTGCAGGTAAAACAGCTGCTCCTGAGTGTGGAAGCATTTTGTTGTGTGCGTGCGTGAGAGCACTGCAAGGGAGTCCAAAGCTTTTTGCGAGTGAGACTCAGGCCCCAGCGAAAGGCAGAACACGACTCCCCATGTGTTTCATCACGCTAGCACGGCAGCCCCACTTTTGCATGGAAGTCTAATAGCGTTGTAACTTGAAGAAAGAACACTGTAGAGAGACCGTGCTTTAGCTACCGTCGACCTCTAGACGGAGGAAGCATTCCACGGAGTACCGTGGCTGAGAGCCTGGGGAACGGGTTCCATACGTGAAACCAAGGGAGAAATAGGTCCGGGCAGAAGGCACCTCTGGACTCAGCTCTTGCTACCTGAAGCTCACACTACTGCTCCATGTGTGCTTGGAATGCTCTGTGCTCGACACTGACTGGGAAGAAACAAGCCTGTCAAGAATCCCAGCTGCAGCTCATTCGCCTACCAGGCTGCTAACACCAAGAATCAATGCTGTAGCGTTACTGCGCTTTAGCTAACATTGCCGTTCCTGAAGCCGCAGGAGTTGTATAGTGCTCGTGTATGAGAGACCGGGGAAAGGGTCCCATACGTGAAATGGAGTGAGAAACAGGCCGGTGCGGAAGGCAGCTCTCAAGTCACCTCTTGTTTATGAGGCTAGTACCCTTGCCCCGGGTGTGCCTGCAGGCCATAAGCCAACCACCTAACTCAAAGGAACAACTCTGTGGAGAATTCCTGCTTCGGTTAAAATAGCCACGCCTCAGGGTTCAGGCATTGTGTGGTATGCATGCATGAGTGCACAGCAAGTGAGTCCAAAACCATTTTCCTTGTGAGACCCAGGCCCCGGAAGAAGCCAGATCACGACTCCCCACTTGCTCCATGAAACTAGTACTGCGGCCCCACTTTTGCATGGAAGTCTAATAGCTAGCTTTCTAACTCGAAGAAACAACACTGTAGAGAAACCGTGCTTTAGCTACCATCGACCTCTCTGTGGGCGAAGCAGTTTAGGGTGTACTGTGGCTGAGAGCCTGGGGACGGTTTCAATATCGTAATATCGGGGGAGAGACAGGCCAGTACAGAAGGCAGCTCTCAACTCACATCATGGTTATGGGGCTAGTACCGTTGCCCTGGGTGTGTGCAGGCTTAAAGACAGCCACCTAACTCATAGGAAAAACACCGTGGAGAATCCGTGCTTCAGCTAAAACAGCCGCTCCTCAGGGTGGAAGCATTTGGTTGTGTTCGTGCCTGAGAGGACTGCAAGGGAGTCCAAAGTTTCTGCGAGTGAGACTCAGGCCCCAGCAAAAGGCAGAACACGACTCCCCGTGTGTTTCCTTTAGCTAGCACTGCGGCCCTACTTTTGCATGGAAGTCCAATCGCTAGCGTTCTCCCTGGAAGAAACAACACGGTAGAGAAACCGTGCTTTAGCTACCATCCACCTCTCTGAGGGAGGAAGCACTTTCCAGGCTACCGTGGGTGAGAGCCTGAGGAACGGGTTCCGAGGGAGAAGGAGTCCGGGCCAGAAGGCTCCTCTCGACTCAGCTCTTGTTACCTGAAGCTAACACTTCGGCTCCATGTGTGCATAGGAATGCTAAGGGCTCCACACTGATTTGGCAGAAAGAAGCCGGTCAAGAACCCCAGCTTCAGCTCATTCGCCTCTCCACAGGGTGGCAGCATTTTCAAGTCGGCTTGAGTGCAAACCTGGGGAAGGAGTCCCAGCCGAATTCGGAGGGAGAAATAAGCATGGGCAGAAGGCACCTATCGACTCAACTCTTGTTTCGGGAAACTAGATCGGCTCTCCCGTCTGTGCGTGGAGTCCTCAGTGCCATCCACGTAACGCAAAGGAACAAAACTGTAGAGAACCCGTGCCTCAGCAAAGATCGCCCTTCCTGAGCGGGAACTTCATCTATTGTGTGTTTTTGTGAAATCATGAGAAATTGAACCTAAACATAACTCGGAGTGAGAAGCAGGCCTGGAAGGAAGGCTGCTGTCGACTCACCTCTTGTTTGAGGAGATTAGCACTGCTGTACCCTGTGTGCCTGGATGCCTAGTTACCAGGCTACTAACACCAAGAATCAATCCTATGGAGTGACTGCGCTTGAGTTAACATTGCCATTCCTGAAGCAGGAGGAATTTGACACTGCTCGTGTACGAGACACCGGGGAAAGGGTCCCATACGTGAAATGGAGTGAGAAACAGGCTGGTGCGGAAGGCAGCTCTCAAGTCACCTCTGGTTTATGAGGCTAGTACCCTTGCCCCGGGTGTGCCTGCAGGCCATAAGCCAACCACCTAACTCAAAGGAACAACTCTGTAGAGAATTCCTGCTTCGGCTAAAATAGCCACGCCTCAGGGTGGACGCATTGTGTGGTATGCATGCGTGAGTGCACAGCAAGTGAGTCCAAAACCATTTTCCTTGTGAGACCCAGGCCCCGGAAGAAGCCAGAACACGACTCCCCACTTGCTCCATGAAACTAGTACTGCGGCCCCACTTTTGCATGGAAGTCTAATAGCTAGCTTTCTAACTCGAAGAAACAACACTGTAGAGAAACCGTGCTTTAGCTACTATCGACCTCTCTGTGGGCGAAGCAGTTTAGGGTGTACTGTGGCTCAGAGCCTGGGGACGGTTTCAATATCGTAATATCGGGGGAGAGACAGGCCAGTACAGAAGGCAGCTCTCAACTCACATCATGGTTATGGGGCTACTACCGTTGCCCTGGGTGTGTGTGCAGGCTTAAAGACAGCCACCTAACTCATAGGAAAAACACGGTGGAGAATCCGTGCTTCAGCTAAAACAGCCGCTCCTGAGGGTGGAAGCATTTGGTTGTGTGCGTGCGTGAGAGGACTGCAAGGGAGTCCAAAGTTTCTGCGAGTGAGACTCAGGCCCCAGCAAAAGGCAGAACACGACTCCCCGTGTGTTTCCTTTAGCTAGCACTGCGGCCCTACTTTTGCATGGAAGTCTAATCGCTAGCGTTCTCCCTGGAAGAAACAACACGGTAGAGAAACCGTGCTTTAGCTACCATCCACCTCTCTGAGGGAGGAAGCACTTTCCAGGCTACCGTGGGTGAGAGCCTGAGGAACGGGTTCCTTACGTGAAACCGAGGGAGAAGGAGTCCGGGCCAGAAGGCTCCTCTCGACTCAGCTCTTGTTACCTGAAGCTAACACTTTGGCTCCATGTGTGCATAGGAATGCTAAGGGCTCCACACTGATTTGGCAGAAAGAAGCCGGTCAAGAACCCCAGCTTCAGCTCATTCGCCTCTCCACAGGGTGGCAGCATTTTCAAGTCGGCTTGAGTGCAAACCTGGGGAAGGAGTCCCAGCAGAATTCGGAGGGAGAAATAAGCATGGGCAGAAGGCACCTATCGACTCAACTCTTGTTTCGGGAAACTAGATCGGCTCTCCCGTCTGTGCGTGGAGTCCTCAGTGCCATCCACGTAACGCAAAGGAACAAAACTGTGGAGAACCCGTGCCTCAGCAAAGATCGCCCTTCCTGAGCGGGAACTTCATCTATTGTGTGTTTTTGTGAAAGCATGAGAAATGGAACCTAAACGTAACTCGGAGTGAGAAGCAGGCCTGGAAGGAAGGCTGCTGTCGACTCACCTCTTGTCTGAGGAGATTAGCACTGCTGTACCCTGTGTGCCTGGATGCCTAGTTACCAGGCTACTAACACCGAGAATCAATCTTATAGAGTGACTGCGCTTGAGTTAACATTGCCGTTCCTGAAGCAGGAGGAATTTGACACTGCTCGTGTACGAGACACCGGGGAAAGGGTCCCATACGTGAAATGGAGTGAGAAACAGGCCGGTGCGGAAGGCAGCTCTCAAGTCACCTCTGGTTTATGAGGCTAGTACCCTTGCCCTGGGGGGGCCTGAAGGCCTAAAGCCAACCACCTAACTCAAAGGAACAACTCTGTAGGGAATTCCTGCTTCGGCTAAAAGAGCCATGCCTCAGGGTGGACGCATTTTGCTGTGTGCATGCGTGAGCGCACTGCAGGTGAGCCCAAAACCATTTTCCTTGTGAGACCCAGGCCCCGGAAGAAGCCAGAACACGACTCCCCACTTGCTCCATGAAGCTAGTACTGCGGCCCCACTTTTGCTTGGAAGTCTAATAGATAGCTTTCTAACTCGGAGAAACAACACTGTAGAGAAACCGTGCTTTAGCTACCGTCGACCTCTCTGTGGGCGAAGCAGTTTAGGGTGTACTGTGGCTGAGAGCCTGGGGACGGTTTCCATTTCGTAATATCGGGGGAGAGACAGGCCGGTACAGAAGGCAGCTCTGAACTCACTACATGGTTATGGGGAAAGTTCCGTTGCCCCGTGGGAGTGTGCAGGCTTAAACACAGCCACCTAACTCGACGGAAAAACTCGGCTGAGAGCCTGTGCTGCAGGTAAAACAGCTGCTCCTGAGTGTGGAAGCATTTTGTTGTGTGCGTGCGTGAGAGCACTGCAAGGGAGTCCAAAGCTTTTTGCGAGTGAGACTCAGGCCCCAGCGAAAGGCAGAACACGACTCCCCATGTGTTTCATCACGCTAGCACGGCAGCCCCACTTTTGCATGGAAGTCTAATAGCGTTGTAACTTGAAGAAAGAACACTGTAGAGAGACCGTGCTTTAGCTACCGTCGACCTCTAGACGGAGGAAGCATTCCACGGAGTACCGTGGCTGAGAGCCTGGGGAACGGGTTCCATACGTGAAACCAAGGGAGAAATAGGTCCGGGCAGAAGGCACCTCTGGACTCAGCTCTTGCTACCTGAAGCTCACACTACTGCTCCATGTGTGCTTGGAATGCTCTGTGCTCGACACTGACTGGGAAGAAACAAGCCTGTCAAGAATCCCAGCTGCAGCTCATTCGCCTACCAGGCTGCTAACACCAAGAATCAATGCTGTAGCGTTACTGCGCTTTAGCTAACATTGCCGTTCCTGAAGCCGCAGGAGTTGTATAGTGCTCGTGTATGAGAGACCGGGGAAAGGGTCCCATACGTGAAATGGAGTGAGAAACAGGCCGGTGCGGAAGGCAGCTCTCAAGTCACCTCTTGTTTATGAGGCTAGTACCCTTGCCCCGGGTGTGCCTGCAGGCCATAAGCCAACCACCTAACTCAAAGGAACAACTCTGTGGAGAATTCCTGCTTCGGTTAAAATAGCCACGCCTCAGGGTTCAGGCATTGTGTGGTATGCATGCATGAGTGCACAGCAAGTGAGTCCAAAACCATTTTCCTTGTGAGACCCAGGCCCCGGAAGAAGCCAGAACACGACTCCCCACTTGCTCCATGAAACTAGTACTGCGGCCCCACTTTTGCATGGAAGTCTAATAGCTAGCTTTCTAACTCGAAGAAACAACACTGTAGAGAAACCGTGCTTTAGCTACCATCGACCTCTCTGTGGGCGAAGCAGTTTAGGGTGTACTGTGGCTGAGAGCCTGGGGACGGTTTCAATATCGTAATATCGGGGGAGAGACAGGCCAGTACAGAAGGCAGCTCTCAACTCACATCATGGTTATGGGGCTAGTACCGTTGCCCTGGGTGTGTGCAGGCTTAAAGACAGCCACCTAACTCATAGGAAAAACACCGTGGAGAATCCGTGCTTCAGCTAAAACAGCCGCTCCTCAGGGTGGAAGCATTTGGTTGTGTTCGTGCCTGAGAGGACTGCAAGGGAGTCCAAAGTTTCTGCGAGTGAGACTCAGGCCCCAGCAAAAGGCAGAACACGACTCCCCGTGTGTTTCCTTTAGCTAGCACTGCGGCCCTACTTTTGCATGGAAGTCCAATCGCTAGCGTTCTCCCTGGAAGAAACAACACGGTAGAGAAACCGTGCTTTAGCTACCATCCACCTCTCTGAGGGAGGAAGCACTTTCCAGGCTACTTTGGGTGAGAGCCTGAGGAACGGGTTCCGAGGGAGAAGGAGTCCGGGCCAGAAGGCTCCTCTCGACTCAGCTCTTGTTACCTGAAGCTAACACTTCGGCTCCATGTGTGCATAGGAATGCTAAGGGCTCCACACTGATTTGGCAGAAAGAAGCCGGTCAAGAACCCCAGCTTCAGCTCATTCGCCTCTCCACAGGGTGGCAGCATTTTCAAGTCGGCTTGAGTGCAAACCTGGGGAAGGAGTCCCAGCCGAATTCGGAGGGAGAAATAAGCATGGGCAGAAGGCACCTATCGACTCAACTCTTGTTTCGGGAAACTAGATCGGCTCTCCCGTCTGTGCGTGGAGTCCTCAGTGCCATCCACGTAACGCAAAGGAACAAAACTGTAGAGAACCCGTGCCTCAGCAAAGATCGCCCTTCCTGAGCGGGAACTTCATCTATTGTGTGTTTTTGTGAAATCATGAGAAATTGAACCTAAACATAACTCGGAGTGAGAAGCAGGCCTGGAAGGAAGGCTGCTGTCGACTCACCTCTTGTTTGAGGAGATTAGCACTGCTGTACCCTGTGTGCCTGGATGCCTAGTTACCAGGCTACTAACACCAAGAATCAATCCTATGGAGTGACTGCGCTTGAGTTAACATTGCCATTCCTGAAGCAGGAGGAATTTGACACTGCTCGTGTACGAGACACCGGGGAAAGGGTCCCATACGTGAAATGGAGTGAGAAACAGGCTGGTGCGGAAGGCAGCTCTCAAGTCACCTCTGGTTTATGAGGCTAGTACCCTTGCCCCGGGTGTGCCTGCAGGCCATAAGCCAACCACCTAACTCAAAGGAACAACTCTGTAGAGAATTCCTGCTTCGGCTAAAATAGCCACGCCTCAGGGTGGACGCATTGTGTGGTATGCATGCGTGAGTGCACAGCAAGTGAGTCCAAAACCATTTTCCTTGTGAGACCCAGGCCCCGGAAGAAGCCAGAACACGACTCCCCACTTGCTCCATGAAACTAGTACTGCGGCCCCACTTTTGCATGGAAGTCTAATAGCTAGCTTTCTAACTCGAAGAAACAACACTGTAGAGAAACCGTGCTTTAGCTACTATCGACCTCTCTGTGGGCGAAGCAGTTTAGGGTGTACTGTGGCTCAGAGCCTGGGGACGGTTTCAATATCGTAATATCGGGGGAGAGACAGGCCAGTACAGAAGGCAGCTCTCAACTCCCATCATGGTTATGGGGCTAGTACCGTTGCCCTGGGTGTGTGTGCAGGCTTAAAGACAGCCACCTAACTCAAAGGAAAAACACGGTAGAGAATCCGTGCTTCAATTGCACTACTGGGTATTTACCCCAAAGATACAAAAGTCGGGACCCGAAAGGCTACGTGCACCCCGATGTTTATAGCAGCAATGTCCACAATAGCCAAACTGTGGAAAGAGCCAAGATGTCCATCAACAGATGAATGGATAAAGAAGATGTGGTATATATATACAATGGAATATTATGCAGCCATCAAAAGGAATGAGATCTTGCCATTTGCAACGACGTGGATGGAACTGGAGGGTATTATGCTGAGCCAAATAAGTCAAGCAGAGAAAGACATGTATCATATGACCTCACTGATATGAGGAATTCTTAATCTCAGGAAACAAACTGAGGGTTGCTGGAGTGGGGGGTGGGGTGGGAGGGATGGGGTGACTGGGTGATGGACACTGGGGAGGGTATGTGTTCTGGTAAGCCCTGTGAATTGTGCAAGACTGTGGAATCTCAGATCTGTACCTCTGAAACAAATAATGTAATATATGTTAAGAAAGAAAAAAAGAAGAAGAAGAATGTAGCAGGAGGGGAAGAATGAAGGGGGGGAAATCGGAGGGGGAGAAGAACCATGAGAGACAATGGACTCTGAAAAACAAACTGAGGGTTCTAGAGGGGAGGGGGTTGGGAGGATGGGTTAGCCTGGTGATGGGTATTGAGGAGGGGACGTTCTGCATGGAGCACTGGGTGTTATGCACAAACAATGAATCATGGAACACTATATCTAAAACTAATGATGTAATGTATGGGGATTAACATAACAATAAAGAAAAAAAAAAGAATCCGTGCTTCAGCTAAAACAGCCGCTCCTGAGGGTGGAAGCATTTGGTTGTGTGCGTGCGTGAGAGCACTGCAAGGGAGTCCAAAGCTTTTTGCGAGTGAGACTCAGGCCCCAGCGAAAGGCAGAACACCACTCCCCATGTGTTTCATGAAGCGAGCACGGTAGCCCCACTTTTGCATGGAAGTCTAATAGCTAGCGTTCTAACTCGAAGAAACAACCCTGTAGAGAAACCGTGCCTTAGCTACCGTCGACCTCTCTGTGGGCGAAGCAGTTTAGGGTAAACTGTGGCTGAGAGTCTGGGGACGGTTTCAATATCGAAATATCAGGGAGAGACAGGCCGGTACAGAAGGCAGCTCTCAACTCACATCATGGTTATGCGGATAGTACCGTTGCCCAGCGTGTTTGTGCCGGCTTCGACACAGCCACCTAATTCAAAGGAAAAACTCCCTTGAGAACCTGTGCTGCAGGTAAAACAGCTGCTCCTGTGGGTGGAAGCATTTTGTTGTGTACGTTCGTGAGAGCACGGCAAGGGAGTCCAAAGCTTTTTGCGAGTGAGACTCAGGCCCCAGCGAAAGGCAGAACACGACTCCCCATGTGTTTCATCAAGCTAGCACGGCAGCCCCACTTTTGCATGGAAAGCTAATAGCTAGCGTTCTAACTCGAAGAAACAACACTGTAGAGAAACCGTGCTTTAGCTACCGTCGACCTCTCTGTGGGCGAAGCAGTTTAGGGTGTACTGTGGCTGAGAGCCTGGGGACGGTTTCAATATCGTAATATCGGGGGAGAGACAGGCCAGTACAGAAGGCAGCTCTCAACTCACATCATGGTTATGGGGCTAGTACCGTTGCCCTGGGTGTGTGTGCAGGCTTAAAGACAGCCACCTAACTCATAGGAAAAACACGGTGGAGAATCCGTGCTTCAGCTAAAACAGCCGCTCCTGAGGATGGAAGCATTTGGTTGTGTGTGTGCGTGAGAGGACTGCAAGGGAGTCCAAAGTTTCTGCGAGTGAGACTCAGGCCCCAGCAAAAGGCAGAACACGACTCCCCGTGTGTTTCCTTTAGCTAGCACTGCGGCCCTACTTTTGCATGGAAGTCTAATCGCTAGCGTTCTCCCTGGAAGAAAGAACACGGTAGAGAAACCGTGCTTTAGCTACCATCCACCACTCTGAGGGAGGAAGCACTTTCCAGGCTACCGTGGGTGAGAGCCTGAGGAACGGGTTCCTTACGTGAAACCGAGGGAGAAGGAGTCCGGGCCAGAAGGCTCCTCTCGACTCAGCTCTTGTTACCTGAAGCTAACACTTTGGCTCCATGTGTGCATAGGAATGCTAAGGGCTCCACAGTGATTTGGCAGAAAGAAGCCGGTCAAGAACCCCAGCTTCAGCTCATTCGCCTCTCCACAGGGTGGCAGCATTTTCAAGTCGGCTTGAGTGCAAACCTGGGGAAGGAGTCCCAGCAGAATTCGGAGGGAGAAATAAGCATGGGCAGAAGGCACCTATCGACTCAACTCTTGTTTCGGGAAACTAGATCGGCTCTCCCGTCTGTGCGTGGAGTCCTCAGTGCCATCCACGTAACGCAAAGGAACAAAACTGTGGAGAACCCGTGCCTCAGCAAAGATCGCCCTTCCTGAGCGGGAACTTCATCTATTGTGTGTTTTTGTGAAAGCATGAGAAATGGAACCTAAACGTAACTCGGAGTGAGAAGCAGGCCTGGAAGGAAGGCTGCTGTCGACTCACCTCTTGTTTGAGGAGATTAGCACTGCTGTACCCTGTGTGCCTGGATGCCTAGTTACCAGGCTACTAACACCGAGAATCAATCTTATAGAGTGACTGCGCTTGAGTTAACATTGCCGTTCCTGAAGCAGGAGGAATTTGACACTGCTCGTGTACGAGACACCGGGGAATGCGTCCCATACGTGAAATGGAGTGAGAAACAGGCCGGTGCGGAAGGCAGCTCTCAAGTCACCTCTGGTTTATGAGGCTAGTACCCTTGCCCTGGGGGGGCCTGAAGGCCTAAAGCCAACCACCTAACTCAAAGGAACAACTCTGTAGGGAATTCCTGCTTCGGCTAAAAGAGCCATGCCTCAGGGTGGACGCATTTTGCTGTGTGCATGCGTGAGCGCACTGCAGGTGAGCCCAAAACTATTTTCCTTGTGAGACCCAGGCCCCGGAAGAAGCCAGAACACGACTCCCCACTTGCTCCATGAAGCTAGTACTGCGGCCCCACTTTTGCTTGGAAGTCTAATAGATAGCTTTCTAACTCGGAGAAACAACACTGTAGAGAAACCGTGCTTTAGCTACCGTCGACCTCTCTGTGGGCGAAGCAGTTTAGGGTGTACTGTGGCTGAGAGCCTGGGGACGGTTTCCATTTCGTAATATCGGGGGAGAGACAGGCCGGTACAGAAGGCAGCTCTGAACTCACTACATGGTTATGGGGAAAGTTCCGTTGCCCCGTGGGAGTGTGCAGGCTTAAACACAGCCACCTAACTCGACGGAAAAACTCGGCTGAGAGCCTGTGCTGCAGGTAAAACAGCTGCTCCTGAGTGTGGAAGCATTTTGTTGTGTGCGTGCGTGAGAGCACTGCAAGGGAGTCCAAAGCTTTTTGCGAGTGAGACTCAGGCCCCAGCGAAAGGCAGAACACGACTCCCCATGTGTTTCATCACGCTAGCACGGCAGCCCCACTTTTGCATGGAAGTCTAATAGCGTTGTAACTTGAAGAAAGAACACTGTAGAGAGACCGTGCTTTAGCTACCGTCGACCTCTAGACGGAGGAAGCATTCCACGGAGTACCTGGCTGAGAGCCTGGGGAACGGGTTCCATACGTGAAACCAAGGGAGAAATAGGTCCGGGCAGAAGGCACCTCTGGACTCAGCTCTTGCTACCTGAAGCTAACACTACTGCTCCATGTGTGCTTGGAATGCTCTGTGCTCGACACTGACTGGGAAGAAACAAGCCTGTCAAGAATCCCAGCTGCAGCTCATTCGCCTACCAGGCTGCTAACACCAAGAATCAATGCTGTAGCGTTACTGCGCTTTAGCTAACATTGCCGTTCCTGAAGCCGCAGGAGTTGTATAGTGCTCGTGTATGAGAGACCGGGGAAAGGGTCCCATACGTGAAATGGAGTGAGAAACAGGCCGGTGCGGAAGGCAGCTCTCAAGTCACCTCTTGTTTATGAGGCTAGTACCCTTGCCCCGGGTGTGCCTGCAGGCCATAAGCCAACCACCTAACTCAAAGGAACAACTCTGTGGAGAATTCCTGCTTCGGTTAAAATAGCCACGCCTCAGGGTTCAGGCATTGTGTGGTATGCATGCATGAGTGCACAGCAAGTGAGTCCAAAACCATTTTCCTTGTGAGACCCAGGCCCCGGAAGAAGCCAGATCACGACTCCCCACTTGCTCCATGAAACTAGTACTGCGGCCCCACTTTTGCATGGAAGTCTAATAGCTAGCTTTCTAACTCGAAGAAACAACACTGTAGAGAAACCGTGCTTTAGCTACCATCGACCTCTCTGTGGGCGAAGCAGTTTAGGGTGTACTGTGGCTGAGAGCCTGGGGACGGTTTCAATATCGTAATATCGGGGGAGAGACAGGCCAGTACAGAAGGCAGCTCTCAACTCACATCATGGTTATGGGGCTAGTACCGTTGCCCTGGGTGTGTGTGCAGGCTTAAAGACAGCCACCTAACTCATAGGAAAAACACGGTGGAGAATCCGTGCTTCAGCTAAAACAGCCGCTCCTGAGGGTGGAAGCATTTGGTTGTGTGCGTGCGTGAGAGGACTGCAAGGGAGTCCAAAGTTTCTGCGAGTGAGACTCAGGCCCCAGCAAAAGGCAGAACACGACTCCCCATGTGTTTCATCACGCTAGCACGGCAGCCCCACTTTTTCATGGAAGTCTAATAGCGTTGTAACTTGAAGAAAGAACACTGTAGAGAGACCGTGCTTTAGCTACCGTCGACCTCTAGACGGAGGAAGCATTCCACGGAGTACCGTGGCTGAGAGCCTGGGGAACGGGTTCCATACGTGAAACCAAGGGAGAAATAGGTCCGGGCAGAAGGCACCTCTGGACTCAGCTCTTGCTACCTGAAGCTAACACTACTGCTCCATGTGTGCTTGGAATGCTCTGTGCTCGACACTGACTGGGAAGAAACAAGCCTGTCAAGAATCCCAGCTGCAGCTCATTCGCCTACCAGGCTGCTAACACCAAGAATCAATGCTGTAGCGTTACTGCGCTTTAGCTAACATTGCCGTTCCTGAAGCCGCAGGAGTTGTATAGTGCTCGTGTATGAGAGACCGGGGAAAGGGTCCCATACGTGAAATGGAGTGAGAAACAGGCCGGTGCGGAAGGCAGCTCTCAAGTCACCTCTTGTTTATGAGGCTAGTACCCTTGCCCCGGGTGTGCCTGCAGGCCATAAGCCAACCACCTAACTCAAAGGAACAACTCTGTAGAGAATTCCTGCTTCGGCTAAAATAGCCACGCCTCAGGGTGGACGCATTGTGTGGTATGCATGCGTGAGTGCACAGCAAGTGAGTCCAAAACCATTTTCCTTGTGAGACCCAGGCCCCGGAAGAAGCCAGAACACGACTCCCCACTTGCTCCATGAAACTAGTACTGCGGCCCCACTTTTGCATGGAAGTCTAATAGCTAGCTTTCTAACTCGAAGAAACAACACTGTAGAGAAACCGTGCTTTAGCTACTATCGACCTCTCTGTGGGCGAAGCAGTTTAGGGTGTACTGTGGCTCAGAGCCTGGGGACGGTTTCAATATCGTAATATCGGGGGAGAGACAGGCCAGTACAGAAGGCAGCTCTCAACTCCCATCATGGTTATGGGGCTAGTACCATTGCCCTGGGTGTGTGTGCAGGCTTAAAGACAGCCACCTAACTCAAAGGAAAAACACGGTAGAGAATCCGTGCTTCAATTGCACTACTGGGTATTTACCCCAAAGATACAAAAGTCGGGACCCGAAAGGCTACGTGCACCCCGATGTTTATAGCAGCAATGTCCACAATAGCCAAACTGTGGAAAGAGCCAAGATGTCCATCAACAGATGAATGGATAAAGAAGATGTGGTATATATATACAATGGAATATTATGCAGCCATCAAAAGGAATGAGATCTTGCCATTTGCAACGACGTGGATGGAACTGGAGGGTATTATGCTGAGCCAAATAAGTCAAGCAGAGAAAGACATGTATCATATGACCTCACTGATATGAGGAATTCTTAATCTCAGGAAACAAACTGAGGGTTGCTGGAGTGGGGGGTGGGGTGGGAGGGATGGGGTGACTGGGTGATGGACACTGGGGAGGGTATGTGTTCTGGTAAGCGCTGTGAATTGTGCAAGACTGTGGAATCTCAGATCTGTACCTCTGAAACAAATAATGCAATATATGTTAAGAAAGAAAAAAAGAAGAAGAAGAATGTAGCAGGAGGGGAAGAATGAAGGGGGGGAAATCGGAGGGGGAGAAGAACCATGAGAGACAATGGACTCTGAAAAACAAACTGAGGGTTCTAGAGGGGAGGGGGTTGGGAGGATGGGTTAGCCTGGTGATGGGTATTGAGGAGGGCACGTTCTGCATAGAGCACTGGGTGTTATGCACAAACAATGAATCATGGAACACTATATCTAAAACTAATGATGTAATGTATGGGGATTAACATAACAATAAAGAAAAAAAAAAGAATCCGTGCTTCAGCTAAAACAGCCGCTCCTGAGGGTGGAAGCATTTGGTTGTGTGCGTGCGTGAGAGCACTGCAAGGGAGTCCAAAGCTTTTTGCGAGTGAGACTCAGGCCCCAGCGAAAGGCAGAACACCACTCCCCATGTGTTTCATGAAGCGAGCACGGCAGCCCCACTTTTGCATGGAAGTCTAATAGCTAGCGTTCTAACTCGAAGAAACAACACTGTAGAGAAACCGTGCCTTAGCTACCGTCGACCTCTCTGTGGGCGAAGCAGTTTAGGGTAAACTGTGGCTGAGAGTCTGGGGACGGTTTCAATATCGAAATATCAGGGAGAGACAGGCCGGTACAGAAGGCAGCTCTCAACTCACATCATGGTTATGCGGATAGTACCGTTGCCCAGCGTGTGTGTGCCGGCTTCGACACAGCCACCTAATTCAAAGGAAAAACTCCCTTGAGAGCCTGTGCTGCAGGTAAAACAGCTGCTCCTGTGGGTGGAAGCATTTTGTTGTGTACGTGCGTGAGAGCACGGCAAGGGAGTCCAAAGCTTTTTGCGAGTGAGACTCAGGCCCCAGCGAAAGGCAGAACACGACTCCCCATGTGTTTCATGAAGCGAGCACGGCAGCCCCACTTTTGCATGGAAGTCCAATAGCTAGCATTCTAACTCGAAGAAAAAACACTGTAGAGAAACCGTGCTTTAGCTACCGTTGACCTCTCTGTGGGCGAAGCAGTTTAGGGTGTACTGTGGCTGAGAGCCTGGGGACGGTTTCTATATCGTAATATCGGGGGAGAGACAGGCCAGTACAGAAGGCAGCTCTCAACTCACATCATGGTTATGGGGCTAGTACCGTTGCCCTGGGTGTGTGTGCAGGCTTAAAGACAGCCACCTAACTCATAGGAAAAACACGGTGGAGAATCCGTGCTTCAGCTAAAACAGCCGCTCCTGAGGGTGGAAGCATTTGGTTGTGTGCGTGCGTGAGAGGACTGCAAGGGAGTCCAAAGTTTCTGCGAGTGAGACTCAGGCCCCATCAAAAGGCAGAACACGACTCCCCGTGTGTTTCCTTTAGCTAGCACTGCGGCCCTACTTTTGCATGGAAGTCTAATCGCTAGCGTTCTCCCTGGAAGAAACAACACGGTAGAGAAACCGTGCTTTAGCTACCATCCACCTCTCTGAGGGAGGAAGCACTTTCCAGGCTACCGTGGGTGAGAGCCTGAGGAACGGGTTCCTTACGTGAAACCGAGGGAGAAGGAGTCCGGGCCAGAAGGCTCCTCTCGACTCAGCTCTTGTTACCTGAAGCTAACACTTTGGCTCCATGTGTGCATAGGAATGCTAAGGGCTCCACACTGATTTGGCAGAAAGAAGCCGGTCAAGAACCCCAGCTTCAGCTCATTCGCCTCTCCACAGGGTGGCAGCATTTTCAAGTCGGCTTGAGTGCAAACCTGGGGAAGGAGTCCCAGCAGAATTCGGAGGGAGAAATAAGCATGGGCAGAAGGCACCTATCGACTCAACTCTTGTTTCGGGAAACTAGATCGGCTCTCCCGTCTGTGCGTGGAGTCCTCAGTGCCATCCACGTAACGCAAAGGAACAAAACTGTGGAGAACCCGTGCCTCAGCAAAGATCGCCCTTCCTGAGCGGGAACTTCATCTATTGTGTGTTTTTGTGAAAGCATGAGAAATGGAACCTAAACGTAACTCGGAGTGAGAAGCAGGCCTGGAAGGAAGGCTGCTGTCGACTCACCTCTTGTTTGAGGAGATTAGCACTGCTGTACCCTGTGTGCCTGGATGCCTAGTTACCAGGCTACTAACACCGAGAATCAATCTTATAGAGTGACTGCGCTTGAGTTAACATTGCCGTTCCTGAAGCAGGAGGAATTTGACACTGCTCGTGTACGAGACACCGGGGAAAGCGTCCCATACGTGAAATGGAGTGAGAAACAGGCCGGTGCGGAAGGCAGCTCTCAAGTCACCTCTGGTTTATGAGGCTAGTACCCTTGCCCTGGGGTGGCCTGAAGGCCTAAAGCCAACCACCTAACTCAAAGGAACAACTCTGTAGGGAATTCCTGCTTCGGCTAAAAGAGCCATGCCTCAGGGTGGACGCATTTTGCTGTGTGCATGCGTGAGCGCACTGCAGGTGAGCCCAAAACCATTTTCCTTGTGAGACCCAGGCCCCGGAAGAAGCCAGAACACGACTCCCCACTTGCTCCATGAAGCTAGTACTGCGGCCCCACTTTTGCTTGGAAGTCTAATAGATAGCTTTCTAACTCGGAGAAACAACACTGTAGAGAAACCGTGCTTTAGCTACCGTCGACCTCTCTGTGGGCGAAGCAGTTTAGGGTGTACTGTGGCTGAGAGCCTGGGGACGGTTTCCATTTCGTAATATCGGGGGAGAGACAGGCCGGTACAGAAGGCAGCTCTGAACTCACTACATGGTTATGGGGAAAGTTCCGTTGCCCCGTGGGAGTGTGCAGGCTTAAACACAGCCACCTAACTCGACGGAAAAACTCGGTTGAGAGCCTGTGCTGCAGGTAAAACAGCTGCTCCTGAGTGTGGAAGCATTTTGTTGTGTGCGTGCGTGAGAGCACTGCAAGGGAGTCCAAAGCTTTTTGCGAGTGAGACTCAGGCCCCAGCGAAAGGCAGAACACGACTCCCCATGTGTTTCATCACGCTAGCACGGCAGCCCCACTTTTGCATGGAAGTCTAATAGCGTTGTAACTTGAAGAAAGAACACTGTAGAGAGACCGTGCTTTAGCTACCGTCGACCTCTAGACGGAGGAAGCATTCCACGGAGTACCGTGGCTGAGAGCCTGGGGAACGGGTTCCATACGTGAAACCAAGGGAGAAATAGGTCCGGGCAGAAGGCACCTCTGGACTCAGCTCTTGCTACCTGAAGCTAACACTACTGCTCCATGTGTGCTTGGAATGCTCTGTGCTCGACACTGACTGGGAAGAAACAAGCCTGTCAAGAATCCCAGCTGCAGCTCATTCGCCTACCAGGCTGCTAACACCAAGAATCAATGCTGTAGCGTTACTGCGCTTTAGCTAACATTGCCGTTCCTGAAGCCGCAGGAGTTGTATAGTGCTCGTGTATGAGAGACCGGGGAAAGGGTCCCATACGTGAAATGGAGTGAGAAACAGGCCGGTGCGGAAGGCAGCTCTCAAGTCACCTCTTGTTTATGAGGCTAGTACCCTTGCCCCGGGTGTGCCTGCAGGCCATAAGCCAACCACCTAACTCAAAGGAACAACTCTGTGGAGAATTCCTGCTTCGGTTAAAATAGCCACGCCTCAGGGTTCAGGCATTGTGTGGTATGCATGCATGAGTGCACAGCAAGTGAGTCCAAAACCATTTTCCTTGTGAGACCCAGGCCCCGGAAGAAGCCAGATCACGACTCCCCACTTGCTCCATGAAACTAGTACTGCGGCCCCACTTTTGCATGGAAGTCTAATAGCTAGCTTTCTAACTCGAAGAAACAACACTGTAGAGAAACCGTGCTTTAGCTACCATCGACCTCTCTGTGGGCGAAGCAGTTTAGGGTGTACTGTGGCTGAGAGCCTGGGGACGGTTTCAATATCGTAATATCGGGGGAGAGACAGGCCAGTACAGAAGGCAGCTCTCAACTCACATCATGGTTATGGGGCTAGTACCGTTGCCCTGGGTGTGTGTGCAGGCTTAAAGACAGCCACCTAACTCATAGGAAAAACACCGTGGAGAATCCGTGCTTCAGCTAAAACAGCCGCTCCTCAGGGTGGAAGCATTTGGTTGTGTTCGTGCCTGAGAGGACTGCAAGGGAGTCCAAAGTTTCTGCGAGTGAGACTCAGGCCCCAGCAAAAGGCAGAACACGACTCCCCGTGTGTTTCCTTTAGCTAGCACTGCGGCCCTACTTTTGCATGGAAGTCCAATCGCTAGCGTTCTCCCTGGAAGAAACAACACGGTAGAGAAACCGTGCTTTAGCTACCATCCACCTCTCTGAGGGAGGAAGCACTTTCCAGGCTACCGTGGGTGAGAGCCTGAGGAACGGGTTCCGAGGGAGAAGGAGTCCGGGCCAGAAGGCTCCTCTCGACTCAGCTCTTGTTACCTGAAGCTAACACTTCGGCTCCATGTGTGCATAGGAATGCTAAGGGCTCCACACTGATTTGGCAGAAAGAAGCCGGTCAAGAACCCCAGCTTCAGCTCATTCGCCTCTCCACAGGGTGGCAGCATTTTCAAGTCGGCTTGAGTGCAAACCTGGGGAAGGAGTCCCAGCCGAATTCGGAGGGAGAAATAAGCATGGGCAGAAGGCACCTATCGACTCAACTCTTGTTTCGGGAAACTAGATCGGCTCTCCCGTCTGTGCGTGGAGTCCTCAGTGCCATCCACGTAACGCAAAGGAACAAAACTGTAGAGAACCCGTGCCTCAGCAAAGATCGCCCTTCCTGAGCGGGAACTTCATCTATTGTGTGTTTTTGTGAAATCATGAGAAATTGAACCTAAACATAACTCGGAGTGAGAAGCAGGCCTGGAAGGAAGGCTGCTGTCGACTCACCTCTTGTTTGAGGAGATTAGCACTGCTGTACCCTGTGTGCCTGGATGCCTAGTTACCAGGCTACTAACACCAAGAATCAATCCTATGGAGTGACTGCGCTTGAGTTAACATTGCCATTCCTGAAGCAGGAGGAATTTGACACTGCTCGTGTACGAGACACCGGGGAAAGGGTCCCATACGTGAAATGGAGTGAGAAACAGGCTGGTGCGGAAGGCAGCTCTCAAGTCACCTCTGGTTTATGAGGCTAGTACCCTTGCCCCGGGTGTGCCTGCAGGCCATAAGCCAACCACCTAACTCAAAGGAACAACTCTGTAGAGAATTCCTGCTTCGGCTAAAATAGCCACGCCTCAGGGTGGACGCATTGTGTGGTATGCATGCGTGAGTGCACAGCAAGTGAGTCCAAAACCATTTTCCTTGTGAGACCCAGGCCCCGGAAGAAGCCAGAACACGACTCCCCACTTGCTCCATGAAACTAGTACTGCGGCCCCACTTTTGCATGGAAGTCTAATAGCTAGCTTTCTAACTCGAAGAAACAACACTGTAGAGAAACCGTGCTTTAGCTACTATCGACCTCTCTGTGGGCGAAGCAGTTTAGGGTGTACTGTGGCTCAGAGCCTGGGGACGGTTTCAATATCGTAATATCGGGGGAGAGACAGGCCAGTACAGAAGGCAGCTCTCAACTCACATCATGGTTATGGGGCTAGTACCGTTGCCCTGGGTGTGTGTGCAGGCTTAAAGACAGCCACCTAACTCAAAGGAAAAACACGGTAGAGAATCCGTGCTTCAATTGCACTACTGGGTATTTACCCCAAAGATACAAAAGTCGGGACCCGAAAGGCTACGTGCACCCCGATGTTTATAGCAGCAATATCCACAATAGCCAAACTGTGGAAAGAGCCAAGATGTCCATCAACAGATGAATGGATAAAGAAGATGTGGTATATATATACAATGGAATATTATGCA
Organism: Halichoerus grypus; assembly: GCF_964656455.1. Taxonomy (NCBI): domain Eukaryota; kingdom Metazoa; phylum Chordata; class Mammalia; order Carnivora; family Phocidae; genus Halichoerus; species Halichoerus grypus. The sequence goes on from NC_135721.1 coordinate 79,402,270, forward strand.
GCCATCAAAAGGAATGAGATCTTGCCATTTGCAACGACGTGGATGGAACTGGAGGGTATTATGCTGAGCCAAATAAGTCAAGCAGAGAAAGACATGTATCATATGACCTCACTGATATGAGGAATTCTTAATCTCAGGAAACAAACTGAGGGTTGCTGGAGTGGGGGGTGGGGTGGGAGGGATGGGGTGACTGGGTGATGGACACTGGGGAGGGTATGTGTTCTGGTAAGCCCTGTGAATTGTGCAAGACTGTGGAATCTCAGATCTGTACCTCTGAAACAAATAATGCAATATATGTTAAGAAAGAAAAAAAGAAGAAGAAGAATGTAGCAGGAGGGGAAGAATGAAGGGGGGGAAATCGGAGGGGGAGAAGAACCATGAGAGACAATGGACTCTGAAAAACAAACTGAGGGTTCTAGAGGGGAGGGGGTTGGGAGGATGGGTTAGCCTGGTGATGGGTATTGAGGAGGGCACGTTCTGCATGGAGCACTGGGTGTTATGCACAAACAATGAATCATGGAACACTATATCTAAAACTAATGATGTAATGTATGGGGATTAACATAACAATAAAGAAAAAAAAAAGAATCCGTGCTTCAGCTAAAACAGCCGCTCCTGAGGGTGGAAGCATTTGGTTGTGTGCGTGCGTGAGAGCACTGCAAGGGAGTCCAAAGCTTTTTGCGAGTGAGACTCAGGCCCCAGCGAAAGGCAGAACACCACTCCCCATGTGTTTCATGAAGTGAGCACGGCAGCCCCACTTTTGCATGGAAGTCTAATAGCTAGCGTTCTAACTCGAAGAAACAACACTGTAGAGAAACCGTGCCTTAGCTACCGTCGACCTCTCTGTGGGCGAAGCAGTTTAGGGTAAACTGTGGCTGAGAGTCTGGGGACGGTTTCAATATCGAAATATCAGGGAGAGACAGGCCGGTACAGAAGGCAGCTCTCAACTCACATCATGGTTATGCGGATAGTACCGTTGCCCAGCGTGTGTGTGCCGGCTTCGACACAGCCACCTAATTCAAAGGAAAAACTCCCTTGAGAGCCTGTGCTGCAGGTAAAACAGCTGCTCCTGTGGGTGGAAGCATTTTGTTGTGTACGTGCGTGAGAGCACGGCAAGGGAGTCCAAAGCTTTTTGCGAGTGAGACTCAGGCCCCAGCGAAAGGCAGAACACGACTCCCCATGTGTTTCATGAAGCGAGCACGGCAGCCCCACTTTTGCATGGAAGTCCAATAGCTAGCATTCTAACTCGAAGAAAAAACACTGTAGAGAAACCGTGCTTTAGCTACCGTTGACCTCTCTGTGGGCGAAGCAGTTTAGGGTGTACTGTGGCTGAGAGCCTGGGGACGGTTTCTATATCGTAATATCGGGGGAGAGACAGGCCAGTACAGAAGGCAGCTCTCAACTCACATCATGGTTATGGGGCTAGTACCGTTGCCCTGGGTGTGTGTGCAGGCTTAAAGACAGCCACCTAACTCATAGGAAAAACACGGTGGAGAATCCGTGCTTCAGCTAAAACAGCCGCTCCTGAGGGTGGAAGCATTTGGTTGTGTGCGTGCGTGAGAGGACTGCAAGGGAGTCCAAAGTTTCTGCGAGTGAGACTCAGGCCCCATCAAAAGGCAGAACACGACTCCCCGTGTGTTTCCTTTAGCTAGCACTGCGGCCCTACTTTTGCATGGAAGTCTAATCGCTAGCGTTCTCCCTGGAAGAAACAACACGGTAGAGAAACCGTGCTTTAGCTACCATCCACCTCTCTGAGGGAGGAAGCACTTTCCAGGCTACCGTGGGTGAGAGCCTGAGGAACGGGTTCCTTACGTGAAACCGAGGGAGAAGGAGTCCGGGCCAGAAGGCTCCTCTCGACTCAGCTCTTGTTACCTGAAGCTAACACTTTGGCTCCATGTGTGCATAGGAATGCTAAGGGCTCCACACTGATTTGGCAGAAAGAAGCCGGTCAAGAACCCCAGCTTCAGCTCATTCGCCTCTCCACAGGGTGGCAGCATTTTCAAGTCGGCTTGAGTGCAAACCTGGGGAAGGAGTCCCAGCAGAATTCGGAGGGAGAAATAAGCATGGGCAGAAGGCACCTATCGACTCAACTCTTGTTTCGGGAAACTAGATCGGCTCTCCCGTCTGTGCGTGGAGTCCTCAGTGCCATCCACGTAACGCAAAGGAACAAAACTGTGGAGAACCCGTGCCTCAGCAAAGATCGCCCTTCCTGAGCGGGAACTTCATCTATTGTGTGTTTTTGTGAAAGCATGAGAAATGGAACCTAAACGTAACTCGGAGTGAGAAGCAGGCCTGGAAGGAAGGCTGCTGTCGACTCACCTCTTGTTTGAGGAGATTAGCACTGCTGTACCCTGTGTGCCTGGATGCCTAGTTACCAGGCTACTAACACCGAGAATCAATCTTATAGAGTGACTGCGCTTGAGTTAACATTGCCGTTCCTGAAGCAGGAGGAATTTGACACTGCTCGTGTACGAGACACCGGGGAAAGCGTCCCATACGTGAAATGGAGTGAGAAACAGGCCGGTGCGGAAGGCAGCTCTCAAGTCACCTCTGGTTTATGAGGCTAGTACCCTTGCCCTGGGGTGGCCTGAAGGCCTAAAGCCAACCACCTAACTCAAAGGAACAACTCTGTAGGGAATTCCTGCTTCGGCTAAAAGAGCCATGCCTCAGGGTGGACGCATTTTGCTGTGTGCATGCGTGAGCGCACTGCAGGTGAGCCCAAAACCATTTTCCTTGTGAGACCCAGGCCCCGGAAGAAGCCAGAACACGACTCCCCACTTGCTCCATGAAGCTAGTACTGCGGCCCCACTTTTGCTTGGAAGTCTAATAGATAGCTTTCTAACTCGGAGAAACAACACTGTAGAGAAACCGTGCTTTAGCTACCGTCGACCTCTCTGTGGGCGAAGCAGTTTAGGGTGTACTGTGGCTGAGAGCCTGGGGACGGTTTCCATTTCGTAATATCGGGGGAGAGACAGGCCGGTACAGAAGGCAGCTCTGAACTCACTACATGGTTATGGGGAAAGTTCCGTTGCCCCGTGGGAGTGTGCAGGCTTAAACACAGCCACCTAACTCGACGGAAAAACTCGGTTGAGAGCCTGTGCTGCAGGTAAAACAGCTGCTCCTGAGTGTGGAAGCATTTTGTTGTGTGCGTGCGTGAGAGCACTGCAAGGGAGTCCAAAGCTTTTTGCGAGTGAGACTCAGGCCCCAGCGAAAGGCAGAACACGACTCCCCATGTGTTTCATCACGCTAGCACGGCAGCCCCACTTTTGCATGGAAGTCTAATAGCGTTGTAACTTGAAGAAAGAACACTGTAGAGAGACCGTGCTTTAGCTACCGTCGACCTCTAGACGGAGGAAGCATTCCACGGAGTACCGTGGCTGAGAGCCTGGGGAACGGGTTCCATACGTGAAACCAAGGGAGAAATAGGTCCGGGCAGAAGGCACCTCTGGACTCAGCTCTTGCTACCTGAAGCTAACACTACTGCTCCATGTGTGCTTGGAATGCTCTGTGCTCGACACTGACTGGGAAGAAACAAGCCTGTCAAGAATCCCAGCTGCAGCTCATTCGCCTACCAGGCTGCTAACACCAAGAATCAATGCTGTAGCGTTACTGCGCTTTAGCTAACATTGCCGTTCCTGAAGCCGCAGGAGTTGTATAGTGCTCGTGTATGAGAGACCGGGGAAAGGGTCCCATACGTGAAATGGAGTGAGAAACAGGCCGGTGCGGAAGGCAGCTCTCAAGTCACCTCTTGTTTATGAGGCTAGTACCCTTGCCCCGGGTGTGCCTGCAGGCCATAAGCCAACCACCTAACTCAAAGGAACAACTCTGTGGAGAATTCCTGCTTCGGTTAAAATAGCCACGCCTCAGGGTTCAGGCATTGTGTGGTATGCATGCATGAGTGCACAGCAAGTGAGTCCAAAACCATTTTCCTTGTGAGACCCAGGCCCCGGAAGAAGCCAGATCACGACTCCCCACTTGCTCCATGAAACTAGTACTGCGGCCCCACTTTTGCATGGAAGTCTAATAGCTAGCTTTCTAACTCGAAGAAACAACACTGTAGAGAAACCGTGCTTTAGCTACCATCGACCTCTCTGTGGGCGAAGCAGTTTAGGGTGTACTGTGGCTGAGAGCCTGGGGACGGTTTCAATATCGTAATATCGGGGGAGAGACAGGCCAGTACAGAAGGCAGCTCTCAACTCACATCATGGTTATGGGGCTAGTACCGTTGCCCTGGGTGTGTGTGCAGGCTTAAAGACAGCCACCTAACTCATAGGAAAAACACCGTGGAGAATCCGTGCTTCAGCTAAAACAGCCGCTCCTCAGGGTGGAAGCATTTGGTTGTGTTCGTGCCTGAGAGGACTGCAAGGGAGTCCAAAGTTTCTGCGAGTGAGACTCAGGCCCCAGCAAAAGGCAGAACACGACTCCCCGTGTGTTTCCTTTAGCTAGCACTGCGGCCCTACTTTTGCATGGAAGTCCAATCGCTAGCGTTCTCCCTGGAAGAAACAACACGGTAGAGAAACCGTGCTTTAGCTACCATCCACCTCTCTGAGGGAGGAAGCACTTTCCAGGCTACCGTGGGTGAGAGCCTGAGGAACGGGTTCCGAGGGAGAAGGAGTCCGGGCCAGAAGGCTCCTCTCGACTCAGCTCTTGTTACCTGAAGCTAACACTTCGGCTCCATGTGTGCATAGGAATGCTAAGGGCTCCACACTGATTTGGCAGAAAGAAGCCGGTCAAGAACCCCAGCTTCAGCTCATTCGCCTCTCCACAGGGTGGCAGCATTTTCAAGTCGGCTTGAGTGCAAACCTGGGGAAGGAGTCCCAGCCGAATTCGGAGGGAGAAATAAGCATGGGCAGAAGGCACCTATCGACTCAACTCTTGTTTCGGGAAACTAGATCGGCTCTCCCGTCTGTGCGTGGAGTCCTCAGTGCCATCCACGTAACGCAAAGGAACAAAACTGTAGAGAACCCGTGCCTCAGCAAAGATCGCCCTTCCTGAGCGGGAACTTCATCTATTGTGTGTTTTTGTGAAATCATGAGAAATTGAACCTAAACATAACTCGGAGTGAGAAGCAGGCCTGGAAGGAAGGCTGCTGTCGACTCACCTCTTGTTTGAGGAGATTAGCACTGCTGTACCCTGTGTGCCTGGATGCCTAGTTACCAGGCTACTAACACCAAGAATCAATCCTATGGAGTGACTGCGCTTGAGTTAACATTGCCATTCCTGAAGCAGGAGGAATTTGACACTGCTCGTGTACGAGACACCGGGGAAAGGGTCCCATACGTGAAATGGAGTGAGAAACAGGCTGGTGCGGAAGGCAGCTCTCAAGTCACCTCTGGTTTATGAGGCTAGTACCCTTGCCCCGGGTGTGCCTGCAGGCCATAAGCCAACCACCTAACTCAAAGGAACAACTCTGTAGAGAATTCCTGCTTCGGCTAAAATAGCCACGCCTCAGGGTGGACGCATTGTGTGGTATGCATGCGTGAGTGCACAGCAAGTGAGTCCAAAACCATTTTCCTTGTGAGACCCAGGCCCCGGAAGAAGCCAGAACACGACTCCCCACTTGCTCCATGAAACTAGTACTGCGGCCCCACTTTTGCATGGAAGTCTAATAGCTAGCTTTCTAACTCGAAGAAACAACACTGTAGAGAAACCGTGCTTTAGCTACTATCGACCTCTCTGTGGGCGAAGCAGTTTAGGGTGTACTGTGGCTCAGAGCCTGGGGACGGTTTCAATATCGTAATATCGGGGGAGAGACAGGCCAGTACAGAAGGCAGCTCTCAACTCACATCATGGTTATGGGGCTACTACCGTTGCCCTGGGTGTGTGTGCAGGCTTAAAGACAGCCACCTAACTCATAGGAAAAACACGGTGGAGAATCCGTGCTTCAGCTAAAACAGCCGCTCCTGAGGGTGGAAGCATTTGGTTGTGTGCGTGCGTGAGAGGACTGCAAGGGAGTCCAAAGTTTCTGCGAGTGAGACTCAGGCCCCAGCAAAAGGCAGAACACGACTCCCCGTGTGTTTCCTTTAGCTAGCACTGCGGCCCTACTTTTGCATGGAAGTCTAATCGCTAGCGTTCTCCCTGGAAGAAACAACACGGTAGAGAAACCGTGCTTTAGCTACCATCCACCTCTCTGAGGGAGGAAGCACTTTCCAGGCTACCGTGGGTGAGAGCCTGAGGAACGGGTTCCTTACGTGAAACCGAGGGAGAAGGAGTCCGGGCCAGAAGGCTCCTCTCGACTCAGCTCTTGTTACCTGAAGCTAACACTTTGGCTCCATGTGTGCATAGGAATGCTAAGGGCTCCACACTGATTTGGCAGAAAGAAGCCGGTCAAGAACCCCAGCTTCAGCTCATTCGCCTCTCCACAGGGTGGCAGCATTTTCAAGTCGGCTTGAGTGCAAACCTGGGGAAGGAGTCCCAGCAGAATTCGGAGGGAGAAATAAGCATGGGCAGAAGGCACCTATCGACGCAACTCTTGTTTCGGGAAACTAGATCGGCTCTCCCGTCTGTGCGTGGAGTCCTCAGTGCCATCCACGTAACGCAAAGGAACAAAACTGTGGAGAACCCGTGCCTCAGCAAAGATCGCCTTTCCTGAGCGGGAACTTCATCTATTGTGTGTTTTTGTGAAAGCATGAGAAATGGAACCTAAACGTAACTCGGAGTGAGAAGCAGGCCTGGAAGGAAGGCTGCTGTCGACTCACCTCTTGTCTGAGGAGATTAGCACTGCTGTACCCTGTGTGCCTGGATGCCTAGTTACCAGGCTACTAACACCGAGAATCAATCTTATAGAGTGACTGCGCTTGAGTTAACATTGCCGTTCCTGAAGCAGGAGGAATTTGACACTGCTCGTGTACGAGACACCGGGGAAAGGGTCCCATACGTGAAATGGAGTGAGAAACAGGCCGGTGCGGAAGGCAGCTCTCAAGTCACCTCTGGTTTATGAGGCTAGTACCCTTGCCCTGGGGGGGCCTGAAGGCCTAAAGCCAACCACCTAACTCAAAGGAACAACTCTGTAGGGAATTCCTGCTTCGGCTAAAAGAGCCATGCCTCAGGGTGGACGCATTTTGCTGTGTGCATGCGTGAGCGCACTGCAGGTGAGCCCAAAACCATTTTCCTTGTGAGACCCAGGCCCCGGAAGAAGCCAGAACACGACTCCCCACTTGCTCCATGAAGCTAGTACTGCGGCCCCACTTTTGCTTGGAAGTCTAATAGATAGCTTTCTAACTCGGAGAAACAACACTGTAGAGAAACCGTGCTTTAGCTACCGTCGACCTCTCTGTGGGCGAAGCAGTTTAGGGTGTACTGTGGCTGAGAGCCTGGGGACGGTTTCCATTTCGTAATATCGGGGGAGAGACAGGCCGGTACAGAAGGCAGCTCTGAACTCACTACATGGTTATGGGGAAAGTTCCGTTGCCCCGTGGGAGTGTGCAGGCTTAAACACAGCCACCTAACTCGACGGAAAAACTCGGCTGAGAGCCTGTGCTGCAGGTAAAACAGCTGCTCCTGAGTGTGGAAGCATTTTGTTGTGTGCGTGCGTGAGAGCACTGCAAGGGAGTCCAAAGCTTTTTGCGAGTGAGACTCAGGCCCCAGCGAAAGGCAGAACACGACTCCCCATGTGTTTCATCATGCTAGCACGGCAGCCCCACTTTTGCATGGAAGTCTAATAGCGTTGTAACTTGAAGAAAGAACACTGTAGAGAGACCGTGCTTTAGCTACCGTCGACCTCTAGACGGAGGAAGCATTCCACAGAGTACCGTGGCTGAGAGCCTGGGGAACGGGTTCCATACGTGAAACCAAGGGAGAAATAGGTCCGGGCAGAAGGCACCTCTGGACTCAGCTCTTGCTACCTGAAGCTAACACTACTGCTCCATGTGTGCTTGGAATGCTCTGTGCTCGACACTGACTGGGAAGAAACAAGCCTGTCAAGAATCCCAGCTGCAGCTCATTCGCCTACCAGGCTGCTAACACCAAGAATCAATGCTGTAGCGTTACTGCGCTTTAGCTAACATTGCCGTTCCTGAAGCCGCAGGAGTTGTATAGTGCTCGTGTATGAGAGACCGGGGAAAGGGTCCCATACGTGAAATGGAGTGAGAAACAGGCCGGTGCGGAAGGCAGCTCTCAAGTCACCTCTTGTTTATGAGGCTAGTACCCTTGCCCCGGGTGTGCCTGCAGGCCATAAGCCAACCACCTAACTCAAAGGAACAACTCTGTGGAGAATTCCTGCTTCGGTTAAAATAGCCACGCCTCAGGGTTCAGGCATTGTGTGGTATGCATGCATGAGTGCACAGCAAGTGAGTCCAAAACCATTTTCCTTGTGAGACCCAGGCCCCGGAAGAAGCCAGAACACGACTCCCCACTTGCTCCATGAAACTAGTACTGCGGCCCCACTTTTGCATGGAAGTCTAATAGCTAGCTTTCTAACTCGAAGAAACAACACTGTAGAGAAACCGTGCTTTAGCTACCATCGACCTCTCTGTGGGCGAAGCAGTTTAGGGTGTACTGTGGCTGAGAGCCTGGGGACGGTTTCAATATCGTAATATCGGGGGAGAGACAGGCCAGTACAGAAGGCAGCTCTCAACTCACATCATGGTTATGGGGCTAGTACCGTTGCCCTGGGTGTGTGCAGGCTTAAAGACAGCCACCTAACTCATAGGAAAAACACCGTGGAGAATCCGTGCTTCAGCTAAAACAGCCGCTCCTCAGGGTGGAAGCATTTGGTTGTGTTCGTGCCTGAGAGGACTGCAAGGGAGTCCAAAGTTTCTGCGAGTGAGACTCAGGCCCCAGCAAAAGGCAGAACACGACTCCCCGTGTGTTTCCTTTAGCTAGCACTGCGGCCCTACTTTTGCATGGAAGTCCAATCGCTAGCGTTCTCCCTGGAAGAAACAACACGGTAGAGAAACCGTGCTTTAGCTACCATCCACCTCTCTGAGGGAGGAAGCACTTTCCAGGCTACCGTGGGTGAGAGCCTGAGGAACGGGTTCCGAGGGAGAAGGAGTCCGGGCCAGAAGGCTCCTCTCGACTCAGCTCTTGTTACCTGAAGCTAACACTTCGGCTCCATGTGTGCATAGGAATGCTAAGGGCTCCACACTGATTTGGCAGAAAGAAGCCGGTCAAGAACCCCAGCTTCAGCTCATTCGCCTCTCCACAGGGTGGCAGCATTTTCAAGTCGGCTTGAGTGCAAACCTGGGGAAGGAGTCCCAGCCGAATTCGGAGGGAGAAATAAGCATGGGCAGAAGGCACCTATCGACTCAACTCTTGTTTCGGGAAACTAGATCGGCTCTCCCGTCTGTGCGTGGAGTCCTCAGTGCCATCCACGTAACGCAAAGGAACAAAACTGTAGAGAACCCGTGCCTCAGCAAAGATCGCCCTTCCTGAGCGGGAACTTCATCTATTGTGTGTTTTTGTGAAATCATGAGAAATTGAACCTAAACATAACTCGGAGTGAGAAGCAGGCCTGGAAGGAAGGCTGCTGTCGACTCACCTCTTGTTTGAGGAGATTAGCACTGCTGTACCCTGTGTGCCTGGATGCCTAGTTACCAGGCTACTAACACCAAGAATCAATCCTATGGAGTGACTGCGCTTGAGTTAACATTGCCATTCCTGAAGCAGGAGGAATTTGACACTGCTCGTGTACGAGACACCGGGGAAAGGGTCCCATACGTGAAATGGAGTGAGAAACAGGCTGGTGCGGAAGGCAGCTCTCAAGTCACCTCTGGTTTATGAGGCTAGTACCCTTGCCCCGGGTGTGCCTGCAGGCCATAAGCCAACCACCTAACTCAAAGGAACAACTCTGTAGAGAATTCCTGCTTCGGCTAAAATAGCCACGCCTCAGGGTGGACGCATTGTGTGGTATGCATGCGTGAGTGCACAGCAAGTGAGTCCAAAACCATTTTCCTTGTGAGACCCAGGCCCCGGAAGAAGCCAGAACACGACTCCCCACTTGCTCCATGAAACTAGTACTGCGGCCCCACTTTTGCATGGAAGTCTAATAGCTAGCTTTCTAACTCGAAGAAACAACACTGTAGAGAAACCGTGCTTTAGCTACTATCGACCTCTCTGTGGGCGAAGCAGTTTAGGGTGTACTGTGGCTCAGAGCCTGGGGACGGTTTCAATATCGTAATATCGGGGGAGAGACAGGCCAGTACAGAAGGCAGCTCTCAACTCCCATCATGGTTATGGGGCTAGTACCGTTGCCCTGGATGTGTGTGCAGGCTTAAAGACAGCCACCTAACTCAAAGGAAAAACACGGTAGAGAATCCGTGCTTCAATTGCACTACTGGGTATTTACCCCAAAGATACAAAAGTCGGGACCCGAAAGGCTACGTGCACCCCGATGTTTATAGCAGCAATGTCCACAATAGCCAAACTGTGGAAAGAGCCAAGATGTCCATCAACAGATGAATGGATAAAGAAGATGTGGTATATATATACAATGGAATATTATGCAGCCATCAAAAGGAATGAGATCTTGCCATTTGCAACGACGTGGATGGAACTGGAGGGTATTATGCTGAGCCAAATAAGTCAAGCAGAGAAAGACATGTATCATATGACCTCACTGATATGAGGAATTCTTAATCTCAGGAAACAAACTGAGGGTTGCTGGAGTGGGGGGTGGGGTGGGAGGGATGGGGTGACTGGGTGATGGACACTGGGGAGGGTATGTGTTCTGGTAAGCCCTGTGAATTGTGCAAGACTGTGGAATCTCAGATCTGTACCTCTGAAACAAATAATGTAATATATGTTAAGAAAGAAAAAAAGAAGAAGAAGAATGTAGCAGGAGGGGAAGAATGAAGGGGGGGAAATCGGAGGGGGAGAAGAACCATGAGAGACAATGGACTCTGAAAAACAAACTGAGGGTTCTAGAGGGGAGGGGGTTGGGAGGATGGGTTAGCCTGGTGATGGGTATTGAGGAGGGGACGTTCTGCATGGAGCACTGGGTGTTATGCACAAACAATGAATCATGGAACACTATATCTAAAACTAATGATGTAATGTATGGGGATTAACATAACAATAAAGAAAAAAAAAAGAATCCGTGCTTCAGCTAAAACAGCCGCTCCTGAGGGTGGAAGCATTTGGTTGTGTGCGTGCGTGAGAGCACTGCAAGGGAGTCCAAAGCTTTTTGCGAGTGAGACTCAGGCCCCAGCGAAAGGCAGAACACCACTCCCCATGTGTTTCATGAAGCGAGCACGGTAGCCCCACTTTTGCATGGAAGTCTAATAGCTAGCGTTCTAACTCGAAGAAACAACCCTGTAGAGAAACCGTGCCTTAGCTACCGTCGACCTCTCTGTGGGCGAAGCAGTTTAGGGTAAACTGTGGCTGAGAGTCTGGGGACGGTTTCAATATCGAAATATCAGGGAGAGACAGGCCGGTACAGAAGGCAGCTCTCAACTCACATCATGGTTATGCGGATAGTACCGTTGCCCAGCGTGTGTGTGCCGGCTTCGACACAGCCACCTAATTCAAAGGAAAAACTCCCTTGAGAACCTGTGCTGCAGGTAAAACAGCTGCTCCTGTGGGTGGAAGCATTTTGTTGTGTACGTGCGTGAGAGCACGGCAAGGGAGTCCAAAGCTTTTTGCGAGTGAGACTCAGGCCCCAGCGAAAGGCAGAACACGACTCCCCATGTGTTTCATCAAGCTAGCACGGCAGCCCCACTTTTGCATGGAAAGCTAATAGCTAGCGTTCTAACTCGAAGAAACAACACTGTAGAGAAACCGTGCTTTAGCTACCGTCGACCTCTCTGTGGGCGAAGCAGTTTAGGGTGTACTGTGGCTGAGAGCCTGGGGACGGTTTCAATATCGTAATATCGGGGGAGAGACAGGCCAGTACAGAAGGCAGCTCTCAACTCACATCATGGTTATGGGGCTAGTACCGTTGCCCTGGGTGTGTGTGCAGGCTTAAAGACAGCCACCTAACTCATAGGAAAAACACGGTGGAGAATCCGTGCTTCAGCTAAAACAGCCGCTCCTGAGGATGGAAGCATTTGGTTGTGTGTGTGCGTGAGAGGACTGCAAGGGAGTCCAAAGTTTCTGCGAGTGAGACTCAGGCCCCAGCAAAAGGCAGAACACGACTCCCCGTGTGTTTCCTTTAGCTAGCACTGCGGCCCTACTTTTGCATGGAAGTCTAATCGCTAGCGTTCTCCCTGGAAGAAAGAACACGGTAGAGAAACCGTGCTTTAGCTACCATCCACCACTCTGAGGGAGGAAGCACTTTCCAGGCTACCGTGGGTGAGAGCCTGAGGAACGGGTTCCTTACGTGAAACCGAGGGAGAAGGAGTCCGGGCCAGAAGGCTCCTCTCGACTCAGCTCTTGTTACCTGAAGCTAACACTTTGGCTCCATGTGTGCATAGGAATGCTAAGGGCTCCACAGTGATTTGGCAGAAAGAAGCCGGTCAAGAACCCCAGCTTCAGCTCATTCGCCTCTCCACAGGGTGGCAGCATTTTCAAGTCGGCTTGAGTGCAAACCTGGGGAAGGAGTCCCAGCAGAATTCGGAGGGAGAAATAAGCATGGGCAGAAGGCACCTATCGACTCAACTCTTGTTTCGGGAAACTAGATCGGCTCTCCCGTCTGTGCGTGGAGTCCTCAGTGCCATCCACGTAACGCAAAGGAACAAAACTGTGGAGAACCCGTGCCTCAGCAAAGATCGCCCTTCCTGAGCGGGAACTTCATCTATTGTGTGTTTTTGTGAAAGCATGAGAAATGGAACCTAAACGTAACTCGGAGTGAGAAGCAGGCCTGGAAGGAAGGCTGCTGTCGACTCACCTCTTGTTTGAGGAGATTAGCACTGCTGTACCCTGTGTGCCTGGATGCCTAGTTACCAGGCTACTAACACCGAGAATCAATCTTATAGAGTGACTGCGCTTGAGTTAACATTGCCGTTCCTGAAGCAGGAGGAATTTGACACTGCTCGTGTACGAGACACCGGGGAATGCGTCCCATACGTGAAATGGAGTGAGAAACAGGCCGGTGCGGAAGGCAGCTCTCAAGTCACCTCTGGTTTATGAGGCTAGTACCCTTGCCCTGGGGGGGCCTGAAGGCCTAAAGCCAACCACCTAACTCAAAGGAACAACTCTGTAGGGAATTCCTGCTTCGGCTAAAAGAGCCATGCCTCAGGGTGGACGCATTTTGCTGTGTGCATGCGTGAGCGCACTGCAGGTGAGCCCAAAACTATTTTCCTTGTGAGACCCAGGCCCCGGAAGAAGCCAGAACACGACTCCCCACTTGCTCCATGAAGCTAGTACTGCGGCCCCACTTTTGCTTGGAAGTCTAATAGATAGCTTTCTAACTCGGAGAAACAACACTGTAGAGAAACCGTGCTTTAGCTACCGTCGACCTCTCTGTGGGCGAAGCAGTTTAGGGTGTACTGTGGCTGAGAGCCTGGGGACGGTTTCCATTTCGTAATATCGGGGGAGAGACAGGCCGGTACAGAAGGCAGCTCTGAACTCACTACATGGTTATGGGGAAAGTTCCGTTGCCCCGTGGGAGTGTGCAGGCTTAAACACAGCCACCTAACTCGACGGAAAAACTCGGTTGAGAGCCTGTGCTGCAGGTAAAACAGCTGCTCCTGAGTGTGGAAGCATTTTGTTGTGTGCGTGCGTGAGAGCACTGCAAGGGAGTCCAAAGCTTTTTGCGAGTGAGACTCAGGCCCCAGCGAAAGGCAGAACACGACTCCCCATGTGTTTCATCACGCTAGCACGGCAGCCCCACTTTTGCATGGAAGTCTAATAGCGTTGTAACTTGAAGAAAGAACACTGTAGAGAGACCGTGCTTTAGCTACCGTCGACCTCTAGACGGAGGAAGCATTCCACGGAGTACCTGGCTGAGAGCCTGGGGAACGGGTTCCATACGTGAAACCAAGGGAGAAATAGGTCCGGGCAGAAGGCACCTCTGGACTCAGCTCTTGCTACCTGAAGCTAACACTACTGCTCCATGTGTGCTTGGAATGCTCTGTGCTCGACACTGACTGGGAAGAAACAAGCCTGTCAAGAATCCCAGCTGCAGCTCATTCGCCTACCAGGCTGCTAACACCAAGAATCAATGCTGTAGCGTTACTGCGCTTTAGCTAACATTGCCGTTCCTGAAGCCGCAGGAGTTGTATAGTGCTCGTGTATGAGAGACCGGGGAAAGGGTCCCATACGTGAAATGGAGTGAGAAACAGGCCGGTGCGGAAGGCAGCTCTCAAGTCACCTCTTGTTTATGAGGCTAGTACCCTTGCCCCGGGTGTGCCTGCAGGCCATAAGCCAACCACCTAACTCAAAGGAACAACTCTGTGGAGAATTCCTGCTTCGGTTAAAATAGCCACGCCTCAGGGTTCAGGCATTGTGTGGTATGCATGCATGAGTGCACAGCAAGTGAGTCCAAAACCATTTTCCTTGTGAGACCCAGGCCCCGGAAGAAGCCAGATCACGACTCCCCACTTGCTCCATGAAACTAGTACTGCGGCCCCACTTTTGCATGGAAGTCTAATAGCTAGCTTTCTAACTCGAAGAAACAACACTGTAGAGAAACCGTGCTTTAGCTACCATCGACCTCTCTGTGGGCGAAGCAGTTTAGGGTGTACTGTGGCTGAGAGCCTGGGGACGGTTTCAATATCGTAATATCGGGGGAGAGACAGGCCAGTACAGAAGGCAGCTCTCAACTCACATCATGGTTATGGGGCTAGTACCGTTGCCCTGGGTGTGTGTGCAGGCTTAAAGACAGCCACCTAACTCATAGGAAAAACACCGTGGAGAATCCGTGCTTCAGCTAAAACAGCCGCTCCTCAGGGTGGAAGCATTTGGTTGTGTTCGTGCCTGAGAGGACTGCAAGGGAGTCCAAAGTTTCTGCGAGTGAGACTCAGGCCCCAGCAAAAGGCAGAACACGACTCCCCGTGTGTTTCCTTTAGCTAGCACTGCGGCCCTACTTTTGCATGGAAGTCCAATCGCTAGCGTTCTCCCTGGAAGAAACAACACGGTAGAGAAACCGTGCTTTAGCTACCATCCACCTCTCTGAGGGAGGAAGCACTTTCCAGGCTACCGTGGGTGAGAGCCTGAGGAACGGGTTCCGAGGGAGAAGGAGTCCGGGCCAGAAGGCTCCTCTCGACTCAGCTCTTGTTACCTGAAGCTAACACTTCGGCTCCATGTGTGCATAGGAATGCTAAGGGCTCCACACTGATTTGGCAGAAAGAAGCCGGTCAAGAACCCCAGCTTCAGCTCATTCGCCTCTCCACAGGGTGGCAGCATTTTCAAGTCGGCTTGAGTGCAAACCTGGGGAAGGAGTCCCAGCCGAATTCGGAGGGAGAAATAAGCATGGGCAGAAGGCACCTATCGACTCAACTCTTGTTTCGGGAAACTAGATCGGCTCTCCCGTCTGTGCGTGGAGTCCTCAGTGCCATCCACGTAACGCAAAGGAACAAAACTGTAGAGAACCCGTGCCTCAGCAAAGATCGCCCTTCCTGAGCGGGAACTTCATCTATTGTGTGTTTTTGTGAAATCATGAGAAATTGAACCTAAACATAACTCGGAGTGAGAAGCAGGCCTGGAAGGAAGGCTGCTGTCGACTCACCTCTTGTTTGAGGAGATTAGCACTGCTGTACCCTGTGTGCCTGGATGCCTAGTTACCAGGCTACTAACACCAAGAATCAATCCTATGGAGTGACTGCGCTTGAGTTAACATTGCCATTCCTGAAGCAGGAGGAATTTGACACTGCTCGTGTACGAGACACCGGGGAAAGGGTCCCATACGTGAAATGGAGTGAGAAACAGGCTGGTGCGGAAGGCAGCTCTCAAGTCACCTCTGGTTTATGAGGCTAGTACCCTTGCCCCGGGTGTGCCTGCAGGCCATAAGCCAACCACCTAACTCAAAGGAACAACTCTGTAGAGAATTCCTGCTTCGGCTAAAATAGCCACGCCTCAGGGTGGACGCATTGTGTGGTATGCATGCGTGAGTGCACAGCAAGTGAGTCCAAAACCATTTTCCTTGTGAGACCCAGGCCCCGGAAGAAGCCAGAACACGACTCCCCACTTGCTCCATGAAACTAGTACTGCGGCCCCACTTTTGCATGGAAGTCTAATAGCTAGCTTTCTAACTCGAAGAAACAACACTGTAGAGAAACCGTGCTTTAGCTACTATCGACCTCTCTGTGGGCGAAGCAGTTTAGGGTGTACTGTGGCTCAGAGCCTGGGGACGGTTTCAATATCGTAATATCGGGGGAGAGACAGGCCAGTACAGAAGGCAGCTCTCAACTCACATCATGGTTATGGGGCTACTACCGTTGCCCTGGGTGTGTGTGCAGGCTTAAAGACAGCCACCTAACTCATAGGAAAAACACGGTGGAGAATCCGTGCTTCAGCTAAAACAGCCGCTCCTGAGGGTGGAAGCATTTGGTTGTGTGCGTGCGTGAGAGGACTGCAAGGGAGTCCAAAGTTTCTGCGAGTGAGACTCAGGCCCCAGCAAAAGGCAGAACACGACTCCCCGTGTGTTTCCTTTAGCTAGCACTGCGGCCCTACTTTTGCATGGAAGTCTAATCGCTAGCGTTCTCCCTGGAAGAAACAACACGGTAGAGAAACCGTGCTTTAGCTACCATCCACCTCTCTGAGGGAGGAAGCACTTTCCAGGCTACCGTGGGTGAGAGCCTGAGGAACGGGTTCCTTACGTGAAACCGAGGGAGAAGGAGTCCGGGCCAGAAGGCTCCTCTCGACTCAGCTCTTGTTACCTGAAGCTAACACTTTGGCTCCATGTGTGCATAGGAATGCTAAGGGCTCCACACTGATTTGGCAGAAAGAAGCCGGTCAAGAACCCCAGCTTCAGCTCATTCGCCTCTCCACAGGGTGGCAGCATTTTCAAGTCGGCTTGAGTGCAAACCTGGGGAAGGAGTCCCAGCAGAATTCGGAGGGAGAAATAAGCATGGGCAGAAGGCACCTATCGACTCAACTCTTGTTTCGGGAAACTAGATCGGCTCTCCCGTCTGTGCGTGGAGTCCTCAGTGCCATCCACGTAACGCAAAGGAACAAAACTGTGGAGAACCCGTGCCTCAGCAAAGATCGCCCTTCCTGAGCGGGAACTTCATCTATTGTGTGTTTTTGTGAAAGCATGAGAAATGGAACCTAAACGTAACTCGGAGTGAGAAGCAGGCCTGGAAGGAAGGCTGCTGTCGACTCACCTCTTGTTTGAGGAGATTAGCACTGCTGTACCCTGTGTGCCTGGATGCCTAGTTACCAGGCTACTAACACCGAGAATCAATCTTATAGAGTGACTGCGCTTGAGTTAACATTGCCGTTCCTGAAGCAGGAGGAATTTGACACTGCTCGTGTACGAGACACCGGGGAATGCGTCCCATACGTGAAATGGAGTGAGAAACAGGCCGGTGCGGAAGGCAGCTCTCAAGTCACCTCTGGTTTATGAGGCTAGTACCCTTGCCCTGGGGGGGCCTGAAGGCCTAAAGCCAACCACCTAACTCAAAGGAACAACTCTGTAGGGAATTCCTGCTTCGGCTAAAAGAGCCATGCCTCAGGGTGGACGCATTTTGCTGTGTGCATGCGTGAGCGCACTGCAGGTGAGCCCAAAACCATTTTCCTTGTGAGACCCAGGCCCCGGAAGAAGCCAGAACACGACTCCCCACTTGCTCCATGAAGCTAGTACTGCGGCCCCACTTTTGCTTGGAAGTCTAATAGATAGCTTTCTAACTCGGAGAAACAACACTGTAGAGAAACCGTGCTTTAGCTACCGTCGACCTCTCTGTGGGCGAAGCAGTTTAGGGTGTACTGTGGCTGAGAGCCTGGGGACGGTTTCCATTTCGTAATATCGGGGGAGAGACAGGCCGGTACAGAAGGCAGCTCTGAACTCACTACATGGTTATGGGGAAAGTTCCGTTGCCCCGTGGGAGTGTGCAGGCTTAAACACAGCCACCTAACTCGACGGAAAAACTCGGCTGAGAGCCTGTGCTGCAGGTAAAACAGCTGCTCCTGAGTGTGGAAGCATTTTGTTGTGTGCGTGCGTGAGAGCACTGCAAGGGAGTCCAAAGCTTTTTGCGAGTGAGACTCAGGCCCCAGCGAAAGGCAGAACACGACTCCCCATGTGTTTCATCACGCTAGCACGGCAGCCCCACTTTTGCATGGAAGTCTAATAGCGTTGTAACTTGAAGAAAGAACACTGTAGAGAGACCGTGCTTTAGCTACCGTCGACCTCTAGACGGAGGAAGCATTCCACGGAGTACCGTGGCTGAGAGCCTGGGGAACGGGTTCCATACGTGAAACCAAGGGAGAAATAGGTCCGGGCAGAAGGCACCTCTGGACTCAGCTCTTGCTACCTGAAGCTAACACTACTGCTCCATGTGTGCTTGGAATGCTCTGTGCTCGACACTGGCTGGGAAGAAACAAGCCTGTCAAGGATCCCAGCTGCAGCTCATTCGCCTACCAGGCTGCTAACACCAAGAATCAATGCTGTAGCGTTACTGCGCTTTAGCTAACATTGCCGTTCCTGAAGCCGCAGGAGTTGTATAGTGCTCGTGTATGAGAGACCGGGGAAAGGGTCCCATACGTGAAATGGAGTGAGAAACAGGCCGGTGCGGAAGGCAGCTCTCAAGTCACCTCTTGTTTATGAGGCTAGTACCCTTGCCCCGGGTGTGCCTGCAGGCCATAAGCCAACCACCTAACTCAAAGGAACAACTCTGTGGAGAATTCCTGCTTCGGTTAAAATAGCCACGCCTCAGGGTTCAGGCATTGTGTGGTATGCATGCATGAGTGCACAGCAAGTGAGTCCAAAACCATTTTCCTTGTGAGACCCAGGCCCCGGAAGAAGCCAGATCACGACTCCCCACTTGCTCCATGAAACTAGTACTGCGGCCCCACTTTTGCATGGAAGTCTAATAGCTAGCTTTCTAACTCGAAGAAACAACACTGTAGAGAAACCGTGCTTTAGCTACCATCGACCTCTCTGTGGGCGAAGCAGTTTAGGGTGTACTGTGGCTGAGAGCCTGGGGACGGTTTCAATATCGTAATATCGGGGGAGAGACAGGCCAGTACAGAAGGCAGCTCTCAACTCACATCATGGTTATGGGGCTAGTACCGTTGCCCTGGGTGTGTGCAGGCTTAAAGACAGCCACCTAACTCATAGGAAAAACACCGTGGAGAATCCGTGCTTCAGCTAAAACAGCCGCTCCTGAGGGTGGAAGCATTTGGTTGTGTTCGTGCCTGAGAGGACTGCAAGGGAGTCCAAAGTTTCTGCGAGTGAGACTCAGGCCCCAGCAAAAGGCAGAACACGACTCCCCGTGTGTTTCCTTTAGCTAGCACTGCGGCCCTACTTTTGCATGGAAGTCCAATCGCTAGCGTTCTCCCTGGAAGAAACAACACGGTAGAGAAACCGTGCTTTAGCTACCATCCACCTCTCTGAGGGAGGAAGCACTTTCCAGGCTACCGTGGGTGAGAGCCTGAGGAACGGGTTCCGAGGGAGAAGGAGTCCGGGCCAGAAGGCTCCTCTTGACTCAGCTCTTGTTACCTGAAGCTAACACTTTGGCTCCATGTGTGCATAGGAATGCTAAGGGCTCCACACTGATTTGGCAGAAAGAAGCCGGTCAAGAACCCCAGCTTCAGCTCATTCGCCTCTCCACAGGGTGGCAGCATTTTCAAGTCGGCTTGAGTGCAAACCTGGGGAAGGAGTCCCAGCCGAATTCGGAGGGAGAAATAAGCATGGGCAGAAGGCACCTATCGACTCAACTCTTGTTTCGGGAAACTAGATCGGCTCTCCCGTCTGTGCGTGGAGTCCTCAGTGCCATCCACGTAACGCAAAGGAACAAAACTGTAGAGAACCCGTGCCTCAGCAAAGATCGCCCTTCCTGAGCGGGAACTTCATCTATTGTGTGTTTTTGTGAAATCATGAGAAATTGAACCTAAACATAACTCGGAGTGAGAAGCAGGCCTGGAAGGAAGGCTGCTGTCGACTCACCTCTTGTTTGAGGAGATTAGCACTGCTGTACCCTGTGTGCCTGGATGCCTAGTTACCAGGCTACTAACACCAAGAATCAATCCTATGGAGTGACTGCGCTTGAGTTAACATTGCCATTCCTGAAGCAGGAGGAATTTGACACTGCTCGTGTACGAGACACCGGGGAAAGGGTCCCATACGTGAAATGGAGTGAGAAACAGGCTGGTGCGGAAGGCAGCTCTCAAGTCACCTCTGGTTTATGAGGCTAGTACCCTTGCCCCGGGTGTGCCTGCAGGCCATAAGCCAACCACCTAACTCAAAGGAACAACTCTGTAGAGAATTCCTGCTTCGGCTAAAATAGCCACGCCTCAGGGTGGACGCATTGTGTGGTATGCATGCGTGAGTGCACAGCAAGTGAGTCCAAAACCATTTTCCTTGTGAGACCCAGGCCCCGGAAGAAGCCAGAACACGACTCCCCACTTGCTCCATGAAACTAGTACTGCGGCCCCACTTTTGCATGGAAGTCTAATAGCTAGCTTTCTAACTCGAAGAAACAACACTGTAGAGAAACCGTGCTTTAGCTACTATCGACCTCTCTGTGGGCGAAGCAGTTTAGGGTGTACTGTGGCTCAGAGCCTGGGGACGGTTTCAATATCGTAATATCGGGGGAGAGACAGGCCAGTACAGAAGGCAGCTCTCAACTCACATCATGGTTATGGGGCTAGTACCGTTGCCCTGGGTGTGTGTGCAGGCTTAAAGACAGCCACCTAACTCAAAGGAAAAACACGGTAGAGAATCCGTGCTTCAATTGCACTACTGGGTATTTACCCCAAAGATACAAAAGTCGGGACCCGAAAGGCTACGTGCACCCCGATGTTTATAGCAGCAATATCCACAATAGCCAAACTGTGGAAAGAGCCAAGATGTCCATCAACAGATGAATGGATAAAGAAGATGTGGTATATATATACAATGGAATATTATGCAGCCATCAAAAGGAATGAGATCTTGCCATTTGCAACGACGTGGATGGAACTGGAGGGTATTATGCTGAGCCAAATAAGTCAAGCAGAGAAAGACATGTATCATATGACCTCACTGATATGAGGAATTCTTAATCTCAGGAAACAAACTGAGGGTTGCTGGAGTGGGGGGTGGGGTGGGAGGGATGGGGTGACTGGGTGATGGACACTGGGGAGGGTATGTGTTCTGGTAAGCCCTGTGAATTGTGCAAGACTGTGGAATCTCAGATCTGTACCTCTGAAACAAATAATGCAATATATGTTAAGAAAGAAAAAAAGAAGAAGAAGAATGTAGCAGGAGGGGAAGAATGAAGGGGGGGAAATCGGAGGGGGAGAAGAACCATGAGAGACAATGGACTCTGAAAAACAAACTGAGGGTTCTAGAGGGGAGGGGGTTGGGAGGATGGGTTAGCCTGGTGATGGGTATTGAGGAGGGCACGTTCTGCATGGAGCACTGGGTGTTATGCACAAACAATGAATCATGGAACACTATATCTAAAACTAATGATGTAATGTATGGGGATTAACATAACAATAAAGAAAAAAAAAAGAATCCGTGCTTCAGCTAAAAGAGCCGCTCCTGAGGGTGGAAGCATTTGGTTGTGTGCGTGCGTGAGAGCACTGCAAGGGAGTCCAAAGCTTTTTGCGAGTGAGACTCAGGCCCCAGCGAAAGGCAGAACACCACTCCCCATGTGTTTCATGAAGCGAGCACGGCAGCCCCACTTTTGCATGGAAGTCTAATAGCTAGCGTTCTAACTCGAAGAAACAACACTGTAGAGAAACCGTGCCTTAGCTACCGTCGACCTCTCTGTGGGCGAAGCAGTTTAGGGTAAACTGTGGCTGAGAGTCTGGGGACGGTTTCAATATCGAAATATCAGGGAGAGACAGGCCGGTACAGAAGGCAGCTCTCAACTCACATCATGGTTATGCGGATAGTACCGTTGCCCAGCGTGTGTGTGCCGGCTTCGACACAGCCACCTAATTCAAAGGAAAAACTCCCTTGAGAGCCTGTGCTGCAGGTAAAACAGCTGCTCCTGTGGGTGGAAGCATTTTGTTGTGTACGTGCGTGAGAGCACGGCAAGGGAGTCCAAAGCTTTTTGCGAGTGAGACTCAGGCCCCAGCGAAAGGCAGAACACGACTCCCCATGTGTTTCATGAAGCGAGCACGGCAGCCCCACTTTTGCATGGAAGTCCAATAGCTAGCATTCTAACTCGAAGAAAAAACACTGTAGAGAAACCGTGCTTTAGCTACCGTCGACCTCTATGTGGGCGAAGCAGTTTAGGGTGTACTGTGGCTGAGAGCCTGGGGACGGTTTCTATATCGTAATATCGGGGGAGAGACAGGCCAGTACAGAAGGCAGCTCTCAACTCACATCATGGTTATGGGGCTAGTACCGTTGCCCTGGGTGTGTGTGCAGGCTTAAAGACAGCCACCTAACTCATAGGAAAAACACGGTGGAGAATCCGTGCTTCAGCTAAAACAGCCGCTCCTGAGGGTGGAAGCATTTGGTTGTGTGCGGGCGTGAGAGGACTGCAAGGGAGTCCAAAGTTTCTGCGAGTGAGACTCAGGCCCCAGCAAAAGGCAGAACACGACTCCCCGTGTGTTTCCTTTAGCTAGCACTGCGGCCCTACTTTTGCATGGAAGTCTAATCGCTAGCGTTCTCCCTGGAAGAAACAACACGGTAGAGAAACCGTGCTTTAGCTACCATCCACCTCTCTGAGGGAGGAAGCACTTTCCAGGCTACCGTGGGTGAGAGCCTGAGGAACGGGTTCCTTACGTGAAACCGAGGGAGAAGGAGTCCGGGCCAGAAGGCTCCTCTCGACTCAGCTCTTGTTACCTGAAGCTAACACTTTGGCTCCATGTGTGCATAGGAATGCTAAGGGCTCCACACTGATTTGGCAGAAAGAAGCCGGTCAAGAACCCCAGCTTCAGCTCATTCGCCTCTCCACAGGGTGGCAGCATTTTCAAGTCGGCTTGAGTGCAAACCTGGGGAAGGAGTCCCAGCAGAATTCGGAGGGAGAAATAAGCATGGGCAGAAGGCACCTATCGACTCAACTCTTGTTTCGGGAAACTAGATCGGCTCTCCCGTCTGTGCGTGGAGTCCTCAGTGCCATCCACGTAACGCAAAGGAACAAAACTGTGGAGAACCCGTGCCTCAGCAAAGATCGCCCTTCCTGAGCGGGAACTTCATCTATTGTGTGTTTTTGTGAAAGCATGAGAAATGGAACCTAAACGTAACTCGGAGTGAGAAGCAGGCCTGGAAGGAAGGCTGCTGTCGACTCACCTCTTGTTTGAGGAGATTAGCACTGCTGTACCCTGTGTGCCTGGATGCCTAGTTACCAGGCTACTAACACCGAGAATCAATCTTATAGAGTGACTGGCTTGAGTTAACATTGCCGTTCCTGAAGCAGGAGGAATTTGACACTGCTCGTGTACGAGACACCGGGGAAAGCGTCCCATACGTGAAATGGAGTGAGAAACAGGCCGGTGCGGAAGGCAGCTCTCAAGTCACCTCTGGTTTATGAGGCTAGTACCCTTGCCCTGGGGTGGCCTGAAGGCCTAAAGCCAACCACCTAACTCAAAGGAACAACTCTGTAGGGAATTCCTGCTTCGGCTAAAAGAGCCATGCCTCAGGGTGGACGCATTTTGCTGTGTGCATGCGTGAGCGCACTGCAGGTGAGCCCAAAACCATTTTCCTTGTGAGACCCAGGCCCCGGAAGAAGCCAGAACACGACTCCCCACTTGCTCCGTGAAGCTAGTACTGCGGCCCCACTTTTGCTTGGAAGTCTAATAGATAGCTTTCTAACTCGGAGAAACAACACTGTAGAGAAACCGTGCTTTAGCTACCGTCGACCTCTCTGTGGGCGAAGCAGTTTACGGTGTACTGTGGCTGAGAGCCTGGGGACGGTTTCCATTTCGTAATATCGGGGGAGAGACAGGCCGGTACAGAAGGCAGCTCTGAACTCACTACATGGTTATGGGGAAAGTTCCGTTGCCCCGTGGGAGTGTGCAGGCTTAAACACAGCCACCTAACTCGACGGAAAAACTCGGTTGAGAGCCTGTGCTGCAGGTAAAACAGCTGCTCCTGAGGGTGGAAGCATTTTGTTGTGTGCGTGCGTGAGAGCACTGCAAGGGAGTCCAAAGCTTTTTGCGAGTGAGACTCAGGCCCCAGCGAAAGGCAGAACACGACTCCCCATGTGTTTCATCACGCTAGCACGGCAGTCCCACTTTTGCATGGAAGTCTAATAGCGTTGTAACTTGAAGAAAGAACACTGTAGAGAGACCGTGCTTTAGCTACCGTCGACCTCTAGACGGAGGAAGCATTCCACGGAGTACCGTGGCTGAGAGCCTGGGGAACGGGTTCCATACGTGAAACCAAGGGAGAAATAGGTCCGGGCAGAAGGCACCTCTGGACTCAGCTCTTGCTACCTGAAGCTAACACTACTGCTCCATGTGTGCTTGGAATGCTCTGTGCTCGACACTGACTGGGAAGAAACAAGCCTGTCAAGAATCCCAGCTGCAGCTCATTCGCCTACCAGGCTGCTAACACCAAGAATCAATGCTGTAGCGTTACTGCGCTTTAGCTAACATTGCCGTTCCTGAAGCCGCAGGAGTTGTATAGTGCTCGTGTATGAGAGACCGGGGAAAGGGTCCCATACGTGAAATGGAGTGAGAAACAGGCCGGTGCGGAAGGCAGCTCTCAAGTCACCTCTTGTTTATGAGGCTAGTACCCTTGCCCCGGGTGTGCCTGCAGGCCATAAGCCAACCACCTAACTCAAAGGAACAACTCTGTGGAGAATTCCTGCTTCGGTTAAAATAGCCACGCCTCAGGGTTCAGGCATTGTGTGGTATGCATGCATGAGTGCACAGCAAGTGAGTCCAAAACCATTTTCCTTGTGAGACCCAGGCCCCGGAAGAAGCCAGATCACGACTCCCCACTTGCTCCATGAAACTAGTACTGCGGCCCCACTTTTGCATGGAAGTCTAATAGCTAGCTTTCTAACTCGAAGAAACAACACTGTAGAGAAACCGTGCTTTAGCTACCATCGACCTCTCTGTGGGCGAAGCAGTTTAGGGTGTACTGTGGCTGAGAGCCTGGGGACGGTTTCAATATCGTAATATCGGGGGAGAGACAGGCCAGTACAGAAGGCAGCTCTCAACTCACATCATGGTTATGGGGCTAGTACCGTTGCCCTGGGTGTGTGTGCAGGCTTAAAGACAGCCACCTAACTCATAGGAAAAACACCGTGGAGAATCCGTGCTTCAGCTAAAACAGCCGCTCCTCAGGGTGGAAGCATTTGGTTGTGTTCGTGCCTGAGAGGACTGCAAGGGAGTCCAAAGTTTCTGCGAGTGAGACTCAGGCCCCAGCAAAAGGCAGAACACGACTCCCCGTGTGTTTCCTTTAGCTAGCACTGCGGCCCTACTTTTGCATGGAAGTCTAATCGCTAGCGTTCTCCCTGGAAGAAACAACACGGTAGAGAAACCGTGCTTTAGCTACCATCCACCTCTCTGAGGGAGGAAGCACTTTCCAGGCTACCGTGGGTGAGAGCCTGAGGAACGGGTTCCTTACGTGAAACCGAGGGAGAAGGAGTCCGGGCCAGAAGGCTCCTCTCGACTCAGCTCTTGTTACCTGAAGCTAACACTTCGGCTCCATGTGTGCATAGGAATGCTAAGGGCTCCACACTGATTTGGCAGAAAGAAGCCGGTCAAGAACCCCAGCTTCAGCTCATTCGCCTCTCCACAGGGTGGCAGCATTTTCAAGTCGGCTTGAGTGCAAACCTGGGGAAGGAGTCCCAGCAGAATTCGGAGGGAGAAATAAGCATGGGCAGAAGGCACCTATCGACTCAACTCTTGTTTCGGGAAACTAGATCGGCTCTCCCGCCTGTGCGTGGAGTCCTCAGTGCCATCCACGTAACGCAAAGGAACAAAACTGTGGAGAACCCGTGCCTCAGCAAAGATCGCCCTTCCTGAGCGGGAACTTCATCTATTGTGTGTTTTTGTGAAAGCATGAGAAATGGAACCTAAACGTAACTCGGAGTGAGAAGCAGGCCTGGAAGGAAGGCTGCTGTCGACTCACCTCTTGTTTGAGGAGATTAGCACTGCTGTACCCTGTGTGCCTGGATGCCTAGTTACCAGGCTACTAACACCGAGAATCAATCTTATAGAGTGACTGCGCTTGAGTTAACATTGCCGTTCCTGAAGCAGGAGGAATTTGACACTGCTCGTGTACGAGACACCGGGGAAAGGGTCCCATACGTGAAATGGAGTGAGAAACAGGCCGGTGCGGAAGGCAGCTCTCAAGTCACCTCTGGTTTATGAGGCTAGTACCCTTGCCCTGGGGGGGCCTGAAGGCCTAAAGCCAACCACCTAACTCAAAGGAACAACTCTGTAGGGAATTCCTGCTTCGGCTAAAAGAGCCATGCCTCAGGGTGGACGCATTTTGCTGTGTGCATGCGTGAGCGCACTGCAGGTGAGCCCAAAACCATTTTCCTTGTGAGACCCAGGCCCCGGAAGAAGCCAGAACACGACTCCCCACTTGCTCCATGAAGCTAGTACTGCGGCCCCACTTTTGCTTGGAAGTCTAATAGATAGCTTTCTAACTCGGAGAAACAACACTGTAGAGAAACCGTGCTTTAGCTACCGTCGACCTCTCTGTGGGCGAAGCAGTTTAGGGTGTACTGTGGCTGAGAGCCTGGGGACGGTTTCAATATCGTAATATCGGGGGAGAGACAGGCCGGTACAGAAGGCAGCTCTGAACTCACTACATGGTTATGGGGAAAGTTCCGTTGCCCCGTGGGAGTGTGCAGGCTTAAACACAGCCACCTAACTCGACGGAAAAACTCGGTTGAGAGCCTGTGCTGCAGGTAAAACAGCTGCTCCTGAGTGTGGAAGCATTTTGTTGTGTGCGTGCGTGAGAGCACTGCAAGGGAGTCCAAAGCTTTTTGCGAGTGAGACTCAGGCCCCAGCGAAAGGCAGAACACGACTCCCCATGTGTTTCATCACGCTAGCACGGCAGCCCCACTTTTGCATGGAAGTCTAATAGCGTTGTAACTTGAAGAAAGAACACTGTAGAGAGACCGTGCTTTAGCTACCGTCGACCTCTAGACGGAGGAAGCATTCCACGGAGTACCGTGGCTGAGAGCCTGGGGAACGGGTTCCATACGTGAAACCAAGGGAGAAATAGGTCCGGGCAGAAGGCACCTCTGGACTCAGCTCTTGCTACCTGAAGCTAACACTACTGCTCCATGTGTGCTTGGAATGCTCTGTGCTCGACACTGACTGGGAAGAAACAAGCCTGTCAAGAATCCCAGCTGCAGCTCATTCGCCTACCAGGCTGCTAACACCAAGAATCAATGCTGTAGCGTTACTGCGCTTTAGCTAACATTGCCGTTCCTGAAGCCGCAGGAGTTGTATAGTGCTCGTGTATGAGAGACCGGGGAAAGGGTCCCATACGTGAAATGGAGTGAGAAACAGGCTGGTGCGGAAGGCAGCTCTCAAGTCACCTCTTGTTTATGAGGCTAGTACCCTTGCCCCGGGTGTGCCTGCAGGCCATAAGCCAACCACCTAACTCAAAGGAACAACTCTGTAGAGAATTCCTGCTTCGGCTAAAATAGCCACGCCTCAGGGTGGACGCATTGTGTGGTATGCATGCGTGAGTGCAGAGCAAGGGAGTCCAAAACCATTTTCCTTGTGAGACCCAGGCCCCGGAAGAAGCCAGAACACGACTCCCCACTTGCTCCATGAAACTAGTACTGCGGCCCCACTTTTGCATGGAAGTCTAATAGCTAGCTTTCTAACTCGAAGAAACAACACTGTAGAGAAACCGTGCTTTAGCTACCATGGACCTCTCTGTGGGCGATGCATTTAGGGTGTACTGTGGCTGAGAGCCTGGGGACGGTTGCAATATCGTAATATCGGGGGAGAGACAGGCCAGTACAGAAGGCAGTTCTCAACTCACATCATGATTATGGGGCTAGTACCGTTGCCCTGGGTGTGTGTGCAGGCTTAAAGACAGCCACCTAACTCAAAGGAAAAACACGGTAGAGAATCCGTGCTTCAGCTAAAAGAGCCGGTCCTGAGGCTGGAAGCATTTGGTTGTGTGCGTGCGTGAGAGCACTGCAAGGGAGTCCAAAGCTTTTTGCGAGTGAGACTCAGGCCCCAGCGAAAGGCAGAACACCACTCCCCATGTGTTTCATCAAGCTAGCACGGCAGCCCCACTTTTGCATGGAAGTCCAATAGCTAGCATTCTAACTCGAAGAAAAAACACTGTAGAGAAACCGTGCTTTAGCTACCGTTGACCTCTCTGTGGGCGAAGCAGTTTAGGGTGTACTGTGGCTGAGAGCCTGGGGACGGTTTCAATATCGTAATATCGGGGGAGAGACAGGCCAGTACAGAAGGCAGCTCTCAACTCACATCATGGTTATGGGGCTAGTACCGTTGCCCTGGGTGTGTGTGCAGGCTTAAAGACAGCCACCTAACTCATAGGAAAAACACGGTGGAGAATCCGTGCTTCAGCTAAAACAGCCGCTCCTGAGGGTGGAAGCATTTGGTTGTGTGCGTGCGTGAGAGGACTGCAAGGGAGTCCAAAGTTTCTGCGAGTGAGACTCAGGCCCCAGCAAAAGGCAGAACACGACTCCCTGTGTGTTTCCTTTAGCTAGCACTGCGGCCCTACTTTTGCATGGAAGTCTAATCGCTAGCGTTCTCCCTGGAAGAAACAACACGGTAGAGAAACCGTGCTTTAGCTACCATCCACCTCTCTGAGGGAGGAAGCACTTT
This sequence comes from Halichoerus grypus, assembly GCF_964656455.1. NCBI lineage: Eukaryota > Metazoa > Chordata > Mammalia > Carnivora > Phocidae > Halichoerus > Halichoerus grypus. Next base: position 79,430,968 of record NC_135721.1, read on the forward strand.
CCAGGCTACCGTGGGTGAGAGCCTGAGGAACGGGTTCCTTACGTGAAACCGAGGGAGAAGGAGTCCGGGCCAGAAGGCTCCTCTCGACTCAGCTCTTGTTACCTGAAGCTAACACTTCGGCTCCATGTGTGCATAGGAATGCTAAGGGCTCCACACTGATTTGGCAGAAAGAAGCCGGTCAAGAACCCCAGCTTCAGCTCATTCGCCTCTCCACAGGGTGGCAGCATTTTCAAGTCGGCTTGAGTGCAAACCTGGGGAAGGAGTCCCAGCAGAATTCGGAGGGAGAAATAAGCATGGGCAGAAGGCACCTATCGACTCAACTCTTGTTTCGGGAAACTAGATCGGCTCTCCCGTCTGTGCGTGGAGTCCTCAGTGCCATCCACGTAACGCAAAGGAACAAAACTGTAGAGAACCCGTGCCTCAGCAAAGATCGCCCTTCCTGAGCGGGAACTTCATCTATTGTGTGTTTTTGTGAAATCATGAGAAATGGAACCTAAATGTAACTCGGAGTGAGAAGCAGGCCTGGAAGGAAGGCTACTGTCGACTCACCTCTTGTTTGAGGAGATTAGCACTGCTGTACCCTGTGTGCCTGGATGCCTAGTTACCAGGCTACTAACACCAAGAATCAATCCTATGGAGTGACTGCACTTGAGTTAACATTGCCATTCCTGAAGCAGGAGGAATTTGACACTGCTCGTGTACGAGACACCGGGGAAAAGGTCCCATACGTGAAATGGAGTGAGAAACAGGCCGGTGCGGAAGGCAGCTCTCAAGTCACCTCTTGTTTATGAGGCTAGTACCCTTGCCCCGGGTGTGCCTGCAGGCCATAAGCCAACCACCTAACTCAAAGGAACAACTCTGTAGAGAATTCCTGCTTCGGCTAAAATAGCCACGCCTCAGGGTGGACGCATTGTGTGGTATGCATGCGTGAGTGCACAGCAAGTGAGTCCAAAACCATTTTCCTTGTGAGACCCAGGCCCCGGAAGAAGCCAGAACACGACTCCCCACTTGCTCCATGAAACTAGTACTGCGGCCCCACTTTTGCATGGAAGTCTAATAGCTAGCTTTCTAACTCGAAGAAACAACACTGTAGAGAAACCGTGCTTTAGCTACCATCGACCTCTCTGTGGGCGAAGCAGTTTAGGGTGTACTGTGGCTCAGAGCCTGGGGACGGTTTCAATATCGTAATATCGGGGGAGAGACAGGCCAGTACAGAAGGCAGCTCTCAACTCACATCATGGTTATGGGGCTAGTACCGTTGCCCTGGGTGTGTGTGCAGGCTTAAAGACAGCCACCTAACTCAAAGGAAAAACACGGTAGAGAATCCGTGCTTCAATTGCACTACTGGGTATTTACCCCAAAGATACAAAAGTCGGGACCCGAAAGGCTACGTGCACCCCGATGTTTATAGCAGCAATGTCCACAATAGCCAAACTGTGGAAAGAGCCAAGATGTCCATCAACAGATGAATGGATAAAGAAGATGTGGTATATATATACAATGGAATATTATGCAGCCATCAAAAGGAATGAGATCTTGCCATTTGCAACGACGTGGATGGAACTGGAGGGTATTATGCTGAGCCAAATAAGTCAAGCAGAGAAAGACATGTATCATATGACCTCACTGATATGAGGAATTCTTAATCTCAGGAAACAAACTGAGGGTTGCTGGAGTGGGGGGTGGGGTGGGAGGGATGGGGTGACTGGGTGATGGACACTGGGGAGGGTATGTGTTCTGGTAAGCGCTGTGAATTGTGCAAGACTGTGGAATCTCAGATCTGTACCTCTGAAACAAATAATGCAATATATGTTAAGAAAGAAAAAAAGAAGAAGAAGAATGTAGCAGGAGGGGAAGAATGAAGGGGGGGAAATCGGAGGGGGAGAAGAACCATGAGAGACAATGGACTCTGAAAAACAAACTGAGGGTTCTAGAGGGGAGGGGGTTGGGAGGATGGGTTAGCCTGGTGATGGGTATTGAGGAGGGCACGTTCTGCATGGAGCACTGGGTGTTATGCACAAACAATGAATCATGGAACACTATATCTAAAACTAATGATGTAATGTATGGGGATTAACATAACAATAAAGAAAAAAAAAAGAATCCGTGCTTCAGCTAAAACAGCCGCTCCTGAGGGTGGAAGCATTTGGTTGTGTGCGTGCGTGAGAGCACTGCAAGGGAATCCAAAGCTTTTTGCGAGTGAGACTCAGGCCCCAGCGAAAGGCAGAACACCACTCCCCATGTGTTTCATGAAGCGAGCACGGCAGCCCCACTTTTGCATGGAAGTCTAATAGCTAGCGTTCTAACTCGAAGAAACAACACTGTAGAGAAACCGTGCCTTAGCTACCGTCGACCTCTCTGTGGGCGAAGCAGTTTAGGGTAAACTGTGGCTGAGAGTCTGGGGACGGTTTCAATATCGAAATATCAGGGAGAGACAGGCCGGTACAGAAGGCAGCTCTCAACTCACATCATGGTTATGCGGATAGTACCGTTGCCCAGCGTGTGTGTGCCGGCTTCGACACAGCCACCTAATTCAAAGGAAAAACTCCCTTGAGAGCCTGTGCTGCAGGTAAAACAGCTGCTCCTGTGGGTGGAAGCATTTTGTTGTGTACGTGCGTGAGAGCACGGCAAGGGAGTCCAAAGCTTTTTGCGAGTGAGACTCAGGCCCCAGCGAAAGGCAGAACACGACTCCCCATGTGTTTCATCAAGCTAGCACGGCAGCCCCACTTTTGCATGGAAAGCTAATAGCTAGCGTTCTAACTCGAAGAAACAACACTGTAGAGAAACCGTGCTTTAGCTACCGTCGACCTTTCTGTGGGCGAAGCAGTTTAGGGTGTACTGTGGCTGAGAGCCTGGGGACGGTTTCAATATCGTAATATCGGGGGAGAGACAGGCCAGTACAGAAGGCTGCTCTCAACTCACATCATGGTTATGGGGCTAGTACCGTTGCCCTGGGTGTGTGTGCAGGCTTAAAGACAGCCACCTAACTCATAGGAAAAACACGGTGGAGAATCCGTGCTTCAGCTAAAACAGCCGCTCCTGAGGGTGGAAGCATTTGGTTGTGTGTGTGCGTGAGAGGACTGCAAGGGAGTCCAAAGTTTCTGCGAGTGAGACTCAGGCCCCAGCAAAAGGCAGAACACGACTCCCCGTGTGTTTCCTTTAGCTAGCACTGCGGCCCTACTTTTGCATGGAAGTCTAATCGCTAGCGTTCTCCCTGGAAGAAACAACACGGTAGAGAAACCGTGCTTTAGCTACCATCCACCTCTCTGAGGACGGAAGCACTTTCCAGGCTACCGTGGGTGAGAGCCTGAGGAACGGGTTCCTTACGTGAAACCGAGGGAGAAGGAGTCCGGGCCAGAAGGCTCCTCTCGACTCAGCTCTTGTTACCTGAAGCTAACACTTTGGCTCCATGTGTGCATAGGAATGCTAAGGGCTCCACACTGATTTGGCAGAAAGAAGCCGGTCAAGAACCCCAGCTTCAGCTCATTCGCCTCTCCACAGGGTGGCAGCATTTTCAAGTCGGCTTGAGTGCAAACCTGGGGAAGGAGTCCCAGCAGAATTCGGAGGGAGAAATAAGCATGGGCAGAAGGCACCTATCGACTCAACTCTTGTTTCGGGAAACTAGATCGGCTCTCCCGTCTGTGCGTGGAGTCCTCAGTGCCATCCACGTAACGCAAAGGAACAAAACTGTGGAGAACCCGTGCCTCAGCAAAGATCGCCCTTCCTGAGCGGGAACTTCATCTATTGTGTGTTTTTGTGAAAGCATGAGAAATGGAACCTAAACGTAACTCGGAGTGAGAAGCAGGCCTGGAAGGAAGGCTGCTGTCGACTCACCTCTTGTTTGAGGAGATTAGCACTGCTGTACCCTGTGTGCCTGGATGCCTAGTTACCAGGCTACTAACACCGAGAATCAATCTTATAGAGTGACTGCGCTTGAGTTAACATTGCCGTTCCTGAAGCAGGAGGAATTTGACACTGCTCGTGTACGAGACACCGGGGAAAGGGTCCCATACGTGAAATGGAGTGAGAAACAGGCCGGTGCGGAAGGCAGCTCTCAAGTCACCTCTGGTTTATGAGGCTAGTACCCTTGCCCCGGGTGTGCCTGCAGGCCATAAGCCAACCACCTAACTCAAAGGAACAACTCTGTGGAGAATTCCTGCTTCGGCTAAAATAGCCACGCCTCAGGGTGGACGCATTGTGTGGTATGCATGCGTGAGTGCACAGCAAGTGAGTCCAAAACCATTTTCCTTGTGAGACCCAGGCCCCGGAAGAAGCCAGAACACGACTCCCCACTTGCTCCATGAAACTAGTACTGCGGCCCCACTTTTGCATGGAAGTCTAATAGCTAGCTTTCTAACTCGAAGAAACAACACTGTAGAGAAACCGTGCTTTAGCTACCATCGACCTCTCTGTGGGCGAAGCAGTTTAGGGTGTACTGTGGCTCAGAGCCTGGGGACGGTTTCAATATCGTAATATCGGGGGAGAGACAGGCCAGTACAGAAGGCAGCTCTCAACTCACATCATGGTTATGGGGCTAGTATCGTTGCCCTGGGTGTGTGTGCAGGCTTAAAGACAGCCACCTAACTCAAAGGAAAAACACGGTACAGAATCCGTGCTTCAATTGCACTACTGGGTATTTACCCCAAAGATACAAAAGTCGGGACCCGAAAGGCTACGTGCACCCCGATGTTTATAGCAGCAATGTCCACAATAGCCAAACTGTGGAAAGAGCCAAGATGTCCACCAACAGATGAATGGATAAAGAAGATGTGGTATATATATACAATGGAATATTATGCAGCCATCAAAAGGAATGAGATCTTGCCATTTGCAACGACGTGGATGGAACTGGACGGTATTATGCTGAGCCAAATAAGTCAAGCAGAGAAAGACATGTATCATATGACCTCACTGATATGAGGAATTCTTAATCTCAGGAAACAAACTGAGGGTTGCTGGAGTGGGGGGTGGGGTGGGAGGGATGGGGTGACTGGGTGATGGACACTGGGGAGGGTATGTGTTCTGGTAAGCGCTGTGAATTGTGCAAGACTGTGGAATCTCAGATCTGTACCTCTGAAACAAATAATGCAATATATGTTAAGAAAGAAAAAAAGAAGAAGAAGAATGTAGCAGGAGGGGAAGAATGAAGGGGGGGAAATCGGAGGGGGAGAAGAACCATGAGAGACGATGGACTTTGAAAAACAAACTGAGGGTTCTAGAGGGGAGGGGGTTGGGAGGATGGGTTAGCCTGGTGATGGGTATTGAGGAGGGCACGTTCTGCATGGAGCACTGGGTGTTATGCACAAACAATGAATCATGGAACACTATATCTAAAATTAATGATGTCATGTATGGGGATTAACATAACAATAAAGAAAAAAAAAGAATCCGTGCTTCAGCTAAAACAGCCGCTCTTGAGGGTGGAAGCATTTGGTTGTGTGCGTGCGTGAGAGCACTGCAAGGGAGTCCAAAGCTTTTTGCGAGTGAGACTCAGGCCCCAGCGAAAGGCAGAACACCACTCCCCATGTGTTTCATCAAGCTAGCACGGCAGCCCCACTTTTGCATGGAAGTCCAATAGCTAGCATTCTAACTCGAAGAAAAAACACTGTAGAGAAACCGTGCTTTAGCTACCGTTGACCTCTCTGTGGGCGAAGCAGTTTAGGGTGTACTGTGGCTGAGAGCCTGGGGACGGTTTCAATATCGTAATATCGGGGGAGAGACAGGCCAGTACAGAAGGCAGCTCTCAACTCACATCATGGTTATGGGGCTAGTACCGTTGCCCTGGGTGTGTGTGCAGGCTTAAAGACAGCCACCTAACTCAAAGGAAAAACATGGTAGAGAATCCGCGCTTCAGCTAAAACAGCCGCTCCTGAGGGTCGAAGCATTTGGTTGTGTGCGTGCGTGAGAGCACTGCAAGGGAGTCCAAAGCTTTTTGCGAGTGAGACTCAGGCCCCAGCGATAGGCAGAACACCACTCCCCATGTGTTTCATCAAGCTACCACAGCAGCCCCACTTTTGCATGGAAGGCTAATAGCTAGCGTTCTAACTCGAAGAAACAATACTGTAGAGAAACCGTGCCTTAGCTACCGTCGACCTCTCTGTGGGCGAAGCAGTTTAGGGTAAACTGTGGCTGAGAGCCTGGGGACGGTTTCAATATCGTAATATCAGGGAGAGACAGGCCGGTACAGAAGGCAGCTCTCAACTCACATCATGGTTATGCGGATAGTACCGTTGCCCATGGTGTGTGTTCCGGCTTAGACACAGCCACCTAATTCAAAGGAAAAACTCCCTTGAGAGCCTGTGCTGCAGGTAAAACAGCTGCTCCTGAGTGTGGAAGCATTTTGTTGTGTGCGTGCGTGAGAGCACTGCAAGGGAGTCCAAAGCTTTTTGCGAGTGAGACTCAGGCCCCAGCGAAAGGCAGAACACGACTCCCCATGTGTTTCATCACGCTAGCACGGCAGCCCCACTTTTGCATGGAAGTCTAATAGCGTTCTAACTTGAAGAAAGAACACTGTAGAGAGACCGTGCTTTAGCTACCGTCGACCTCTAGACGGAGGAAGCATTCCACGGAGTACCGTGGCTGAGAGCCTGGGGAACGGGTTCCATACGTGAAACCAAGGGAGAAATAGGTCCGGGCAGAAGGCACCTCTGGACTCAGCTCTTGCTACCTGAAGCTAACACTACTGCTCCATGTGTGCTTGGAATGCTATGTGCTCGACACTGACTGGGAAGAAACAAGCCTGTCAAGAATCCCAGCTGCAGTTCATTCGCCTACCAGGCTGCTAACACCAAGAATCAATGCTGTAGTGCTACTGCGCTTTAGCTAACATTGCCGTTCCTGAAGCCGCAGGAGTTGTATAGTGCTCGTGTATGGGAGACCGGGGAAAGGGTCCCATACGTGAAATGGAGTGAGAAACAGGCCGGTGCGGAAGGCAGCTCTCAAGTCACCTCTTGTTTATGAGGCTAGTACCCTTGCCCCGGGTGTGCCTGCAGGCCAAAAGCCAACCACCTAACTCAAAGGAACAACTCTGTAGAGAATTCCTGCTTCGGCTAAAATAGCCACGCCTCAGGGTGGATGCATTGTGTGGTATGCATGCGTGAGTGCACAGCAAGTGAGTCCAAAACCATTTTCCTTGTGAGACCCAGGCCCCTGAAGAAGCCAGAACACGACTCCCCACTTGCTCCATGAAGCTAGTACTGCGGCCCCACTTTTGCTTGGAAGTCTAATAGATAGCTTTCTAACACGGAGAAACAACACTGTAGAGAAACCGTGCTTTAGCTACCGTCGACCCCTCTGTGGGCGAAGCAGTTTAGGGTGTACTGTGGTTGAGAGCCTGGGGACGGTTTCCATTTCGTAAAATCGGGGGAGAGACAGGCCGGTTCACAAGGCAGCCGTCAACTCATACCATGGCTTTGGGGCTAGTACCGTTGCTCCGGGTGTGCGTGCAGGCTCAAAGACAACCACCTAACTCGAACGAAAAACTCGGTAGAGAATCCATGCTTCAGCTAAAACAGCCACTCCAGAGGGTGGAAGCATTTTGTTGCGTGCGTGCGTGAGAGCCCTGCAAGGGAGTCCAAAGCTTTTTGCGAGTGAGACTCAGGCCCCAGCAGAAGGCAGAACACGACTCGCCGTGTGTTTCATGAAGCTAGCACTGCGGCCCCACTTTCGCATGGAAGTCTAATCGCCAGCGTTCTAACTCGAAGAAACAACACGGTAGAGAAATCGTGCTTTAGCTACCATCCACGTCTCTGAGGGAGGAAACAGTTTCCAGGCTACCGTGGGTGAGAGCCTGGGGAACGGGTTCCTTACGTGAGACCGAGGGAGAAGGAGTCCGGGCCAGAAGGCACCTCTCGACTCAGCTCTTGTTACCTGAAGCTAACACTACTGCTCCATGTGTGCATGGGAATGCTAAGTGCTCCACACTGATTTGGCAGAAAGAAGCCGGTCAAGAATCCCAGCTTCAGCTCATTCGCCTCGCCACAGGGTGGCAGCATTTTCAACTCTGCTTGAGTGCAAACCTGGCGAATGAGTCCCAGCAGAATTCCGAGGCAGAAATAAGCATGGGCAGGAGGCAGCTATCGACTCAACTCTTGTTTCGGGAAACTAGATCGGCTCTCCCGTGTGTGCGTGGAGTCCTAAGTGCCATCCACCCAACGCAAAGGAACAAAAGTGCAGAGAACCCGTGCCTCAGCAAAGATCGCCCTTCCTGAGCGTGCACTTCATCTGTTGTGTGTTTTTGTGAAAGCATGAGAAATGGAACCTAAACGTAACTCGGAGTGAGAAGCAGGCCTGGAAGGAAGACTGCTGTCGACTCACCTCTTGTTTGAGGAGATTAGCACTGCTGTACCCTGTGTGCCTGGATGCCTAGTTCCCAGGCTACTAACACCAAGAATCAATGCTATAGAGTGACTGGGCTTTAGTTAACATTGCCGTTCCTGAAGCCAGAGGAATTTGACAGTGCTGGTGTCTGTGAGCCCGGGGAAAGGGTCCCATACGTGAAATGGAGTGAGAAACAGGCCGGAGCGGAAGGCAGCTCTCAACTCACCTCTTGTTTATGAGGCTAGTACCCTTGCCCCGGGTGTGCCTGCAGGCCTAAAGCCAACCACCTAACTCAAAGGAAAAACCCCGTAGAGATTTCCTGCTTCGGGTAAGTAGCCATGTCGGAGGGTGGACGCATTTTGCTGTGTGCATGCGTGAGCGCACTGCAAGTGAGTCCAGACCCATTTTCCGTGTGGGACTCAGGCCCCGGCAGAAGGCAGAACACGACTCCCCACTTGTTTCATGAAGCTAGCACTGCGGCCCCACTTTTGCATGGAAGTCTAATAGCGAGCGTTCTTTTTTTATTCTTCTTATTAAATGTTTTTATTGTTATGTTAATCCCCATACATTACATCATTAGTTTTAGATATAGTGTTCCATGATTCATTGTTTGTGCATAACACCGAGTGCTCCATGCAGAACGTGCCCTGCTCAATACCCATCACCAGGCTAAGCCATCCTCCCACCCCCCTCCCCTCTAGAACCCTCAGTTTGTTTTTCAGAGTCCATCGTCTCTCATGGTTCTTCTCCCCCTCCGATTTCCCCCCCTTCATTCTTCCCCTCCTGCTACATTCTTCTTCTTCTTTTTTTCTTTCTTAACATATATTGCATTATTTGTTTCAGAGGTACAGATCTCAGATTCAACAGTCTTGCACATTTCACAGCGCTTACCAGAACACATACCCTCCCCAGTGTTCATCACCCAGTCACCCCATCCCTCCCGCCCCACCCCCCACTCCAGCAACCCTCAGCTTCTTTCCTGAGATTAAGAATTCCTCATATCAGTGAGGTCATATGATACATGTCTTTCTCTGTTTGACTTATTTCGCTCAGCATAATACCCTCCAGTTCCATCCACGTCGTTGCAGATGGCAAGATCTCATTCCTTTTGATGGCTGCATAATATCCATTGTGTATATATATATATATATATATATATATATATATATATATATACCACATCTTCTTTATCCATTCATCTGTTGATGGACATCTTGGCTCTTTCCACAGTTTGGCTATTGTGGACATTAATAGCAAGCGTTCTAACTCGGAGAAACAACACTGAAGAGAAACCGTGCTTTAGCTACCGACGACCTCTGTGTGGGAGGAAGCAGTTTAGGGTGTACTGTGGGTGAGAGCCTGGGGACGGGTTCCGTTTCGTAAAATCGAGGGAGAGACAGGCCAGAGAGAAGGCAGCTCTCAACTCACACCATGGTTATGGGGCTAGTACCGTTGCCCCGGGTGTGTGTGCAGGCTTAATGAAAACCGCCTAACTCGAAGGAAAAACTCGGTGGAGAATCCATGCTTCAGCTAAGACAGCCGCTCCTGAGGGTGGAAGCATTTTGTTGTGTGCGTGCATGAGAGCCCTGCAAGGGAGTCCAAAGCTTTTTGCGAGTGAGACTCAGGCCCCAGCAGAAGGCAGAACACGACTCCCCCTGTGTTTCATCAAGCTAGCACTGCGGCCCCACTTTTGCATGGAGGTCTCATCAATAGCGTTCTAACTCAAAGAAACAACAGTGTAGAGAAATCGTGCTTTAGTTACTGTCGACCTCCAGGCGGAGGAAGCGGTATACAGGGTACCGTGGGTGAGAGCCTGGGGAACGGTTTCCATACGTGAAACCGAGGGAGAAACCGTTCCGGGCAGAAGGCACCTCTGGACTCAGATCTTGCTACCTGAAGCTAACACTACTGCTCCATGTGTGCTTGGAATGCTCCGTGCTCAACACTGCCTTGGAAGGAACAAGCCTGTAAAGAATCCCAGCTGCAGCTCATTCGCCTACCAGGCTACTGAGGCCACGAAGCAATGGTGTATAGTTCCTGCCCTTTATGTAACATTGCCGTTCCTGAAGACGGAGGAATTTTACAGTGCTCCTGTAGGAGAGACCGGGAAAGGGTCCCATACGTGAAATGGAGTGAGAAACAGGCCGGTGTGGAAGGGAGCTCTCAACTCACCTCTTGTTTCTGATGCTAGTACCCTTGCCCCGGGGGTGCCTGCAGGCCTAAAGCCAACCACCTAACTCAAGGGAACAAGTCTTTAGAGAATTCCTGCTTCGGCTAAAAGAGCCATGCCTGAGGGTGGACGCATTTTGCTGTGTGCAAGGGTGAGCGCCCTGCAGCTGAGTCCCAAACCATTTTCTGTGTGAGACTCAGGCCCCGGAAGAAAGCAGAACACGACTCCCCACTTGTTTCATGAAGCTAGCATTGCGGCCCCACTTTTGCATGGAAGTCTAATCGCTAGCATTCTAAGTCGGAGAAACAACACTAGAGAAACCGTGCTTTAGGTACCGTCGACCTGTGTGTGGGAGGAAGCAGTTTAGGGTGTACTGTGGGTGAGAGCCTGAGGACGGGTTCCATTTCGGAAAATCGGGGGAGGGACAGGCCGGTACACAAGGCAGCTCTCCGCTCACACCATGGTTATGGGGCTAGTACCGTTGCCCCGGGTGTGCGTGCAGGCTTAAAGACAACCACCTAAGTCGAAGGAAAAACTTGGTAGAGAATCCATGCTTCAGCTAAAACAGCCACTCCAGAGGGTGGAAGCATTTTGTTGTGTGCGTGCGTGAGAGCCCTGCAAGGGAGTCCAAAGCTTTTTGCGAGTGAGACTCAGGCCCCAGCAGAAGGCAGAACACGACTCGCCATGTGTGTCATCAAGCTAGCACTGCGGCCCCGCTTTTGCCTGGAAGTCTAATCGCTAGCGTTCAAACTCGAAGAAACAACAGTGTAGAGAAAGCGTGCTTTAGCTACCGTCGACCTCTCTGTGTGAGAAAGCAGTTTACGCTGCACTGTGGGTGAGAGCCTGGGGACAGGTTCCATAGGTAAAATCGAGGGAGAGACAGGCCAGTGCAGAAGGCAGCTGTCAACTCACCTCTTGTTTACGAGGCTAGTGCAGTTGCCCCGGGTGTGCCTGCAGGCCTAAAGCCAAGCACCTAAGTCGAAGGAGCAACTCTGTAGAGAATTCCTGCTTCAGCGAACATAGGCATTCCTGAGGCTGGAAGCATTTTGCTGTGTGCCTGCGTGAGAGAAGTGCAATGGGGTCCCAAACCATTTTCCGTGTGAGACTCAGGCCCCGGGAGAAGGGAGGACACGCCTCCCCACTTGTTCCATGAAGTTAGCACTGCGGCCCCACTTTTGCATGGAAGTCTAATCGCTAGCGTTGTAACTCGGAGAAACAACACTGTAGAGAAACCGTGCTTTAGCTAGCGTCGACCTCTGTGGGAGGAAGCAGTATAGGGTGTACTGTGGGTGAGAGCCTGGGGACGGGTTCCATTTCGTAAAATCGGGGGAGAGACAGGCCGGTACACAAGGCAGCCCTCCACTCATACCGTGGCTATGGGGCCAGTACCGTTACCCCGGGTGTGCGTGCAGGCTTAAAGACAACCACCTAAGTCGAAGGAAAAACTTGGTAGAGAATCCATGCTTCAGCTAAAACAGCCACTCCAGAGGGTGGGGAAGCATTTTGTTGTGTGCGTGCGTGAGAGCCCTGCGAGGGAGTCCAAAGCTTTTTGCGAGTGAGACACAGGCCCCAGCAGAAGGCAGAACACGACTCGCCATGTGCTTCATCAAGCTAGCACGGCGGCCCCACTTTCGCATGGAAGTCTAATCGCTAGCGTTCTAACTCGAAGAAACAACACGGTAGAGAAACCGTGCTTTAGCTACCATCCACGTCTCTGAGGGAGGAAGCAGTTTCCAGGCTACCGTGGGTGAGAGCCTGGGGAACGGGTTCCTTACGTGAGACCGAGGGAGAAGAAGTCCGGGCCAGAAGGCACCTCTCGACTCAGCTCTTGTTACCTGAAGCTAACACTACCGCTCCATGTGTGCATAGGAATGCCAAGTGCTCCACACTGATTTGGCAGAAAGAAGCCGGTCAAGAAGCCCAGCTTCAGCTCATTCGCCTCTCCACAGGGTGGCAGCATTTTCAACTCTGCTTGAGTGCAAAGCTGGCGAATGAGTCCCAGCAGAATTCCGAGGGAGAAATAAGCATGGGCAGGAGGCAGCTATCGACTCAACTCTTGTTTCGGGAAACTAGATCGGCTCTCCCGTGTGTGCGTGGAGTCCTAAGTGCCATCCACCCAACGCAAGGGAACAAAAGTGCAGAGGACCCGTGCCTCAGCAAAGATCGCCCTTCCTGAGCGTGCACTTCATCTATTGTGTGTTTTTGAGAAAGCATGAGAAATGGAACCTAAACGTAACTCGGAGTGAGAAGCAGGCCTGTAAGGAAGGCTGCTGTGGACTCACCTCTTGTTTGAGGAGATTAGCACTGCTGTACCCTGTGTGCCTGGATGCCTAGTTCCCAGGCTACTAACACCAAGAATCAATGCTCTAGAGTTACTGCGCTTTAGTTAACATTGCCGTTCCTGAAGCCAGGGGAATTTGACAGTGCTCGTGTATGAGAGCCCGGGGAAAGGGTCCCATACGTGAAATGGAGTGAGAAACAGGCCGGAGCGCAAGGCAGCTCTCAACTCACCTCTTGTTGATGAGGCTGGTACCCTTGCCCCGGGTGTGCCTGCAGGCCTAAAGCCAACCACCTAACTCAAAGGAACAACTCTGTAGAGAATTCCTGCTTCGGCTAAAGTAGCCATGCCGGAGGGTGGACGCATTTTGCTGTGTGCATGCGTGAGCGCACTACAAGTGAGTCCAGAACCATTTTCCGTGTGGGACTCAGGCCCCGGCAGAAGGCACAACACGACTCCCCACTTGTTTCCTGGGGCTAGCACTGCGGCCCCACTTTTGCAGGGAAGTCTAATAGCAAGCGTTCTTTTTTTTTTTTTATGAAATTTTTTTATTGTTATGTTAATCCCCATACATTACATCAGTAGTTTTAGATATAGTGTTCCATGATTCATTGTTTGTGCATAACACCCAGTGCTCCATGCAGAACGTGCCCTCCTCAATACCCATCACCAGGCTAACCCATCCTCCCACCCCCCTCCCCTCTAGAACCCTCAGTTTGTTTTTCAGAGTCCATCGTCTCTCATGGTTCTTCTCCCCCTCCGATTTCTCCCCCTTCATTCTTCCCCTCCTGCTACATTCTTCTTCTTTTCTTTCTTAACATATATTGCATTATTTGTTTCAGAGGTACAGATCTCAGATTCAACAGTCTTGCACATTTCACAGCGCTTACCAGAACACATACCCTCCCCAGTGTTCATCACCCAGTCACCCCATCCCTCCCGCCCCACCCCCCACTCCAGCAACCCTCAGCTTCTTTCCTGAGATTAAGAATTCCTCATATCAGTGAGGTCATATGATACATGTCTTTCTCTGTTTGACTTATTTCGCTCAGCATAATACCCTCCAGTTCCATCCACGTCGTTGCAGATGGCAATATCTCATTCCTTTTGATGGCTGCATAATATCCATTGTGTATATATATATATATATATATATATATATATATATATATACCACATCTTCTTTATCCATTCATCTGTTGATGGACATCTTGGCTCTTTCCACAGTTTGGCTATTGTGGACATGAATAGCAAGCGTTCTAACTCGGAGAAACAACACTGAAGAGAAACCGTGCTTTAGCTACCGACGACCTCTGTGTGGGAGGAAGCAGTTTAGGGTGTACTGTGGGTGAGAGCCTGGGGACGGGTTCCGTTTCGTAAAATCGAGGGAGAGACAGGCCAGAGAGAAGGCAGCTCTCAACTCACACCATGGTTATGGGGCTAGTACCGTTGCCCCGGGTGTGTGTGCAGGCTTCATGAAAACCGCCTAACTCGAAGGAAAAACTCGGTGGAGAATCCATGCTTCAGCTAAGACAGCCGCTCCTGAGGGTGGAAGCATTTTGTTGTGTGCGTGCATGAGAGCCCTGCAAGGGAGTCCAAAGCTTTTTGCGAGTGAGACTCAGGCCCCAGCAGAAGGCAGAACACGACTCCCCCTGTGTTTCATCAAGCTAGCACTGCGGCCCCACTTTTGCATGGAGGTCTCATCACTAGCGTTCTAACTCAAAGAAACAACAGTGTAGAGAAATCGTGCTTTAGTTACTGTCGACCTCCAGGCGGAGGAAGCGGTATACAGGGTACCGTGGGTGAGAGCCTGGGGAACGGTTTCCATACGTGAAACCGAGGGAGAAACCGTTCCGGGCAGAAGGCACCTCTGGACTCAGATCTTGCTACCTGAAGCTAACACTACTGCTCCATGTGTGCTTGGAATGCTCCGTGCTCAACACTGCCTTGGAAGGAACAAGCCTGTAAAGAATCCCAGCTGCAGCTCATTCGCCTACCAGGCTACTGAGGCCACGAAGCAATGGTGTATAGTTCCTGCCCTTTATGTAACATTGCCGTTCCTGAAGACGGAGGAATTTTACAGTGCTCCTGTAGGAGAGACCGGGAAAGGGTCCCATACGTGAAATGGAGTGAGAAACAGGCCGGTGTGGAAGGGAGCTCTCAACTCACCTCTTGTTTCTGATGCTAGTACCCTTGCCCCGGGGGTGCCTGCAGGCCTAAAGCCAACCACCTAACTCAAGGGAACAAGTCTTTAGAGAATTCCTGCTTCGGCTAAAAGAGCCACGCCTGAGGGTGGACGCATTTTGCTGTGTGCAAGGGTGAGCGCCCTGCAGCTGAGTCCCAAACCATTTTCTGTGTGAGACTCAGGCCCCGGAAGAAAGCAGAACACGACTCCCCACTTGTTTCATGAAGCTAGCACTGCGGCCCCACTTTTGCATGGAAGTCTAATCGCTAGCATTCTAAGTCGGAGAAACAACACTAGAGAAACCGTGCTTTAGGTACCGTCGACCTGTGTGTGGGAGGAAGCAGTTTAGGGTGTACTGTGGGTGAGAGCCTGAGGACGGGTTCCATTTCGGAAAATCGGGGGAGGGACAGGCCGGTACACAAGGCAGCTCTCCGCTCACACCATGGTTATGGGGCTAGTACCGTTGCCCCGGGTGTGCGTGCAGGCTTAAAGACAACCACCTAAGTCGAAGGAAAAACTTGGTAGAGAATCCATGCTTCAGCTAAAACAGCCACTCCAGAGGGTGGAAGCATTTTGTTGTGTGCGTGCGTGAGAGCCCTGCAAGGGAGTCCAAAGCTTTTTGCGAGTGAGACTCAGGCCCCAGCAGAAGGCAGAACACGACTCGCCATGTGTGTCATCAAGCTAGCACTGCGGCCCCGCTTTTGCCTGGAAGTCTAATCGCTAGCGTTCAAACTCGAAGAAACAACAGTGTAGAGAAAGCGTGCTTTAGCTACCGTCGACCTCTCTGTGTGAGAAAGCAGTTTACGCTGCACTGTGGGTGAGAGCCTGGGGACAGGTTCCATAGGTAAAATCGAGGGAGAGACAGGCCAGTGCAGAAGGCAGCTGTCAACTCACCTCTTGTTTACGAGGCTAGTGCAGTTGCCCCGGGTGTGCCTGCAGGCCTAAAGCCAAGCACCTAAGTCGAAGGAGCAACTCTGTAGAGAATTCCTGCTTCAGCGAACATAGGCATTCCTGAGGCTGGAAGCATTTTGCTGTGTGCCTGCGTGAGAGAAGTGCAATGGGGTCCCAAACCATTTTCCGTGTGAGACTCAGGCCCCGGGAGAAGGGAGGACACGCCTCCCCACTTGTTCCATGAAGTTAGCACTGCGGCCCCACTTTTGCATGGAAGTCTAATCGCTAGCGTTGTAACTCGGAGAAACAACACTGTAGAGAAACCGTGCTTTAGCTAGCGTCGACCTCTGTGGGAGGAAGCAGTATAGGGTGTACTGTGGGTGAGAGCCTGGGGACGGGTTCCATTTCGTAAAATCGGGGGAGGGACTGGCCGGTACACAAGGCAGCCCTCCATTCATACCGTGGCTATGGGGCCAGTACCGTTACCCCGGGTGTGCGTGCAGGCTTAAAGACAACCACCTAAGTCGAAGGAAAAACTTGGTAGAGAATCCATGCTTCAGCTAAAACAGCCACTCCAGAGGGTGGGGAAGCATTTTGTTGTGTGCGTGCGTGAGAGCCCTGCGAGGGAGTCCAAAGCTTTTTGCGAGTGAGACTCAGGCCCCAGCAGAAGGCAGAACACGACTCGCCATGTGCTTCATCAAGCTAGCACGGCGGCCCCACTTTCGCATGGAAGTCTAATCGCTAGCGTTCTAACTCGAAGAAACAACACGGTAGAGAAACCGTGCTTTAGCTACCATCCACGTCTCTGAGGGAGGAAGCAGTTTCCAGGCTACCGTGGGTGAGAGCCTGGGGAACGGGTTCCTTACGTGAGACCGAGGGAGAAGAAGTCCGGGCCAGAAGGCACCTCTCGACTCAGCTCTTGTTACCTGAAGCTAACACTACCGCTCCATGTGTGCATAGGAATGCCAAGTGCTCCACACTGATTTGGCAGAAAGAAGCCGGTCAAGAAGCCCAGCTTCAGCTCATTCGCCTCTCCACAGGGTGGCAGCATTTTCAACTCTGCTTGAGTGCAAACCTGGGGAATGAGTCCCAGCAGAATTCCGAGGCAGAAATAAGCATGGGCAGGAGGCAGCTATCGACTCAACTCTTGTTTCGGGAAACTAGATCGGCTCTCCCGTGTGTGCGTGGAGTCCTAAGTGCCATCCACCCAACGCAAGGGAACAAAAGTGCAGAGGACCCGTGCCTCAGCAAAGATCGCCCTTCCTGAGCGTGCACTTCATCTATTGTGTGTTTTTGAGAAAGCATGAGAAATGGAACCTAAACGTAACTCGGAGTGAGAAGCAGGCCTGTAAGGAAGGCTGCTGTGGACTCACCTCTTGTTTGAGGAGATTAGCACTGCTGTACCCTGTGTGCCTGGATGCCTAGTTCCCAGGCTACTAACACCAAGAATCAATGCTCTAGAGTTACTGCGCTTTAGTTAACATTGCCGTTCCTGAAGCCAGGGGAATTTGACAGTGCTCGTGTATGAGAGCCCGGGGAAAGGGTCCCATACGTGAAATGGAGTGAGAAACAGGCCGGAGCGCAAGGCAGCTCTCAACTCACCTCTTGTTGATGAGGCTGGTACCCTTGCCCCGGGTGTGCCTGCAGGCCTAAAGCCAACCACCTAACTCAAAGGAACAACTCTGTAGAGAATTCCTGCTTCGGCTAAAGTAGCCATGCCGGAGGGTGGACGCATTTTGCTGTGTGCATGCGTGAGCGCACTACAAGTGAGTCCAGAACCATTTTCCGTGTGGGACTCAGGCCCCGGCAGAAGGCACAACACGACTCCCCACTTGTTTCCTGGGGCTAGCACTGCGGCCCCACTTTTGCAGGGAAGTCTAATAGCAAGCGTTCTTTTTTTTTTTTTATGAAATTTTTTTATTGTTATGTTAATCCCCATACATTACATCAGTAGTTTTAGATATAGTGTTCCATGATTCATTGTTTGTGCATAACACCCAGTGCTCCATGCAGAACGTGCCCTCCTCAATACCCATCACCAGGCTAACCCATCCTCCCACCCCCCTCCCCTCTAGAACCCTCAGTTTGTTTTTCAGAGTCCATCGTCTCTCATGGTTCTTCTCCCCCTCCGATTTCTCCCCCTTCATTCTTCCCCTCCTGCTACATTCTTCTTCTTTTCTTTCTTAACATATATTGCATTATTTGTTTCAGAGGTACAGATCTCAGATTCAACAGTCTTGCACATTTCACAGCGCTTACCAGAACACATACCCTCCCCAGTGTTCATCACCCAGTCACCCCATCCCTCCCGCCCCACCCCCCACTCCAGCAACCCTCAGCTTCTTTCCTGAGATTAAGAATTCCTCATATCAGTGAGGTCATATGATACATGTCTTTCTCTGTTTGACTTATTTCGCTCAGCATAATACCCTCCAGTTCCATCCACGTCGTTGCAGATGGCAATATCTCATTCCTTTTGATGGCTGCATAATATCCATTGTGTATATATATATATATATATATATATATATATATATATACCACATCTTCTTTATCCATTCATCTGTTGATGGACATCTTGGCTCTTTCCACAGTTTGGCTATTGTGGACATGAATAGCAAGCGTTCTAACTCGGAGAAACAACACTGAAGAGAAACCGTGCTTTAGCTACCGACGACCTCTGTGTGGGAGGAAGCAGTTTAGGGTGTACTGTGGGTGAGAGCCTGGGGACGGGTTCCGTTTCGTAAAATCGAGGGAGAGACAGGCCAGAGAGAAGGCAGCTCTCAACTCACACCATGGTTATGGGGCTAGTACCGTTGCCCCGGGTGTGTGTGCAGGCTTCATGAAAACCGCCTAACTCGAAGGAAAAACTCGGTGGAGAATCCATGCTTCAGCTAAGACAGCCGCTCCTGAGGGTGGAAGCATTTTGTTGTGTGCGTGCATGAGAGCCCTGCAAGGGAGTCCAAAGCTTTTTGCGAGTGAGACTCAGGCCCCAGCAGAAGGCAGAACACGACTCCCCCTGTGTTTCATCAAGCTAGCACTGTGGTCCCACTTTTGCATGGAGGTCTCATCACTAGCGTTCTAACTCAAAGAAACAACAGTGTAGAGAAATCGTGCTTTAGTTACTGTCGACCTCCAGGCGGAGGAAGCGGTATACAGGGTACCGTGGGTGAGAGCCTGGGGAACGGTTTCCATACGTGAAACCGAGGGAGAAACCGTTCCGGGCAGAAGGCACCTCTGGACTCAGATCTTGCTACCTGAAGCTAACACTACTGCTCCATGTGTGCTTGGAATGCTCCGTGCTCAACACTGCCTTGGAAGGAACAAGCCTGTAAAGAATCCCAGCTGCAGCTCATTCGCCTACCAGGCTACTGAGGCCACGAAGCAATGGTGTATAGTTCCTGCCCTTTATGTAACATTGCCGTTCCTGAAGACGGAGGAATTTTACAGTGCTCCTGTAGGAGAGACCGGGAAAGGGTCCCATACGTGAAATGGAGTGAGAAACAGGCCGGTGTGGAAGGGAGCTCTCAACTCACCTCTTGTTTCTGATGCTAGTACCCTTGCCCCGGGGGTGCCTGCAGGCCTAAAGCCAACCACCTAACTCAAGGGAACAAGTCTTTAGAGAATTCCTGCTTCGGCTAAAAGAGCCACGCCTGAGGGTGGACGCATTTTGCTGTGTGCAAGGGTGAGCGCCCTGCAGCTGAGTCCCAAACCATTTTCTGTGTGAGACTCAGGCCCCGGAAGAAAGCAGAACACGACTCCCCACTTGTTTCATGAAGCTAGCACTGCGGCCCCACTTTTGCATGGAAGTCTAATCGCTAGCATTCTAAGTCGGAGAAACAACACTAGAGAAACCGTGCTTTAGGTACCGTCGACCTGTGTGTGGGAGGAAGCAGTTTAGGGTGTACTGTGGGTGAGAGCCTGAGGACGGGTTCCATTTCGGAAAATCGGGGGAGGGACAGGCCGGTACACAAGGCAGCTCTCCGCTCACACCATGGTTATGGGGCTAGTACCGTTGCCCCGGGTGTGCGTGCAGGCTTAAAGACAACCACCTAAGTCGAAGGAAAAACTTGGTAGAGAATCCATGCTTCAGCTAAAACAGCCACTCCAGAGGGTGGAAGCATTTTGTTGTGTGCGTGCGTGAGAGCCCTGCAAGGGAGTCCAAAGCTTTTTGCGAGTGAGACTCAGGCCCCAGCAGAAGGCAGAACACGACTCGCCATGTGTGTCATCAAGCTAGCACTGCGGCCCCGCTTTTGCCTGGAAGTCTAATCGCTAGCGTTCAAACTCGAAGAAACAACAGTGTAGAGAAAGCGTGCTTTAGCTACCGTCGACCTCTCTGTGTGAGAAAGCAGTTTACGCTGCACTGTGGGTGAGAGCCTGGGGACAGGTTCCATAGGTAAAATCGAGGGAGAGACAGGCCAGTGCAGAAGGCAGCTGTCAACTCACCTCTTGTTTACGAGGCTAGTGCAGTTGCCCCGGGTGTGCCTGCAGGCCTAAAGCCAAGCACCTAAGTCGAAGGAGCAACTCTGTAGAGAATTCCTGCTTCAGCGAACATAGGCATTCCTGAGGCTGGAAGCATTTTGCTGTGTGCCTGCATGAGAGAAGTGCAATGGGGTCCCAAACCATTTTCCGTGTGAGACTCAGGCCCCGGGAGAAGGGAGGACACGCCTCCCCACTTGTTCCATGAAGTTAGCACTGCGGCCCCACTTTTGCATGGAAGTCTAATCGCTAGCGTTGTAACTCGGAGAAACAACACTGTAGAGAAACCGTGCTTTAGCTAGCGTCGACCTCTGTGGGAGGAAGCAGTATAGGGTGTACTGTGGGTGAGAGCCTGGGGACGGGTTCCATTTCGTAAAATCGGGGGAGAGACAGGCCGGTACACAAGGCAGCCCTCCACTCATACCGTGGCTATGGGGCCAGTACCGTTACCCCGGGTGTGCGTGCAGGCTTAAAGACAACCACCTAAGTCGAAGGAAAAACTTGGTAGAGAATCCATGCTTCAGCTAAAACAGCCACTCCAGAGGGTGGGGAAGCATTTTGTTGTGTGCGTGCGTGAGAGCCCTGCGAGGGAGTCCAAAGCTTTTTGCGAGTGAGACTCAGGCCCCAGCAGAAGGCAGAACACGACTCGCCATGTGCTTCATCAAGCTAGCACGGCGGCCCCACTTTCGCATGGAAGTCTAATCGCTAGCGTTCTAACTCGAAGAAACAACACGGTAGAGAAACCGTGCTTTAGCTACCATCCACGTCTCTGAGGGAGGAAGCAGTTTCCAGGCTACCGTGGGTGAGAGCCTGGGGAACGGGTTCCTTACGTGAGACCGAGGGAGAAGAAGTCCGGGCCAGAAGGCACCTCTCGACTCAGCTCTTGTTACCTGAAGCTAACACTACCGCTCCATGTGTGCATAGGAATGCCAAGTGCTCCACACTGATTTGGCAGAAAGAAGCCGGTCAAGAAGCCCAGCTTCAGCTCATTCGCCTCTCCACAGGGTGGCAGCATTTTCAACTCTGCTTGAGTGCAAACCTGGGGAATGAGTCCCAGCAGAATTCCGAGGCAGAAATAAGCATGGGCAGGAGGCAGCTATCGACTCAACTCTTGTTTCGGGAAACTAGATCGGCTCTCCCGTGTGTGCGTGGAGTCCTAAGTGCCATCCACCCAACGCAAGGGAACAAAAGTGCAGAGGACCCGTGCCTCAGCAAAGATCGCCCTTCCTGAGCGTGCACTTCATCTATTGTGTGTTTTTGAGAAAGCATGGGAAATGGAACCTAAACGTAACTCGGAGTGAGAAGCAGGCCTGTAAGGAAGGCTGCTGTGGACTCACCTCTTGTTTGAGGAGATTAGCACTGCTGTACCCTGTGTGCCTGGATGCCTAGTTCCCAGGCTACTAACACCAAGAATCAATGCTCTAGAGTTACTGCGCTTTAGTTAACATTGCCGTTCCTGAAGCCAGGGGAATTTGACAGTGCTCGTGTATGAGAGCCCGGGGAAAGGGTCCCATACGTGAAATGGAGTGAGAAACAGGCCGGAGCGCAAGGCAGCTCTCAACTCACCTCTTGTTGATGAGGCTGGTACCCTTGCCCCGGGTGTGCCTGCAGGCCTAAAGCCAACCACCTAACTCAAAGGAACAACTCTGTAGAGAATTCCTGCTTCGGCTAAAGTAGCCATGCCGGAGGGTGGACGCATTTTGCTGTGTGCATGCGTGAGCGCACTACAAGTGAGTCCAGAACCATTTTCCGTGTGGGACTCAGGCCCCGGCAGAAGGCACAACACGACTCCCCACTTGTTTCCTGGGGCTAGCACTGCGGCCCCACTTTTGCAGGGAAGTCTAATAGCAAGCGTTCTTTTTTTTTTTTTTATGAAATTTTTTTATTGTTATGTTAATCCCCATACATTACATCAGTAGTTTTAGATATAGTGTTCCATGATTCATTGTTTGTGCATAACACCCAGTGCTCCATGCAGAACGTGCCCTCCTCAATACCCATCACCAGGCTAACCCATCCTCCCACCCCCCTCCCCTCTAGAACCCTCAGTTTGTTTTTCAGAGTCCATCGTCTCTCATGGTTCTTCTCCCCCTCCGATTTCTCCCCCTTCATTCTTCCCCTCCTGCTACATTCTTCTTCTTTTCTTTCTTAACATATATTGCATTATTTGTTTCAGAGGTACAGATCTCAGATTCAACAGTCTTGCACATTTCACAGCGCTTACCAGAACACATACCCTCCCCAGTGTTCATCACCCAGTCACCCCATCCCTCCCGCCCCACCCCCCACTCCAGCAACCCTCAGCTTCTTTCCTGAGATTAAGAATTCCTCATATCAGTGAGGTCATATGATACATGTCTTTCTCTGTTTGACTTATTTCGCTCAGCATAATACCCTCCAGTTCCATCCACGTCGTTGCAGATGGCAAGATCTCATTCCTTTTGATGGCTGCATAATATCCATTGTGTGTATATATATATATATATATATATATATATATATACCACATCTTCTTTATCCATTCATCTGTTGATGGACATCTTGGCTCTTTCCACAGTTTGGCTATTGTGGACATGAATAGCAAGCGTTCTAACTCGGAGAAACAACACTGAAGAGAAACCGTGCTTTAGCTACCGACGACCTCTGTGTGGGAGGAAGCAGTTTAGGGTGTACTGTGGGTGAGAGCCTGGGGACGGGTTCCGTTTCGTAAAATCGAGGGAGAGACAGGCCAGAGAGAAGGCAGCTCTCAACTCACACCATGGTTATGGGGCTAGTACCGTTGCCCCGGGTGTGTGTGCAGGCTTCATGAAAACCGCCTAACTCGAAGGAAAAACTCGGTGGAGAATCCATGCTTCAGCTAAGACAGCCGCTCCTGAGGGTGGAAGCATTTTGTTGTGTGCGTGCATGAGAGCCCTGCAAGGGAGTCCAAAGCTTTTTGCGAGTGAGACTCAGGCCCCAGCAGAAGGCAGAACACGACTCCCCCTGTGTTTCATCAAGCTAGCACTGCGGCCCCACTTTTGCATGGAGGTCTCATCACTAGCGTTCTAACTCAAAGAAACAACAGTGTAGAGAAATCGTGCTTTAGTTACTGTCGACCTCCAGGCGGAGGAAGCGGTATACAGGGTACCGTGGGTGAGAGCCTGGGGAACGGTTTCCATACGTGAAACCGAGGGAGAAACCGTTCCGGGCAGAAGGCACCTCTGGACTCAGATCTTGCTACCTGAAGCTAACACTACTGCTCCATGTGTGCTTGGAATGCTCCGTGCTCAACACTGCC
This sequence comes from Halichoerus grypus, assembly GCF_964656455.1. Lineage (NCBI taxonomy): Eukaryota > Metazoa > Chordata > Mammalia > Carnivora > Phocidae > Halichoerus > Halichoerus grypus. Next base: position 79,454,567 of record NC_135721.1, read on the forward strand.
TTGGAAGGAACAAGCCTGTAAAGAATCCCAGCTGCAGCTCATTCGCCTACCAGGCTACTGAGGCCACGAAGCAATGGTGTATAGTTCCTGCCCTTTATGTAACATTGCCGTTCCTGAAGACGGAGGAATTTTACAGTGCTCCTGTAGGAGAGACCGGGAAAGGGTCCCATACGTGAAATGGAGTGAGAAACAGGCCGGTGTGGAAGGGAGCTCTCAACTCACCTCTTGTTTCTGATGCTAGTACCCTTGCCCCGGGGGTGCCTGCAGGCCTAAAGCCAACCACCTAACTCAAGGGAACAAGTCTTTAGAGAATTCCTGCTTCGGCTAAAAGAGCCACGCCTGAGGGTGGACGCATTTTGCTGTGTGCAAGGGTGAGCGCCCTGCAGCTGAGTCCCAAACCATTTTCTGTGTGAGACTCAGGCCCCGGAAGAAAGCAGAACACGACTCCCCACTTGTTTCATGAAGCTAGCACTGCGGCCCCACTTTTGCATGGAAGTCTAATCGCTAGCATTCTAAGTCGGAGAAACAACACTAGAGAAACCGTGCTTTAGGTACCGTCGACCTGTGTGTGGGAGGAAGCAGTTTAGGGTGTACTGTGGGTGAGAGCCTGAGGACGGGTTCCATTTCGGAAAATCGGGGGAGGGACAGGCCGGTACACAAGGCAGCTCTCCGCTCACACCATGGTTATGGGGCTAGTACCGTTGCCCCGGGTGTGCGTGCAGGCTTAAAGACAACCACCTAAGTCGAAGGAAAAACTTGGTAGAGAATCCATGCTTCAGCTAAAACAGCCACTCCAGAGGGTGGAAGCATTTTGTTGTGTGCGTGCGTGAGAGCCCTGCAAGGGAGTCCAAAGCTTTTTGCGAGTGAGACTCAGGCCCCAGCAGAAGGCAGAACACGACTCGCCATGTGTGTCATCAAGCTAGCACTGCGGCCCCGCTTTTGCCTGGAAGTCTAATCGCTAGCGTTCAAACTCGAAGAAACAACAGTGTAGAGAAAGCGTGCTTTAGCTACCGTCGACCTCTCTGTGTGAGAAAGCAGTTTACGCTGCACTGTGGGTGAGAGCCTGGGGACAGGTTCCATAGGTAAAATCGAGGGAGAGACAGGCCAGTGCAGAAGGCAGCTGTCAACTCACCTCTTGTTTACGAGGCTAGTGCAGTTGCCCCGGGTGTGCCTGCAGGCCTAAAGCCAAGCACCTAAGTCGAAGGAGCAACTCTGTAGAGAATTCCTGCTTCAGCGAACATAGGCATTCCTGAGGCTGGAAGCATTTTGCTGTGTGCCTGCGTGAGAGAAGTGCAATGGGGTCCCAAACCATTTTCCGTGTGAGACTCAGGCCCCGGGAGAAGGGAGGACACGCCTCCCCACTTGTTCCATGAAGTTAGCACTGCGGCCCCACTTTTGCATGGAAGTCTAATCGCTAGCGTTGTAACTCGGAGAAACAACACTGTAGAGAAACCGTGCTTTAGCTAGCGTCGACCTCTGTGGGAGGAAGCAGTATAGGGTGTACTGTGGGTGAGAGCCTGGGGACGGGTTCCATTTCGTAAAATCGGGGGAGGGACAGGCCGGTACACAAGGCAGCCCTCCACTCATACCGTGGCTATGGGGCCAGTACCGTTACCCCGGGTGTGCGTGCAGGCTTAAAGACAACCACCTAAGTCGAAGGAAAAACTTGGTAGAGAATCCATGCTTCAGCTAAAACAGCCACTCCAGAGGGTGGGGAAGCATTTTGTTGTGTGCGTGCGTGAGAGCCCTGCGAGGGAGTCCAAAGCTTTTTGCGAGTGAGACTCAGGCCCCAGCAGAAGGCAGAACACGACTCACCATGTTCTTCATCAAGCTAGCACGGCGGCCCCACTTTCGCATGGAAGTCTAATCGCTAGCGTTCTAACTCGAAGAAACAACACGGTAGAGAAACCGTGCTTTAGCTACCATCCACGTCTCTGAGGGAGGAAGCAGTTTCCAGGCTACCGTGGGTGAGAGCCTGGGGAACGGGTTCCTTACGTGAGACCGAGGGAGAAGAAGTCCGGGCCAGAAGGCACCTCTCGACTCAGCTCTTGTTACCTGAAGCTAACACTACCGCTCCATGTGTGCATAGGAATGCCAAGTGCTCCACACTGATTTGGCAGAAAGAAGCCGGTCAAGAAGCCCAGCTTCAGCTCATTCGCCTCTCCACAGGGTGGCAGCATTTTCAACTCTGCTTGAGTGCAAACCTGGGGAATGAGTCCCAGCAGAATTCCGAGGCAGAAATAAGCATGGGCAGGAGGCAGCTATCGACTCAACTCTTGTTTCGGGAAACTAGATCGGCTCTCCCGTGTGTGCGTGGAGTCCTAAGTGCCATCCACCCAACGCAAGGGAACAAAAGTGCAGAGGACCCGTGCCTCAGCAAAGATCGCCCTTCCTGAGCGTGCACTTCATCTATTGTGTGTTTTTGAGAAAGCATGGGAAATGGAACCTAAACGTAACTCGGAGTGAGAAGCAGGCCTGTAAGGAAGGCTGCTGTGGACTCACCTCTTGTTTGAGGAGATTAGCACTGCTGTACCCTGTGTGCCTGGATGCCTAGTTCCCAGGCTACTAACACCAAGAATCAATGCTCTAGAGTTACTGCGCTTTAGTTAACATTGCCGTTCCTGAAGCCAGGGGAATTTGACAGTGCTCGTGTATGAGAGCCCGGGGAAAGGGTCCCATACGTGAAATGGAGTGAGAAACAGGCCGGAGCGCAAGGCAGCTCTCAACTCACCTCTTGTTGATGAGGCTGGTACCCTTGCCCCGGGTGTGCCTGCAGGCCTAAAGCCAACCACCTAACTCAAAGGAACAACTCTGTAGAGAATTCCTGCTTCGGCTAAAGTAGCCATGCCGGAGGGTGGACGCATTTTGCTGTGTGCATGCGTGAGCGCACTACAAGTGAGTCCAGAACCATTTTCCGTGTGGGACTCAGGCCCCGGCAGAAGGCACAACACGACTCCCCACTTGTTTCCTGGGGCTAGCACTGCGGCCCCACTTTTGCAGGGAAGTCTAATAGCAAGCGTTCTTTTTTTTTTTTTTATGAAATTTTTTTATTGTTATGTTAATCCCCATACATTACATCAGTAGTTTTAGATATAGTGTTCCATGATTCATTGTTTGTGCATAACACCCAGTGCTCCATGCAGAACGTGCCCTCCTCAATACCCATCACCAGGCTAACCCATCCTCCCACCCCCCTCCCCTCTAGAACCCTCAGTTTGTTTTTCAGAGTCCATCGTCTCTCATGGTTCTTCTCCCCCTCCGATTTCTCCCCCTTCATTCTTCCCCTCCTGCTACATTCTTCTTCTTTTCTTTCTTAACATATATTGCATTATTTGTTTCAGAGGTACAGATCTCAGATTCAACAGTCTTGCACATTTCACAGCGCTTACCAGAACACATACCCTCCCCAGTGTTCATCACCCAGTCACCCCATCCCTCCCGCCCCACCCCCCACTCCAGCAACCCTCAGCTTCTTTCCTGAGATTAAGAATTCCTCATATCAGTGAGGTCATATGATACATGTCTTTCTCTGTTTGACTTATTTCGCTCAGCATAATACCCTCCAGTTCCATCCACGTCGTTGCAGATGGCAAGATCTCATTCCTTTTGATGGCTGCATAATATCCATTGTGTATATATATATATATATATATATATATATATATATATATATACCACATCTTCTTTATCCATTCATCTGTTGATGGACATCTTGGCTCTTTCCACAGTTTGGCTATTGTGGACATTAATAGCAAGCGTTCTAACTCGGAGAAACAACACTGAAGAGAAACCGTGCTTTAGCTACCGACGACCTCTGTGTGGGAGGAAGCAGTTTAGGGTGTACTGTGGGTGAGAGCCTGGGGACGGGTTCCGTTTCGTAAAATCGAGGGAGAGACAGGCCAGAGAGAAGGCAGCTCTCAACTCACACCATGGTTATGGGGCTAGTACCGTTGCCCCGGGTGTGTGTGCAGGCTTCATGAAAACCGCCTAACTCGAAGGAAAAACTCGGTGGAGAATCCATGCTTCAGCTAAGACAGCCGCTCCTGAGGGTGGAAGCATTTTGTTGTGTGCGTGCATGAGAGCCCTGCAAGGGAGTCCAAAGCTTTTTGCGAGTGAGACTCAGGCCCCAGCAGAAGGCAGAACACGACTCCCCCTGTGTTTCATCAAGCTAGCACTGCGGCCCCACTTTTGCATGGAGGTCTCATCACTAGCGTTCTAACTCAAAGAAACAACAGTGTAGAGAAATCGTGCTTTAGTTACTGTCGACCTCCAGGCGGAGGAAGCGGTATACAGGGTACCGTGGGTGAGAGCCTGGGGAACGGTTTCCATACGTGAAACCGAGGGAGAAACCGTTCCGGGCAGAAGGCACCTCTGGACTCAGATCTTGCTACCTGAAGCTAACACTACTGCTCCATGTGTGCTTGGAATGCTCCGTGCTCAACACTGCCTTGGAAGGAACAAGCCTGTAAAGAATCCCAGCTGCAGCTCATTCGCCTACCAGGCTACTGAGGCCACGAAGCAATGGTGTATAGTTCCTGCCCTTTATGTAACATTGCCGTTCCTGAAGACGGAGGAATTTTACAGTGCTCCTGTAGGAGAGACCGGGAAAGGGTCCCATACGTGAAATGGAGTGAGAAACAGGCCGGTGTGGAAGGGAGCTCTCAACTCACCTCTTGTTTCTGATGCTAGTACCCTTGCCCCGGGGGTGCCTGCAGGCCTAAAGCCAACCACCTAACTCAAGGGAACAAGTCTTTAGAGAATTCCTGCTTCGGCTAAAAGAGCCATGCCTGAGGGTGGACGCATTTTGCTGTGTGCAAGGGTGAGCGCCCTGCAGCTGAGTCCCAAACCATTTTCTGTGTGAGACTCAGGCCCCGGAAGAAAGCAGAACACGACTCCCCACTTGTTTCATGAAGCTAGCACTGCGGCCCCACTTTTGCATGGAAGTCTAATCGCTAGCATTCTAAGTCGGAGAAACAACACTAGAGAAACCGTGCTTTAGGTACCGTCGACCTGTGTGTGGGAGGAAGCAGTTTAGGGTGTACTGTGGGTGAGAGCCTGAGGACGGGTTCCATTTCGGAAAATCGGGGGAGGGACAGGCCGGTACACAAGGCAGCTCTCCGCTCACACCATGGTTATGGGGCTAGTACCGTTGCCCCGGGTGTGCGTGCAGGCTTAAAGACAACCACCTAAGTCGAAGGAAAAACTTGGTAGAGAATCCATGCTTCAGCTAAAACAGCCACTCCAGAGGGTGGAAGCATTTTGTTGTGTGCGTGCGTGAGAGCCCTGCAAGGGAGTCCAAAGCTTTTTGCGAGTGAGACTCAGGCCCCAGCAGAAGGCAGAACACGACTCGCCATGTGTGTCATCAAGCTAGCACTGCGGCCCCGCTTTTGCCTGGAAGTCTAATCGCTAGCGTTCAAACTCGAAGAAACAACAGTGTAGAGAAAGCGTGCTTTAGCTACCGTCGACCTCTCTGTGTGAGAAAGCAGTTTACGCTGCACTGTGGGTGAGAGCCTGGGGACAGGTTCCATAGGTAAAATCGAGGGAGAGACAGGCCAGTGCAGAAGGCAGCTGTCAACTCACCTCTTGTTTACGAGGCTAGTGCAGTTGCCCCGGGTGTGCCTGCAGGCCTAAAGCCAAGCACCTAAGTCGAAGGAGCAACTCTGTAGAGAATTCCTGCTTCAGCGAACATAGGCATTCCTGAGGCTGGAAGCATTTTGCTGTGTGCCTGCGTGAGAGAAGTGCAATGGGGTCCCAAACCATTTTCCGTGTGAGACTCAGGCCCCGGGAGAAGGGAGGACACGCCTCCCCACTTGTTCCATGAAGTTAGCACTGCGGCCCCACTTTTGCATGGAAGTCTAATCGCTAGCGTTGTAACTCGGAGAAACAACACTGTAGAGAAACCGTGCTTTAGCTAGCGTCGACCTCTGTGGGAGGAAGCAGTATAGGGTGTACTGTGGGTGAGAGCCTGGGGACGGGTTCCATTTCGTAAAATCGGGGGAGAGACAGGCCGGTACACAAGGCAGCCCTCCACTCATACCGTGGCTATGGGGCCAGTACCGTTACCCCGGGTGTGCGTGCAGGCTTAAAGACAACCACCTAAGTCGAAGGAAAAACTTGGTAGAGAATCCATGCTTCAGCTAAAACAGCCACTCCAGAGGGTGGGGAAGCATTTTGTTGTGTGCGTGCGTGAGAGCCCTGCGAGGGAGTCCAAAGCTTTTTGCGAGTGAGACTCAGGCCCCAGCAGAAGGCAGAACACGACTCGCCATGTGCTTCATCAAGCTAGCACGGCGGCCCCACTTTCGCATGGAAGTCTAATCGCTAGCGTTCTAACTCGAAGAAACAACACGGTAGAGAAACCGTGCTTTAGCTACCATCCACGTCTCTGAGGGAGGAAGCAGTTTCCAGGCTACCGTGGGTGAGAGCCTGGGGAACGGGTTCCTTACGTGAGACCGAGGGAGAAGAAGTCCGGGCCAGAAGGCACCTCTCGACTCAGCTCTTGTTACCTGAAGCTAACACTACCGCTCCATGTGTGCATAGGAATGCCAAGTGCTCCACACTGATTTGGCAGAAAGAAGCCGGTCAAGAAGCCCAGCTTCAGCTCATTCGCCTCTCCACAGGGTGGCAGCATTTTCAACTCTGCTTGAGTGCAAACCTGGGGAATGAGTCCCAGCAGAATTCCGAGGCAGAAATAAGCATGGGCAGGAGGCAGCTATCGACTCAACTCTTGTTTCGGGAAACTAGATCGGCTCTCCCGTGTGTGCGTGGAGTCCTAAGTGCCATCCACCCAACGCAAGGGAACAAAAGTACAGAGGACCCGTGCCTCAGCAAAGATCGCCCTTCCTGAGCGTGCACTTCATCTATTGTGTGTTTTTGAGAAAGCATGAGAAATGGAACCTAAACGTAACTCGGAGTGAGAAGCAGGCCTGTAAGGAAGGCTGCTGTGGACTCACCTCTTGTTTGAGGAGATTAGCACTGCTGTACCCTGTGTGCCTGGATGCCTAGTTCCCAGGCTACTAACACCAAGAATCAATGCTCTAGAGTTACTGCGCTTTAGTTAACATTGCCGTTCCTGAAGCCAGGGGAATTTGACAGTGCTCGTGTATGAGAGCCCGGGGAAAGGGTCCCATACGTGAAATGGAGTGAGAAACAGGCCGGAGCGCAAGGCAGCTCTCAACTCACCTCTTGTTGATGAGGCTGGTACCCTTGCCCCGGGTGTGCCTGCAGGCCTAAAGCCAACCACCTAACTCAAAGGAACAACTCTGTAGAGAATTCCTGCTTCGGCTAAAGTAGCCATGCCGGAGGGTGGACGCATTTTGCTGTGTGCATGCGTGAGCGCACTACAAGTGAGTCCAGAACCATTTTCCGTGTGGGACTCAGGCCCCGGCAGAAGGCACAACACGACTCCCCACTTGTTTCCTGGGGCTAGCACTGCGGCCCCACTTTTGCAGGGAAGTCTAAGAGCAAGCGTTCTTTTTTTTTTTTTATGAAATTTTTTTATTGTTATGTTAATCCCCATACATTACATCAGTAGTTTTAGATATAGTGTTCCATGATTCATTGTTTGTGCATAACACCCAGTGCTCCATGCAGAACGTGCCCTCCTCAATACCCATCACCAGGCTAACCCATCCTCCCACCCCCCTCCCCTCTAGAACCCTCAGTTTGTTTTTCAGAGTCCATCGTCTCTCATGGTTCTTCTCCCCCTCCGATTTCTCCCCCTTCATTCTTCCCCTCCTGCTACATTCTTCTTCTTTTCTTTCTTAACATATATTGCATTATTTGTTTCAGAGGTACAGATCTCAGATTCAACAGTCTTGCACATTTCACAGCGCTTACCAGAACACATACCCTCCCCAGTGTTCATCACCCAGTCACCCCATCCCTCCCGCCCCACCCCCCACTCCAGCAACCCTCAGCTTCTTTCCTGAGATTAAGAATTCCTCATATCAGTGAGGTCATATGATACATGTCTTTCTCTGTTTGACTTATTTCGCTCAGCATAATACCCTCCAGTTCCATCCACGTCGTTGCAGATGGCAAGATCTCATTCCTTTTGATGGCTGCATAATATCCATTGTGTATATATATATATATATATATATATATATATATATATATATACCACATCTTCTTTATCCATTCATCTGTTGATGGACATCTTGGCTCTTTCCACAGTTTGGCTATTGTGGACATTAATAGCAAGCGTTCTAACTCGGAGAAACAACACTGAAGAGAAACCGTGCTTTAGCTACCGACGACCTCTGTGTGGGAGGAAGCAGTTTAGGGTGTACTGTGGGTGAGAGCCTGGGGACGGGTTCCGTTTCGTAAAATCGAGGGAGAGACAGGCCAGAGAGAAGGCAGCTCTCAACTCACACCATGGTTATGGGGCTAGTACCGTTGCCCCGGGTGTGTGTGCAGGCTTCATGAAAACCGCCTAACTCGAAGGAAAAACTCGGTGGAGAATCCATGCTTCAGCTAAGACAGCCGCTCCTGAGGGTGGAAGCATTTTGTTGTGTGCGTGCATGAGAGCCCTGCAAGGGAGTCCAAAGCTTTTTGCGAGTGAGACTCAGGCCCCAGCAGAAGGCAGAACACGACTCCCCCTGTGTTTCATCAAGCTAGCACTGCGGCCCCACTTTTGCATGGAGGTCTCATCACTAGCGTTCTAACTCAAAGAAACAACAGTGTAGAGAAATCGTGCTTTAGTTACTGTCGACCTCCAGGCGGAGGAAGCGGTATACAGGGTACCGTGGGTGAGAGCCTGGGGAACGGTTTCCATACGTGAAACCGAGGGAGAAACCGTTCCGGGCAGAAGGCACCTCTGGACTCAGATCTTGCTACCTGAAGCTAACACTACTGCTCCATGTGTGCTTGGAATGCTCCGTGCTCAACACTGCCTTGGAAGGAACAAGCCTGTAAAGAATCCCAGCTGCAGCTCATTCGCCTACCAGGCTACTGAGGCCACGAAGCAATGGTGTATAGTTCCTGCCCTTTATGTAACATTGCCGTTCCTGAAGACGGAGGAATTTTACAGTGCTCCTGTAGGAGAGACCGGGAAAGGGTCCCATACGTGAAATGGAGTGAGAAACAGGCCGGTGTGGAAGGGAGCTCTCAACTCACCTCTTGTTTCTGATGCTAGTACCCTTGCCCCGGGGGTGCCTGCAGGCCTAAAGCCAACCACCTAACTCAAGGGAACAAGTCTTTAGAGAATTCCTGCTTCGGCTAAAAGAGCCATGCCTGAGGGTGGACGCATTTTGCTGTGTGCAAGGGTGAGCGCCCTGCAGCTGAGTCCCAAACCATTTTCTGTGTGAGACTCAGGCCCCGGAAGAAAGCAGAACACGACTCCCCACTTGTTTCATGAAGCTAGCACTGCGGCCCCACTTTTGCATGGAAGTCTAATCGCTAGCATTCTAAGTCGGAGAAACAACACTAGAGAAACCGTGCTTTAGGTACCGTCGACCTGTGTGTGGGAGGAAGCAGTTTAGGGTGTACTGTGGGTGAGAGCCTGAGGACGGGTTCCATTTCGGAAAATCGGGGGAGGGACAGGCCGGTACACAAGGCAGCTCTCCGCTCACACCATGGTTATGGGGCTAGTACCGTTGCCCCGGGTGTGCGTGCAGGCTTAAAGACAACCACCTAAGTCGAAGGAAAAACTTGGTAGAGAATCCATGCTTCAGCTAAAACAGCCACTCCAGAGGGTGGAAGCATTTTGTTGTGTGCGTGCGTGAGAGCCCTGCAAGGGAGTCCAAAGCTTTTTGCGAGTGAGACTCAGGCCCCAGCAGAAGGCAGAACACGACTCGCCATGTGTGTCATCAAGCTAGCACTGCGGCCCCGCTTTTGGCTGGAAGTCTAATCGCTAGCGTTCAAACTCGAAGAAACAACAGTGTAGAGAAAGCGTGCTTTAGCTACCGTCGACCTCTCTGTGTGAGAAAGCAGTTTACGCTGCACTGTGGGTGAGAGCCTGGGGACAGGTTCCATAGGTAAAATCGAGGGAGAGACAGGCCAGTGCAGAAGGCAGCTGTCAACTCACCTCTTGTTTACGAGGCTAGTGCAGTTGCCCCGGGTGTGCCTGCAGGCCTAAAGCCAAGCACCTAAGTCGAAGGAGCAACTCTGTAGAGAATTCCTGCTTCAGCGAACATAGGCATTCCTGAGGCTGGAAGCATTTTGCTGTGTGCCTGCGTGAGAGAAGTGCAATGGGGTCCCAAACCATTTTCCGTGTGAGACTCAGGCCCCGGGAGAAGGGAGGACACGCCTCCCCACTTGTTCCATGAAGTTAGCACTGCGGCCCCACTTTTGCATGGAAGTCTAATCGCTAGCGTTGTAACTCGGAGAAACAACACTGTAGAGAAACCGTGCTTTAGCTAGCGTCGACCTCTGTGGGAGGAAGCAGTATAGGGTGTACTGTGGGTGAGAGCCTGGGGACGGGTTCCATTTCGTAAAATCGGGGGAGAGACAGGCCGGTACACAAGGCAGCCCTCCACTCATACCGTGGCTATGGGGCCAGTACCGTTACCCCGGGTGTGCGTGCAGGCTTAAAGACAACCACCTAAGTCGAAGGAAAAACTTGGTAGAGAATCCATGCTTCAGCTAAAACAGCCACTCCAGAGGGTGGGGAAGCATTTTGTTGTGTGCGTGCGTGAGAGCCCTGCGAGGGAGTCCAAAGCTTTTTGCGAGTGAGACTCAGGCCCCAGCAGAAGGCAGAACACGACTCGCCATGTGCTTCATCAAGCTAGCACGGCGGCCCCACTTTCGCATGGAAGTCTAATCGCTAGCGTTCTAACTCGAAGAAACAACACGGTAGAGAAACCGTGCTTTAGCTACCATCCACGTCTCTGAGGGAGGAAGCAGTTTCCAGGCTACCGTGGGTGAGAGCCTGGGGAACGGGTTCCTTACGTGAGACCGAGGGAGAAGAAGTCCGGGCCAGAAGGCACCTCTCGACTCAGCTCTTGTTACCTGAAGCTAACACTACCGCTCCATGTGTGCATAGGAATGCCAAGTGCTCCACACTGATTTGGCAGAAAGAAGCCGGTCAAGAAGCCCAGCTTCAGCTCATTCGCCTCTCCACAGGGTGGCAGCATTTTCAACTCTGCTTGAGTGCAAACCTGGGGAATGAGTCCCAGCAGAATTCCGAGGCAGAAATAAGCATGGGCAGGAGGCAGCTATCGACTCAACTCTTGTTTCGGGAAACTAGATCGGCTCTCCCGTGTGTGCGTGGAGTCCTAAGTGCCATCCACCCAACGCAAGGGAACAAAAGTGCAGAGGACCCGTGCCTCAGCAAAGATCGCCCTTCCTGAGCGTGCACTTCATCTATTGTGTGTTTTTGAGAAAGCATGAGAAATGGAACCTAAACGTAACTCGGAGTGAGAAGCAGGCCTGTAAGGAAGGCTGCTGTGGACTCACCTCTTGTTTGAGGAGATTAGCACTGCTGTACCCTGTGTGCCTGGATGCCTAGTTCCCAGGCTACTAACACCAAGAATCAATGCTCTAGAGTTACTGCGCTTTAGTTAACATTGCCGTTCCTGAAGCCAGGGGAATTTGACAGTGCTCGTGTATGAGAGCCCGGGGAAAGGGTCCCATACGTGAAATGGAGTGAGAAACAGGCCGGAGCGGAAGGCAGCTCTCAACTCACCTCTTGTTGATGAGGCTGGTACCCTTGCCCCGGGTGTGCCTGCAGGCCTAAAGCCAACCACCTAACTCAAAGGAACAACTCTGTAGAGAATTCCTGCTTCGGCTAAAGTAGCCATGCCGGAGGGTGGACGCATTTTGCTGTGTGCATGCGTGAGCGCACTACAAGTGAGTCCAGAACCATTTTCCGTGTGGGACTCAGGCCCCGGCAGAAGGCACAACACGACTCCCCACTTGTTTCCTGGGGCTAGCACTGCGGCCCCACTTTTGCAGGGAAGTCTAAGAGCAAGCGTTCTTTTTTTTTTTTTTATGAAATTTTTTTATTGTTATGTTAATCCCCATACATTACATCAGTAGTTTTAGATATAGTGTTCCATGATTCATTGTTTGTGCATAACACCCAGTGCTCCATGCAGAACGTGCCCTCCTCAATACCCATCACCAGGCTAACCCATCCTCCCACCCCCCTCCCCTCTAGAACCCTCAGTTTGTTTTTCAGAGTCCATCGTCTCTCATGGTTCTTCTCCCCCTCCGATTTCTCCCCCTTCATTCTTCCCCTCCTGCTACATTCTTCTTCTTTTCTTTCTTAACATATATTGCATTATTTGTTTCAGAGGTACAGATCTCAGATTCAACAGTCTTGCACATTTCACAGCGCTTACCAGAACACATACCCTCCCCAGTGTTCATCACCCAGTCACCCCATCCCTCCCGCCCCACCCCCCACTCCAGCAACCCTCAGCTTCTTTCCTGAGATTAAGAATTCCTCATATCAGTGAGGTCATATGATACATGTCTTTCTCTGTTTGACTTATTTCGCTCAGCATAATACCCTCCAGTTCCATCCACGTCGTTGCAGATGGCAAGATCTCATTCCTTTTGATGGCTGCATAATATTCATTGTGTATATATATATATATATATATATATATATATATATATATATACCACATCTTCTTTATCCATTCATCTGTTGATGGACATCTTGGCTCTTTCCACAGTTTGGCTATTGTGGACATTAATAGCAAGCGTTCTAACTCGGAGAAACAACACTGAAGAGAAACCGTGCTTTAGCTACCGACGACCTCTGTGTGGGAGGAAGCAGTTTAGGGTGTACTGTGGGTGAGAGCCTGGGGACGGGTTCCGTTTCGTAAAATCGAGGGAGAGACAGGCCAGAGAGAAGGCAGCTCTCAACTCACACCATGGTTATGGGGCTAGTACCGTTGCCCCGGGTGTGTGTGCAGGCTTCATGAAAACCGCCTAACTCGAAGGAAAAACTCGGTGGAGAATCCATGCTTCAGCTAAGACAGCCGCTCCTGAGGGTGGAAGCATTTTGTTGTGTGCGTGCATGAGAGCCCTGCAAGGGAGTCCAAAGCTTTTTGCGAGTGAGACTCAGGCCCCAGCAGAAGGCAGAACACGACTCCCCCTGTGTTTCATCAAGCTAGCACTGCGGCCCCACTTTTGCATGGAGGTCTCATCACTAGCGTTCTAACTCAAAGAAACAACAGTGTAGAGAAATCGTGCTTTAGTTACTGTCGACCTCCAGGCGGAGGAAGCGGTATACAGGGTACCGTGGGTGAGAGCCTGGGGAACGGTTTCCATACGTGAAACCGAGGGAGAAACCGTTCCGGGCAGAAGGCACCTCTGGACTCAGATCTTGCTACCTGAAGCTAACACTACTGCTCCATGTGTGCTTGGAATGCTCCGTGCTCAACACTGCCTTGGAAGGAACAAGCCTGTAAAGAATCCCAGCTGCAGCTCATTCGCCTACCAGGCTACTGAGGCCACGAAGCAATGGTGTATAGTTCCTGCCCTTTATGTAACATTGCCGTTCCTGAAGACGGAGGAATTTTACAGTGCTCCTGTAGGAGAGACCGGGAAAGGGTCCCATACGTGAAATGGAGTGAGAAACAGGCCGGTGTGGAAGGGAGCTCTCAACTCACCTCTTGTTTCTGATGCTAGTACCCTTGCCCCGGGGGTGCCTGCAGGCCTAAAGCCAACCACCTAACTCAAGGGAACAAGTCTTTAGAGAATTCCTGCTTCGGCTAAAAGAGCCACGCCTGAGGGTGGACGCATTTTGCTGTGTGCAAGGGTGAGCGCCCTGCAGCTGAGTCCCAAACCATTTTCTGTGTGAGACTCAGGCCCCGGAAGAAAGCAGAACACGACTCCCCACTTGTTTCATGAAGCTAGCACTGCGGCCCCACTTTTGCATGGAAGTCTAATCGCTAGCATTCTAAGTCGGAGAAACAACACTAGAGAAACCGTGCTTTAGGTACCGTCGACCTGTGTGTGGGAGGAAGCAGTTTAGGGTGTACTGTGGGTGAGAGCCTGAGGACGGGTTCCATTTCGGAAAATCGGGGGAGGGACAGGCCGGTACACAAGGCAGCTCTCCGCTCACACCATGGTTATGGGGCTAGTACCGTTGCCCCGGGTGTGCGTGCAGGCTTAAAGACAACCACCTAAGTCGAAGGAAAAACTTGGTAGAGAATCCATGCTTCAGCTAAAACAGCCACTCCAGAGGGTGGAAGCATTTTGTTGTGTGCGTGCGTGAGAGCCCTGCAAGGGAGTCCAAAGCTTTTTGCGAGTGAGACTCAGGCCCCAGCAGAAGGCAGAACACGACTCGCCATGTGTGTCATCAAGCTAGCACTGCGGCCCCGCTTTTGGCTGGAAGTCTAATCGCTAGCGTTCAAACTCGAAGAAACAACAGTGTAGAGAAAGCGTGCTTTAGCTACCGTCGACCTCTCTGTGTGAGAAAGCAGTTTACGCTGCACTGTGGGTGAGAGCCTGGGGACAGGTTCCATAGGTAAAATCGAGGGAGGGACAGGCCAGTGCAGAAGGCAGCTGTCAACTCACCTCTTGTTTACGAGGCTAGTGCAGTTGCCCCGGGTGTGCCTGCAGGCCTAAAGCCAAGCACCTAAGTCGAAGGAGCAACTCTGTAGAGAATTCCTGCTTCAGCGAACATAGGCATTCCTGAGGCTGGAAGCATTTTGCTGTGTGCCTGCGTGAGAGAAGTGCAATGGGGTCCCAAACCATTTTCCGTGTGAGACTCAGGCCCCGGGAGAAGGGAGGACATGCCTCCCCACTTGTTCCATGAAGTTAGCACTGCGGCCCCACTTTTGCATGGAAGTCTAATCGCTAGCGTTGTAACTCGGAGAAACAACACTGTAGAGAAACCGTGCTTTAGCTAGCGTCGACCTCTGTGGGAGGAAGCAGTATAGGGTGTACTGTGGGTGAGAGCCTGGGGACGGGTTCCATTTCGTAAAATCGGGGGAGAGACAGGCCGGTACACAAGGCAGCCCTCCACTCATACCGTGGCTATGGGGCCAGTACCGTTACCCCGGGTGTGCGTGCAGGCTTAAAGACAACCACCTAAGTCGAAGGAAAAACTTGGTAGAGAATCCATGCTTCAGCTAAAACAGCCACTCCAGAGGGTGGGGAAGCATTTTGTTGTGTGCGTGCGTGAGAGCCCTGCGAGGGAGTCCAAAGCTTTTTGCGAGTGAGACTCAGGCCCCAGCAGAAGGCAGAACACGACTCGCCATGTGCTTCATCAAGCTAGCACGGCGGCCCCACTTTCGCATGGAAGTCTAATCGCTAGCGTTCTAACTCGAAGAAACAACACGGTAGAGAAACCGTGCTTTAGCTACCATCCACGTCTCTGAGGGAGGAAGCAGTTTCCAGGCTACCGTGGGTGAGAGCCTGGGGAACGGGTTCCTTACGTGAGACCGAGGGAGAAGAAGTCCGGGCCAGAAGGCACCTCTCGACTCAGCTCTTGTTACCTGAAGCTAACACTACCGCTCCATGTGTGCATAGGAATGCCAAGTGCTCCACACTGATTTGGCAGAAAGAAGCCGGTCAAGAAGCCCAGCTTCAGCTCATTCGCCTCTCCACAGGGTGGCAGCATTTTCAACTCTGCTTGAGTGCAAACCTGGGGAATGAGTCCCAGCAGAATTCCGAGGCAGAAATAAGCATGGGCAGGAGGCAGCTATCGACTCAACTCTTGTTTCGGGAAACTAGATCGGCTCTCCCGTGTGTGCGTGGAGTCCTAAGTGCCATCCACCCAACGCAAGGGAACAAAAGTGCAGAGGACCCGTGCCTCAGCAAAGATCGCCCTTCCTGAGCGTGCACTTCATCTATTGTGTGTTTTTGAGAAAGCATGAGAAATGGAACCTAAACGTAACTCGGAGTGAGAAGCAGGCCTGTAAGGAAGGCTGCTGTGGACTCACCTCTTGTTTGAGGAGATTAGCACTGCTGTACCCTGTGTGCCTGGATGCCTAGTTCCCAGGCTACTAACACCAAGAATCAATGCTCTAGAGTTACTGCGCTTTAGTTAACATTGCCGTTCCTGAAGCCAGGGGAATTTGACAGTGCTCGTGTATGAGAGCCCGGGGAAAGGGTCCCATACGTGAAATGGAGTGAGAAACAGGCCGGAGCGCAAGGCAGCTCTCAACTCACCTCTTGTTGATGAGGCTGGTACCCTTGCCCCGGGTGTGCCTGCAGGCCTAAAGCCAACCACCTAACTCAAAGGAACAACTCTGTAGAGAATTCCTGCTTCGGCTAAAGTAGCCATGCCGGAGGGTGGACGCATTTTGCTGTGTGCATGCGTGAGCGCACTACAAGTGAGTCCAGAACCATTTTCCGTGTGGGACTCAGGCCCCGGCAGAAGGCACAACACGACTCCCCACTTGTTTCCTGGGGCTAGCACTGCGGCCCCACTTTTGCAGGGAAGTCTAAGAGCAAGCGTTCTTTTTTTTTTTTTTATGAAATTTTTTTATTGTTATGTTAATCCCCATACATTACATCAGTAGTTTTAGATATAGTGTTCCATGATTCATTGTTTGTGCATAACACCCAGTGCTCCATGCAGAACGTGCCCTCCTCAATACCCATCACCAGGCTAACCCATCCTCCCACCCCCCTCCCCTCTAGAACCCTCAGTTTGTTTTTCAGAGTCCATCGTCTCTCATGGTTCTTCTCCCCCTCCGATTTCTCCCCCTTCATTCTTCCCCTCCTGCTACATTCTTCTTCTTTTCTTTCTTAACATATATTGCATTATTTGTTTCAGAGGTACAGATCTCAGATTCAACAGTCTTGCACATTTCACAGCGCTTACCAGAACACATACCCTCCCCAGTGTTCATCACCCAGTCACCCCATCCCTCCCGCCCCACCCCCCACTCCAGCAACCCTCAGCTTCTTTCCTGAGATTAAGAATTCCTCATATCAGTGAGGTCATATGATACATGTCTTTCTCTGTTTGACTTATTTCGCTCAGCATAATACCCTCCAGTTCCATCCACGTCGTTGCAGATGGCAAGATCTCATTCCTTTTGATGGCTGCATAATATTCATTGTGTATATATATATATATATATATATATATATATATATATATATACCACATCTTCTTTATCCATTCATCTGTTGATGGACATCTTGGCTCTTTCCACAGTTTGGCTATTGTGGACATTAATAGCAAGCGTTCTAACTCGGAGAAACAACACTGAAGAGAAACCGTGCTTTAGCTACCGACGACCTCTGTGTGGGAGGAAGCAGTTTAGGGTGTACTGTGGGTGAGAGCCTGGGGACGGGTTCCGTTTCGTAAAATCGAGGGAGAGACAGGCCAGAGAGAAGGCAGCTCTCAACTCACACCATGGTTATGGGGCTAGTACCGTTGCCCCGGGTGTGTGTGCAGGCTTCATGAAAACCGCCTAACTCGAAGGAAAAACTCGGTGGAGAATCCATGCTTCAGCTAAGACAGCCGCTCCTGAGGGTGGAAGCATTTTGTTGTGTGCGTGCATGAGAGCCCTGCAAGGGAGTCCAAAGCTTTTTGCGAGTGAGACTCAGGCCCCAGCAGAAGGCAGAACACGACTCCCCCTGTGTTTCATCAAGCTAGCACTGCGGCCCCACTTTTGCATGGAGGTCTCATCACTAGCGTTCTAACTCAAAGAAACAACAGTGTAGAGAAATCGTGCTTTAGTTACTGTCGACCTCCAGGCGGAGGAAGCGGTATACAGGGTACCGTGGGTGAGAGCCTGGGGAACGGTTTCCATACGTGAAACCGAGGGAGAAACCGTTCCGGGCAGAAGGCACCTCTGGACTCAGATCTTGCTACCTGAAGCTAACACTACTGCTCCATGTGTGCTTGGAATGCTCCGTGCTCAACACTGCCTTGGAAGGAACAAGCCTGTAAAGAATCCCAGCTGCAGCTCATTCGCCTACCAGGCTACTGAGGCCACGAAGCAATGGTGTATAGTTCCTGCCCTTTATGTAACATTGCCGTTCCTGAAGACGGAGGAATTTTACAGTGCTCCTGTAGGAGAGACCGGGAAAGGGTCCCATACGTGAAATGGAGTGAGAAACAGGCCGGTGTGGAAGGGAGCTCTCAACTCACCTCTTGTTTCTGATGCTAGTACCCTTGCCCCGGGGGTGCCTGCAGGCCTAAAGCCAACCACCTAACTCAAGGGAACAAGTCTTTAGAGAATTCCTGCTTCGGCTAAAAGAGCCACGCCTGAGGGTGGACGCATTTTGCTGTGTGCAAGGGTGAGCGCCCTGCAGCTGAGTCCCAAACCATTTTCTGTGTGAGACTCAGGCCCCGGAAGAAAGCAGAACACGACTCCCCACTTGTTTCATGAAGCTAGCACTGCGGCCCCACTTTTGCATGGAAGTCTAATCGCTAGCATTCTAAGTCGGAGAAACAACACTAGAGAAACCGTGCTTTAGGTACCGTCGACCTGTGTGTGGGAGGAAGCAGTTTAGGGTGTACTGTGGGTGAGAGCCTGAGGACGGGTTCCATTTCGGAAAATCGGGGGAGGGACAGGCCGGTACACAAGGCAGCTCTCCGCTCATACCATGGTTATGGGGCTAGTACCGTTGCCCCGGGTGTGCGTGCAGGCTTAAAGACAACCACCTAAGTCGAAGGAAAAACTTGGTAGAGAATCCATGCTTCAGCTAAAACAGCCACTCCAGAGGGTGGAAGCATTTTGTTGTGTGCGTGCGTGAGAGCCCTGCAAGGGAGTCCAAAGCTTTTTGCGAGTGAGACTCAGGCCCCAGCAGAAGGCAGAACACGACTCGCCATGTGTGTCATCAAGCTAGCACTGCGGCCCCGCTTTTGGCTGGAAGTCTAATCGCTAGCGTTCAAACTCGAAGAAACAACAGTGTAGAGAAAGCGTGCTTTAGCTACCGTCGACCTCTCTGTGTGAGAAAGCAGTTTACGCTGCACTGTGGGTGAGAGCCTGGGGACAGGTTCCATAGGTAAAATCGAGGGAGGGACAGGCCAGTGCAGAAGGCAGCTGTCAACTCACCTCTTGTTTACGAGGCTAGTGCAGTTGCCCCGGGTGTGCCTGCAGGCCTAAAGCCAAGCACCTAAGTCGAAGGAGCAACTCTGTAGAGAATTCCTGCTTCAGCGAACATAGGCATTCCTGAGGCTGGAAGCATTTTGCTGTGTGCCTGCGTGAGAGAAGTGCAATGGGGTCCCAAACCATTTTCCGTGTGAGACTCAGGCCCCGGGAGAAGGGAGGACACGCCTCCCCACTTGTTCCATGAAGTTAGCACTGCGGCCCCACTTTTGCATGGAAGTCTAATCGCTAGCGTTGTAACTCGGAGAAACAACACTGTAGAGAAACCGTGCTTTAGCTAGCGTCGACCTCTGTGGGAGGAAGCAGTATAGGGTGTACTGTGGGTGAGAGCCTGGGGACGGGTTCCATTTCGTAAAATCGGGGGAGAGACAGGCCGGTACACAAGGCAGCCCTCCACTCATACCGTGGCTATGGGGCCAGTACCGTTACCCCGGGTGTGCGTGCAGGCTTAAAGACAACCACCTAAGTCGAAGGAAAAACTTGGTAGAGAATCCATGCTTCAGCTAAAACAGCCACTCCAGAGGGTGGGGAAGCATTTTGTTGTGTGCGTGCGTGAGAGCCCTGCGAGGGAGTCCAAAGCTTTTTGCGAGTGAGACTCAGGCCCCAGCAGAAGGCAGAACACGACTCGCCATGTGCTTCATCAAGCTAGCACGGCGGCCCCACTTTCGCATGGAAGTCTAATCGCTAGCGTTCTAACTCGAAGAAACAACACGGTAGAGAAACCGTGCTTTAGCTGCCATCCACGTCTCTGAGGGAGGAAGCAGTTTCCAGGCTACCGTGGGTGAGAGCCTGGGGAACGGGTTCCTTACGTGAGACCGAGGGAGAAGAAGTCCGGGCCAGAAGGCACCTCTCGACTCAGCTCTTGTTACCTGAAGCTAACACTACCGCTCCATGTGTGCATAGGAATGCCAAGTGCTCCACACTGATTTGGCAGAAAGAAGCCGGTCAAGAAGCCCAGCTTCAGCTCATTCGCCTCTCCACAGGGTGGCAGCATTTTCAACTCTGCTTGAGTGCAAACCTGGGGAATGAGTCCCAGCAGAATTCCGAGGCAGAAATAAGCATGGGCAGGAGGCAGCTATCGACTCAACTCTTGTTTCGGGAAACTAGATCGGCTCTCCCGTGTGTGCGTGGAGTCCTAAGTGCCATCCACCCAACGCAAGGGAACAAAAGTGCAGAGGACCCGTGCCTCAGCAAAGATCGCCCTTCCTGAGCGTGCACTTCATCTATTGTGTGTTTTTGAGAAAGCATGAGAAATGGAACCTAAACGTAACTCGGAGTGAGAAGCAGGCCTGTAAGGAAGGCTGCTGTGGACTCACCTCTTGTTTGAGGAGATTAGCACTGCTGTACCCTGTGTGCCTGGATGCCTAGTTCCCAGGCTACTAACACCAAGAATCAATGCTCTAGAGTTACTGCGCTTTAGTTAACATTGCCGTTCCTGAAGCCAGGGGAATTTGACAGTGCTCGTGTATGAGAGCCCGGGGAAAGGGTCCCATACGTGAAATGGAGTGAGAAACAGGCCGGAGCGCAAGGCAGCTCTCAACTCACCTCTTGTTGATGAGGCTGGTACCCTTGCCCCGGGTGTGCCTGCAGGCCTAAAGCCAACCACCTAACTCAAAGGAACAACTCTGTAGAGAATTCCTGCTTCGGCTAAAGTAGCCATGCCGGAGGGTGGACGCATTTTGCTGTGTGCATGCGTGAGCGCACTACAAGTGAGTCCAGAACCATTTTCCGTGTGGGACTCAGGCCCCGGCAGAAGGCACAACACGACTCCCCACTTGTTTCCTGGGGCTAGCACTGCGGCCCCACTTTTGCAGGGAAGTCTAAGAGCAAGCGTTCTTTTTTTTTTTTTATGAAATTTTTTTATTGTTATGTTAATCCCCATACATTACATCAGTAGTTTTAGATATAGTGTTCCATGATTCATTGTTTGTGCATAACACCCAGTGCTCCATGCAGAACGTGCCCTCCTCAATACCCATCACCAGGCTAACCCATCCTCCCACCCCCCTCCCCTCTAGAACCCTCAGTTTGTTTTTCAGAGTCCATCGTCTCTCATGGTTCTTCTCCCCCTCCGATTTCTCCCCCTTCATTCTTCCCCTCCTGCTACATTCTTCTTCTTTTCTTTCTTAACATATATTGCATTATTTGTTTCAGAGGTACAGATCTCAGATTCAACAGTCTTGCACATTTCACAGCGCTTACCAGAACACATACCCTCCCCAGTGTTCATCACCCAGTCACCCCATCCCTCCCGCCCCACCCCCCACTCCAGCAACCCTCAGCTTCTTTCCTGAGATTAAGAATTCCTCATATCAGTGAGGTCATATGATACATGTCTTTCTCTGTTTGACTTATTTCGCTCAGCATAATACCCTCCAGTTCCATCCACGTCGTTGCAGATGGCAAGATCTCATTCCTTTTGATGGCTGCATAATATCCATTGTGTATATATATATATATATATATATATATACCACATCTTCTTTATCCATTCATCTGTTGATGGACATCTTGGCTCTTTCCACAGTTTGGCTATTGTGGACATTAATAGCAAGCGTTCTAACTCGGAGAAACAACACTGAAGAGAAACCGTGCTTTAGCTACCGACGACCTCTGTGTGGGAGGAAGCAGTTTAGGGTGTACTGTTGGTGAGAGCCTGGGGACGGGTTCCGTTTCGTAAAATCGAGGGAGAGACAGGCCAGAGAGAAGGCAGCTCTCAACTCACACCATGGTTATGGGGCTAGTACCGTTGCCCCGGGTGTGTGTGCAGGCTTAATGAAAACCGCCTAACTCGAAGGAAAAACTCGGTGGAGAATCCATGCTTCAGCTAAGACAGCCGCTCCTGAGGGTGGAAGCATTTTGTTGTGTGCGTGCATGAGAGCCCTGCAAGGGAGTCCAAAGCTTTTTGCGAGTGAGACTCAGGCCCCAGCAGAAGGCAGAACACGACTCCCCCTGTGTTTCATCAAGCTAGCACTGCGGCCCCACTTTTGCATGGAGGTCTCATCACTAGCGTTCTAACTCAAAGAAACAACAGTGTAGAGAAATCGTGCTTTAGTTACTGTCGACCTCCAGGCGGAGGAAGCGGTATACAGGGTACCGTGGGTGAGAGCCTGGGGAACGGTTTCCATACGTGAAACCGAGGGAGAAACCGTTCCGGGCAGAAGGCACCTCTGGACTCAGATCTTGCTACCTGAAGCTAACACTACTGCTCCATGTGTGCTTGGAATGCTCCGTGCTCAACACTGCCTTGGAAGGAACAAGCCTGTAAAGAATCCCAGCTGCAGCTCATTCGCCTACCAGGCTACTGAGGCCACGAAGCAATGGTGTATAGTTCCTGCCCTTTAAGTAACATTGCCGTTCCTGAAGACGGAGGAATTTTACAGTGCTCCTGTAGGAGAGACCGGGAAAGGGTCCCATACGTGAAATGGAGTGAGAAACAGGCCGGTGTGGAAGGGAGCTCTCAACTCACCTCTTGTTTCTGATGCTAGTACCCTTGCCCCGGGGGTGCCTGCAGGCCTGAAGCCAACCACCTAACTCAAGGGAACAAGTCTTTAGAGAATTCCTGCTTCGGCTAAAAGAGCCATGCCTGAGGGTGGACGCATTTTGCTGTGTGCAAGGGTGAGCGCCCTGCAGCTGAGTCCCAAACCATTTTCTGTGTGAGACTCAGGCCCCGGAAGAAAGCAGAACACGACTCCCCACTTGTTTCATGAAGCTAGCACTGCGGCCCCACTTTTGCATGGAAGTCTAATCGCTAGCATTCTAAGTCGGAGAAACAACACTAGAGAAACCGTGCTTTAGGTACCGTCGACCTGTGTGTGGGAGGAAGCAGTTTAGGGTGTACTGTGGGTGAGAGCCTGAGGACGGGTTCCATTTCGGAAAATCGGGGGAGGGACAGGCCGGTACACAAGGCAGCTCTCCGCTCATACCATGGTTATGGGGCTAGTACCGTTGCCCCGGGTGTGCGTGCAGGCTTAAAGACAACCACCTAAGTCGAAGGAAAAACTTGGTAGAGAATCCATGCTTCAGCTAAAACAGCCACTCCAGAGGGTGGAAGCATTTTGTTGTGTGCGTGCGTGAGAGCCCTGCAAGGGAGTCCAAAGCTTTTTGCGAGTGAGACTCAGGCCCCAGCAGAAGGCAGAACACGACTCGCCATGTGTGTCATCAAGCTAGCACTGCGGCCCCGCTTTTGGCTGGAAGTCTAATCGCTAGCGTTCAAACTCGAAGAAACAACAGTGTAGAGAAAGCGTGCTTTAGCTACCGTCGACCTCTCTGTGTGAGAAAGCAGTTTACGCTGCACTGTGGGTGAGAGCCTGGGGACAGGTTCCATAGGTAAAATCGAGGGAGGGACAGGCCAGTGCAGAAGGCAGCTGTCAACTCACCTCTTGTTTACGAGGCTAGTGCAGTTGCCCCGGGTGTGCCTGCAGGCCTAAAGCCAAGCACCTAAGTCGAAGGAGCAACTCTGTAGAGAATTCCTGCTTCAGCGAACATAGGCATTCCTGAGGCTGGAAGCATTTTGCTGTGTGCCTGCGTGAGAGAAGTGCAATGGGGTCCCAAACCATTTTCCGTGTGAGACTCAGGCCCCGGGAGAAGGGAGGACACGCCTCCCCACTTGTTCCATGAAGTTAGCACTGCGGCCCCACTTTTGCATGGAAGTCTAATCGCTAGCGTTGTAACTCGGAGAAACAACACTGTAGAGAAACCGTGCTTTAGCTAGCGTCGACCTCTGTGGGAGGAAGCAGTATAGGGTGTACTGTGGGTGAGAGCCTGGGGACGGGTTCCATTTCGTAAAATCGGGGGAGAGACAGGCCGGTACACAAGGCAGCCCTCCACTCATACCGTGGCTATGGGGCCAGTACCGTTACCCCGGGTGTGCGTGCAGGCTTAAAGACAACCACCTAAGTCGAAGGAAAAACTTGGTAGAGAATCCATGCTTCAGCTAAAACAGCCACTCCAGAGGGTGGGGAAGCATTTTGTTGTGTGCGTGCGTGAGAGCCCTGCGAGGGAGTCCAAAGCTTTTTGCGAGTGAGACTCAGGCCCCAGCAGAAGGCAGAACACGACTCGCCATGTGCTTCATCAAGCTAGCACGGCGGCCCCACTTTCGCATGGAAGTCTAATCGCTAGCGTTCTAACTCGAAGAAACAACACGGTAGAGAAACCGTGCTTTAGCTGCCATCCACGTCTCTGAGGGAGGAAGCAGTTTCCAGGCTACCGTGGGTGAGAGCCTGGGGAACGGGTTCCTTACGTGAGACCGAGGGAGAAGAAGTCCGGGCCAGAAGGCACCTCTCGACTCAGCTCTTGTTACCTGAAGCTAACACTACCGCTCCATGTGTGCATAGGAATGCCAAGTGCTCCACACTGATTTGGCAGAAAGAAGCCGGTCAAGAAGCCCAGCTTCAGCTCATTCGCCTCTCCACAGGGTGGCAGCATTTTCAACTCTGCTTGAGTGCAAACCTGGGGAATGAGTCCCAGCAGAATTCCGAGGCAGAAATAAGCATGGGCAGGAGGCAGCTATCGACTCAACTCTTGTTTCGGGAAACTAGATCGGCTCTCCCGTGTGTGCGTGGAGTCCTAAGTGCCATCCACCCAACGCAAGGGAACAAAAGTGCAGAGGACCCGTGCCTCAGCAAAGATCGCCCTTCCTGAGCGTGCACTTCATCTATTGTGTGTTTTTGAGAAAGCATGAGAAATGGAACCTAAACGTAACTCGGAGTGAGAAGCAGGCCTGTAAGGAAGGCTGCTGTGGACTCACCTCTTGTTTGAGGAGATTAGCACTGCTGTACCCTGTGTGCCTGGATGCCTAGTTCCCAGGCTACTAACACCAAGAATCAATGCTCTAGAGTTACTGCGCTTTAGTTAACATTGCCGTTCCTGAAGCCAGGGGAATTTGACAGTGCTCGTGTATGAGAGCCCGGGGAAAGGGTCCCATACGTGAAATGGAGTGAGAAACAGGCCGGAGCGCAAGGCAGCTCTCAACTCACCTCTTGTTGATGAGGCTGGTACCCTTGCCCCGGGTGTGCCTGCAGGCCTAAAGCCAACCACCTAACTCAAAGGAACAACTCTGTAGAGAATTCCTGCTTCGGCTAAAGTAGCCATGCCGGAGGGTGGACGCATTTTGCTGTGTGCATGCGTGAGCGCACTACAAGTGAGTCCAGAACCATTTTCCGTGTGGGACTCAGGCCCCGGCAGAAGGCACAACACGACTCCCCACTTGTTTCCTGGGGCTAGCACTGCGGCCCCACTTTTGCAGGGAAGTCTAAGAGCAAGCGTTCTTTTTTTTTTTTTTATGAAATTTTTTTATTGTTATGTTAATCCCCATACATTACATCAGTAGTTTTAGATATAGTGTTCCATGATTCATTGTTTGTGCATAACACCCAGTGCTCCATGCAGAACGTGCCCTCCTCAATACCCATCACCAGGCTAACCCATCCTCCCACCCCCCTCCCCTCTAGAACCCTCAGTTTGTTTTTCAGAGTCCATCGTCTCTCATGGTTCTTCTCCCCCTCCGATTTCTCCCCCTTCATTCTTCCCCTCCTGCTACATTCTTCTTCTTTTCTTTCTTAACATATATTGCATTATTTGTTTCAGAGGTACAGATCTCAGATTCAACAGTCTTGCACATTTCACAGCGCTTACCAGAACACATACCCTCCCCAGTGTTCATCACCCAGTCACCCCATCCCTCCCGCCCCACCCCCCACTCCAGCAACCCTCAGCTTCTTTCCTGAGATTAAGAATTCCTCATATCAGTGAGGTCATATGATACATGTCTTTCTCTGTTTGACTTATTTCGCTCAGCATAATACCCTCCAGTTCCATCCACGTCGTTGCAGATGGCAAGATCTCATTCCTTTTGATGGCTGCATAATATCCATTGTGTATATATATATATATATATATATATATACCACATCTTCTTTATCCATTCATCTGTTGATGGACATCTTGGCTCTTTCCACAGTTTGGCTATTGTGGACATTAATAGCAAGCGTTCTAACTCGGAGAAACAACACTGAAGAGAAACCGTGCTTTAGCTACCGACGACCTCTGTGTGGGAGGAAGCAGTTTAGGGTGTACTGTTGGTGAGAGCCTGGGGACGGGTTCCGTTTCGTAAAATCGAGGGAGAGACAGGCCAGAGAGAAGGCAGCTCTCAACTCACACCATGGTTATGGGGCTAGTACCGTTGCCCCGGGTGTGTGTGCAGGCTTAATGAAAACCGCCTAACTCGAAGGAAAAACTCGGTGGAGAATCCATGCTTCAGCTAAGACAGCCGCTCCTGAGGGTGGAAGCATTTTGTTGTGTGCGTGCATGAGAGCCCTGCAAGGGAGTCCAAAGCTTTTTGCGAGTGAGACTCAGGCCCCAGCAGAAGGCAGAACACGACTCCCCCTGTGTTTCATCAAGCTAGCACTGCGGCCCCACTTTTGCATGGAGGTCTCATCACTAGCGTTCTAACTCAAAGAAACAACAGTGTAGAGAAATCGTGCTTTAGTTACTGTCGACCTCCAGGCGGAGGAAGCGGTATACAGGGTACCGTGGGTGAGAGCCTGGGGAACGGTTTCCATACGTGAAACCGAGGGAGAAACCGTTCCGGGCAGAAGGCACCTCTGGACTCAGATCTTGCTACCTGAAGCTAACACTACTGCTCCATGTGTGCTTGGAATGCTCCGTGCTCAACACTGCCTTGGAAGGAACAAGCCTGTAAAGAATCCCAGCTGCAGCTCATTCGCCTACCAGGCTACTGAGGCCACGAAGCAATGGTGTATAGTTCCTGCCCTTTAAGTAACATTGCCGTTCCTGAAGACGGAGGAATTTTACAGTGCTCCTGTAGGAGAGACCGGGAAAGGGTCCCATACGTGAAATGGAGTGAGAAACAGGCCGGTGTGGAAGGGAGCTCTCAACTCACCTCTTGTTTCTGATGCTAGTACCCTTGCCCCGGGGGTGCCTGCAGGCCTGAAGCCAACCACCTAACTCAAGGGAACAAGTCTTTAGAGAATTCCTGCTTCGGCTAAAAGAGCCATGCCTGAGGGTGGACGCATTTTGCTGTGTGCAAGGGTGAGCGCCCTGCAGCTGAGTCCCAAACCATTTTCTGTGTGAGACTCAGGCCCCGGAAGAAAGCAGAACACGACTCCCCACTTGTTTCATGAAGCTAGCACTGCGGCCCCACTTTTGCATGGAAGTCTAATCGCTAGCATTCTAAGTCGGAGAAACAACACTAGAGAAACCGTGCTTTAGGTACCGTCGACCTGTGTGTGGGAGGAAGCAGTTTAGGGTGTACTGTGGGTGAGAGCCTGAGGACGGGTTCCATTTCGGAAAATCGGGGGAGGGACAGGCCGGTACACAAGGCAGCTCTCCGCTCACACCATGGTTATGGGGCTAGTACCGTTGCCCCGGGTGTGCGTGCAGGCTTAAAGACAACCACCTAAGTCGAAGGAAAAACTTGGTAGAGAATCCATGCTTCAGCTAAAACAGCCACTCCAGAGGGTGGAAGCATTTTGTTGTGTGCGTGCGTGAGAGCCCTGCAAGGGAGTCCAAAGCTTTTTGCGAGTGAGACTCAGGCCCCAGCAGAAGGCAGAACACGACTCGCCATGTGTGTCATCAAGCTAGCACTGCGGCCCCGCTTTTGGCTGGAAGTCTAATCGCTAGCGTTCAAACTCGAAGAAACAACAGTGTAGAGAAAGCGTGCTTTAGCTACCGTCGACCTCTCTGTGTGAGAAAGCAGTTTACGCTGCACTGTGGGTGAGAGCCTGGGGACAGGTTCCATAGGTAAAATCGAGGGAGAGACAGGCCAGTGCAGAAGGCAGCTGTCAACTCACCTCTTGTTTACGAGGCTAGTGCAGTTGCCCCGGGTGTGCCTGCAGGCCTAAAGCCAAGCACCTAAGTCGAAGGAGCAACTCTGTAGAGAATTCCTGCTTCAGCGAACATAGGCATTCCTGAGGCTGGAAGCATTTTGCTGTGTGCCTGCGTGAGAGAAGTGCAATGGGGTCCCAAACCATTTTCCGTGTGAGACTCAGGCCCCGGGAGAAGGGAGGACATGCCTCCCCACTTGTTCCATGAAGTTAGCACTGCGGCCCCACTTTTGCATGGAAGTCTAATCGCTAGCGTTGTAACTCGGAGAAACAACACTGTAGAGAAACCGTGCTTTAGCTAGCGTCGACCTCTGTGGGAGGAAGCAGTATAGGGTGTACTGTGGGTGAGAGCCTGGGGACGGGTTCCATTTCGTAAAATCGGGGGAGAGACAGGCCGGTACACAAGGCAGCCCTCCACTCATACCGTGGCTATGGGGCCAGTACCGTTACCCCGGGTGTGCGTGCAGGCTTAAAGACAACCACCTAAGTCGAAGGAAAAACTTGGTAGAGAATCCATGCTTCAGCTAAAACAGCCACTCCAGAGGGTGGGGAAGCATTTTGTTGTGTGCGTGCGTGAGAGCCCTGCGAGGGAGTCCAAAGCTTTTTGCGAGTGAGACTCAGGCCCCAGCAGAAGGCAGAACACGACTCGCCATGTGCTTCATCAAGCTAGCACGGCGGCCCCACTTTCGCATGGAAGTCTAATCGCTAGCGTTCTAACTCGAAGAAACAACACGGTAGAGAAACCGTGCTTTAGCTACCATCCACGTCTCTGAGGGAGGAAGCAGTTTCCAGGCTACCGTGGGTGAGAGCCTGGGGAACGGGTTCCTTACGTGAGACCGAGGGAGAAGAAGTCCGGGCCAGAAGGCACCTCTCGACTCAGCTCTTGTTACCTGAAGCTAACACTACCGCTCCATGTGTGCATAGGAATGCCAAGTGCTCCACACTGATTTGGCAGAAAGAAGCCGGTCAAGAAGCCCAGCTTCAGCTCATTCGCCTCTCCACAGGGTGGCAGCATTTTCAACTCTGCTTGAGTGCAAACCTGGGGAATGAGTCCCAGCAGAATTCCGAGGCAGAAATAAGCATGGGCAGGAGGCAGCTATCGACTCAACTCTTGTTTCGGGAAACTAGATCGGCTCTCCCGTGTGTGCGTGGAGTCCTAAGTGCCATCCACCCAACGCAAGGGAACAAAAGTGCAGAGGACCCGTGCCTCAGCAAAGATCGCCCTTCCTGAGCGTGCACTTCATCTATTGTGTGTTTTTGAGAAAGCATGAGAAATGGAACCTAAACGTAACTCGGAGTGAGAAGCAGGCCTGTAAGGAAGGCTGCTGTGGACTCACCTCTTGTTTGAGGAGATTAGCACTGCTGTACCCTGTGTGCCTGGATGCCTAGTTCCCAGGCTACTAACACCAAGAATCAATGCTCTAGAGTTACTGCGCTTTAGTTAACATTGCCGTTCCTGAAGCCAGGGGAATTTGACAGTGCTCGTGTATGAGAGCCCGGGGAAAGGGTCCCATACGTGAAATGGAGTGAGAAACAGGCCGGAGCGCAAGGCAGCTCTCAACTCACCTCTTGTTGATGAGGCTGGTACCCTTGCCACGGGTGTGCCTGCAGGCCTAAAGCCAACCACCTAACTCAAAGGAACAACTCTGTAGAGAATTCCTGCTTCGGCTAAAGTAGCCATGCCGGAGGGTGGACGCATTTTGCTGTGTGCATGCGTGAGCGCACTACAAGGGAGTCCAGAACCATTTTCCGTGTGGGACTCAGGCCCCGGCAGAAGGCACAACACGACTCCCCACTTGTTTCCTGGGGCTAGCACTGCGGCCCCACTTTTGCAGGGAAGTCTAAGAGCAAGCGTTCTTTTTTTTTTTTTTATGAAATTTTTTTATTGTTATGTTAATCCCCATACATTACATCAGTAGTTTTAGATATAGTGTTCCATGATTCATTGTTTGTGCATAACACCCAGTGCTCCATGCAGAACGTGCCCTCCTCAATACCCATCACCAGGCTAACCCATCCTCCCACCCCCCTCCCCTCTAGAACCCTCAGTTTGTTTTTCAGAGTCCATCGTCTCTCATGGTTCTTCTCCCCCTCCGATTTCTCCCCCTTCATTCTTCCCCTCCTGCTACATTCTTCTTCTTTTCTTTCTTAACATATATTGCATTATTTGTTTCAGAGGTACAGATCTCAGATTCAACAGTCTTGCACATTTCACAGCGCTTACCAGAACACATACCCTCCCCAGTGTTCATCACCCAGTCACCCCATCCCTCCCGCCCCACCCCCCACTCCAGCAACCCTCAGCTTCTTTCCTGAGATTAAGAATTCCTCATATCAGTGAGGTCATATGATACATGTCTTTCTCTGTTTGACTTATTTCGCTCAGCATAATACCCTCCAGTTCCATCCACGTCGTTGCAGATGGCAAGATCTCATTCCTTTTGATGGCTGCATAATATTCATTGTGTATATATATATATATATATATATATATATATATATACCACATCTTCTTTATCCATTCATCTGTTGATGGACATCTTGGCTCTTTCCACAGTTTGGCTATTGTGGACATTAATAGCAAGCGTTCTAACTCGGAGAAACAACACTGAAGAGAAACCGTGCTTTAGCTACCGACGACCTCTGTGTGGGAGGAAGCAGTTTAGGGTGTACTGTGGGTGAGAGCCTGGGGACGGGTTCCGTTTCGTAAAATCGAGGGAGAGACAGGCCAGAGAGAAGGCAGCTCTCAACTCACACCATGGTTATGGGGCTAGTACCGTTGCCCCGGGTGTGTGTGCAGGCTTAATGAAAACCGCCTAACTCGAAGGAAAAACTCGGTGGAGAATCCATGCTTCAGCTAAGACAGCCGCTCCTGAGGGTGGAAGCATTTTGTTGTGTGCGTGCATGAGAGCCCTGCAAGGGAGTCCAAAGCTTTTTGCGAGTGAGACTCAGGCCCCAGCAGAAGGCAGAACACGACTCCCCCTGTGTTTCATCAAGCTAGCACTGCGGCCCCACTTTTGCATGGAGGTCTCATCACTAGCGTTCTAACTCAAAGAAACAACAGTGTAGAGAAATCGTGCTTTAGTTACTGTCGACCTCCAGGCGGAGGAAGCGGTATACAGGGTACCGTGGGTGAGAGCCTGGGGAACGGTTTCCATACGTGAAACCGAGGGAGAAACCGTTCCGGGCAGAAGGCACCTCTGGACTCAGATCTTGCTACCTGAAGCTAACACTACTGCTCCATGTGTGCTTGGAATGCTCCGTGCTCAACACTGCCTTGGAAGGAACAAGCCTGTAAAGAATCCCAGCTGCAGCTCATTCGCCTACCAGGCTACTGAGGCCACGAAGCAATGGTGTATAGTTCCTGCCCTTTATGTAACATTGCCGTTCCTGAAGACGGAGGAATTTTACAGTGCTCCTGTAGGAGAGACCGGGAAAGGGTCCCATACGTGAAATGGAGTGAGAAACAGGCCGGTGTGGAAGGGAGCTCTCAACTCACCTCTTGTTTCTGAT
The DNA here is from genome assembly GCF_964656455.1 of Halichoerus grypus. Lineage (NCBI taxonomy): Eukaryota > Metazoa > Chordata > Mammalia > Carnivora > Phocidae > Halichoerus > Halichoerus grypus. Next base: position 79,485,903 of record NC_135721.1, read on the forward strand.
GCTAGTACCCTTGCCCCGGGGGTGCCTGCAAGCCTAAAGCCAACCACCTAACTCAAGGGAACAAGTCTTTAGAGAATTCCTGCTTCGGCTAAAAGAGCCACGCCTGAGGGTGGACGCATTTTGCTGTGTGCAAGGGTGAGCGCCCTGCAGCTGAGTCCCAAACCATTTTCTGTGTGAGACTCAGGCCCCGGAAGAAAGCAGAACACGACTCCCCACTTGTTTCATGAAGCTAGCACTGCGGCCCCACTTTTGCATGGAAGTCTAATTGCTAGCATTCTAAGTCGGAGAAACAACACTAGAGAAACCGTGCTTTAGGTACCGTCGACCTGTGTGTGGGAGGAAGCAGTTTAGGGTGTACTGTGGGTGAGAGCCTGAGGACGGGTTCCATTTCGGAAAATCGGGGGAGGGACAGGCCGGTACACAAGGCAGCTCTCCGCTCACACCATGGTTATGGGGCTAGTACCGTTGCCCCGGGTGTGCGTGCAGGCTTAAAGACAACCACCTAAGTCGAAGGAAAAACTTGGTAGAGAATCCATGCTTCAGCTAAAACAGCCACTCCAGAGGGTGGAAGCATTTTGTTGTGTGCGTGCGTGAGAGCCCTGCAAGGGAGTCCAAAGCTTTTTGCGAGTGAGACTCAGGCCCCAGCAGAAGGCAGAACACGACTCGCCATGTGTGTCATCAAGCTAGCACTGCGGCCCCGCTTTTGGCTGGAAGTCTAATCGCTAGCGTTCAAACTCGAAGAAACAACAGTGTAGAGAAAGCGTGCTTTAGCTACCGTCGACCTCTCTGTGTGAGAAAGCAGTTTACGCTGCACTGTGGGTGAGAGCCTGGGGACAGGTTCCATAGGTAAAATCGAGGGAGGGACAGGCCAGTGCAGAAGGCAGCTGTCAACTCACCTCTTGTTTACGAGGCTAGTGCAGTTGCCCCGGGTGTGCCTGCAGGCCTAAAGCCAAGCACCTAAGTCGAAGGAGCAACTCTGTAGAGAATTCCTGCTTCAGCGAACATAGGCATTCCTGAGGCTGGAAGCATTTTGCTGTGTGCCTGCGTGAGAGAAGTGCAATGGGGTCCCAAACCATTTTCCGTGTGAGACTCAGGCCCCGGGAGAAGGGAGGACACGCCTCCCCACTTGTTCCATGAAGTTAGCACTGCGGCCCCACTTTTGCATGGAAGTCTAATCGCTAGCGTTGTAACTCGGAGAAACAACACTGTAGAGAAACCGTGCTTTAGCTAGCGTCGACCTCTGTGGGAGGAAGCAGTATAGGGTGTACTGTGGGTGAGAGCCTGGGGACGGGTTCCATTTCGTAAAATCGGGGGAGAGACAGGCCGGTACACAAGGCAGCCCTCCACTCATACCGTGGCTATGGGGCCAGTACCGTTACCCCGGGTGTGCGTGCAGGCTTAAAGACAACCACCTAAGTCGAAGGAAAAACTTGGTAGAGAATCCATGCTTCAGCTAAAACAGCCACTCCAGAGGGTGGGGAAGCATTTTGTTGTGTGCGTGCGTGAGAGCCCTGCGAGGGAGTCCAAAGCTTTTTGCGAGTGAGACTCAGGCCCCAGCAGAAGGCAGAACACGACTCGCCATGTGCTTCATCAAGCTAGCACGGCGGCCCCACTTTCGCATGGAAGTCTAATCGCTAGCGTTCTAACTCGAAGAAACAACACGGTAGAGAAACCGTGCTTTAGCTGCCATCCACGTCTCTGAGGGAGGAAGCAGTTTCCAGGCTACCGTGGGTGAGAGCCTGGGGAACGGGTTCCTTACGTGAGACCGAGGGAGAAGAAGTCCGGGCCAGAAGGCACCTCTCGACTCAGCTCTTGTTACCTGAAGCTAACACTACCGCTCCATGTGTGCATAGGAATGCCAAGTGCTCCACACTGATTTGGCAGAAAGAAGCCGGTCAAGAAGCCCAGCTTCAGCTCATTCGCCTCTCCACAGGGTGGCAGCATTTTCAACTCTGCTTGAGTGCAAACCTGGGGAATGAGTCCCAGCAGAATTCCGAGGCAGAAATAAGCATGGGCAGGAGGCAGCTATCGACTCAACTCTTGTTTCGGGAAACTAGATCGGCTCTCCCGTGTGTGCGTGGAGTCCTAAGTGCCATCCACCCAACGCAAGGGAACAAAAGTGCAGAGGACCCGTGCCTCAGCAAAGATCGCCCTTCCTGAGCGTGCACTTCATCTATTGTGTGTTTTTGAGAAAGCATGAGAAATGGAACCTAAACGTAACTCGGAGTGAGAAGCAGGCCTGTAAGGAAGGCTGCTGTGGACTCACCTCTTGTTTGAGGAGATTAGCACTGCTGTACCCTGTGTGCCTGGATGCCTAGTTCCCAGGCTACTAACACCAAGAATCAATGCTCTAGAGTTACTGCGCTTTAGTTAACATTGCCGTTCCTGAAGCCAGGGGAATTTGACAGTGCTCGTGTATGAGAGCCCGGGGAAAGGGTCCCATACGTGAAATGGAGTGAGAAACAGGCCGGAGCGCAAGGCAGCTCTCAACTCACCTCTTGTTGATGAGGCTGGTACCCTTGCCACGGGTGTGCCTGCAGGCCTAAAGCCAACCACCTAACTCAAAGGAACAACTCTGTAGAGAATTCCTGCTTCGGCTAAAGTAGCCATGCCGGAGGGTGGACGCATTTTGCTGTGTGCATGCGTGAGCGCACTACAAGGGAGTCCAGAACCATTTTCCGTGTGGGACTCAGGCCCCGGCAGAAGGCACAACACGACTCCCCACTTGTTTCCTGGGGCTAGCACTGCGGCCCCACTTTTGCAGGGAAGTCTAAGAGCAAGCGTTCTTTTTTTTTTTTTTATGAAATTTTTTTATTGTTATGTTAATCCCCATACATTACATCAGTAGTTTTAGATATAGTGTTCCATGATTCATTGTTTGTGCATAACACCCAGTGCTCCATGCAGAACGTGCCCTCCTCAATACCCATCACCAGGCTAACCCATCCTCCCACCCCCCTCCCCTCTAGAACCCTCAGTTTGTTTTTCAGAGTCCATCGTCTCTCATGGTTCTTCTCCCCCTCCGATTTCTCCCCCTTCATTCTTCCCCTCCTGCTACATTCTTCTTCTTTTCTTTCTTAACATATATTGCATTATTTGTTTCAGAGGTACAGATCTCAGATTCAACAGTCTTGCACATTTCACAGCGCTTACCAGAACACATACCCTCCCCAGTGTTCATCACCCAGTCACCCCATCCCTCCCGCCCCACCCCCCACTCCAGCAACCCTCAGCTTCTTTCCTGAGATTAAGAATTCCTCATATCAGTGAGGTCATATGATACATGTCTTTCTCTGTTTGACTTATTTCGCTCAGCATAATACCCTCCAGTTCCATCCACGTCGTTGCAGATGGCAAGATCTCATTCCTTTTGATGGCTGCATAATATCCATTGTGTATATATATATATATATATATATATATACCACATCTTCTTTATCCATTCATCTGTTGATGGACATCTTGGCTCTTTCCACAGTTTGGCTATTGTGGACATTAATAGCAAGCGTTCTAACTCGGAGAAACAACACTGAAGAGAAACCGTGCTTTAGCTACCGACGACCTCTGTGTGGGAGGAAGCAGTTTAGGGTGTACTGTGGGTGAGAGCCTGGGGACGGGTTCCGTTTCGTAAAATCGAGGGAGAGACAGGCCAGAGAGAAGGCAGCTCTCAACTCACACCATGGTTATGGGGCTAGTACCGTTGCCCCGGGTGTGTGTGCAGGCTTAATGAAAACCGCCTAACTCGAAGGAAAAACTCGGTGGAGAATCCATGCTTCAGCTAAGACAGCCGCTCCTGAGGGTGGAAGCATTTTGTTGTGTGCGTGCATGAGAGCCCTGCAAGGGAGTCCAAAGCTTTTTGCGAGTGAGACTCAGGCCCCAGCAGAAGGCAGAACACGACTCCCCCTGTGTTTCATCAAGCTAGCACTGCGGCCCCACTTTTGCATGGAGGTCTCATCACTAGCGTTCTAACTCAAAGAAACAACAGTGTAGAGAAATCGTGCTTTAGTTACTGTCGACCTCCAGGCGGAGGAAGCGGTATACAGGGTACCGTGGGTGAGAGCCTGGGGAACGGTTTCCATACGTGAAACCGAGGGAGAAACCGTTCCGGGCAGAAGGCACCTCTGGACTCAGATCTTGCTACCTGAAGCTAACACTACTGCTCCATGTGTGCTTGGAATGCTCCGTGCTCAACACTGCCTTGGAAGGAACAAGCCTGTAAAGAATCCCAGCTGCAGCTCATTCGCCTACCAGGCTACTGAGGCCACGAAGCAATGGTGTATAGTTCCTGCCCTTTAAGTAACATTGCCGTTCCTGAAGACGGAGGAATTTTACAGTGCTCCTGTAGGAGAGACCGGGAAAGGGTCCCATACGTGAAATGGAGTGAGAAACAGGCCGGTGTGGAAGGGAGCTCTCAACTCACCTCTTGTTTCTGATGCTAGTACCCTTGCCCCGGGGGTGCCTGCAGGCCTGAAGCCAACCACCTAACTCAAGGGAACAAGTCTTTAGAGAATTCCTGCTTCGGCTAAAAGAGCCATGCCTGAGGGTGGACGCATTTTGCTGTGTGCAAGGGTGAGCGCCCTGCAGCTGAGTCCCAAACCATTTTCTGTGTGAGACTCAGGCCCCGGAAGAAAGCAGAACACGACTCCCCACTTGTTTCATGAAGCTAGCACTGCGGCCCCACTTTTGCATGGAAGTCTAATCGCTAGCATTCTAAGTCGGAGAAACAACACTAGAGAAACCGTGCTTTAGGTACCGTCGACCTGTGTGTGGGAGGAAGCAGTTTAGGGTGTACTGTGGGTGAGAGCCTGAGGACGGGTTCCATTTCGGAAAATCGGGGGAGGGACAGGCCGGTACACAAGGCAGCTCTCCGCTCACACCATGGTTATGGGGCTAGTACCGTTGCCCCGGGTGTGCGTGCAGGCTTAAAGACAACCACCTAAGTCGAAGGAAAAACTTGGTAGAGAATCCATGCTTCAGCTAAAACAGCCACTCCAGAGGGTGGAAGCATTTTGTTGTGTGCGTGCGTGAGAGCCCTGCAAGGGAGTCCAAAGCTTTTTGCGAGTGAGACTCAGGCCCCAGCAGAAGGCAGAACACGACTCGCCATGTGTGTCATCAAGCTAGCACTGCGGCCCCGCTTTTGCCTGGAAATCTAATCGCTAGCGTTCAAACTCGAAGAAACAACAGTGTAGAGAAAGCGTGCTTTAGCTACCGTCGACCTCTCTGTGTGAGAAAGCAGTTTACGCTGCACTGTGGGTGAGAGCCTGGGGACAGGTTCCATAGGTAAAATCGAGGGAGGGACAGGCCAGTGCAGAAGGCAGCTGTCAACTCACCTCTTGTTTACGAGGCTAGTGCAGTTGCCCCGGGTGTGCCTGCAGGCCTAAAGCCAAGCACCTAAGTCGAAGGAGCAACTCTGTAGAGAATTCCTGCTTCAGCGAACATAGGCATTCCTGAGGCTGGAAGCATTTTGCTGTGTGCCTGCGTGAGAGAAGTGCAATGGGGTCCCAAACCATTTTCCGTGTGAGACTCAGGCCCCGGGAGAAGGGAGGACACGCCTCCCCACTTGTTCCATGAAGTTAGCACTGCGGCCCCACTTTTGCATGGAAGTCTAATCGCTAGCGTTGTAACTCGGAGAAACAACACTGTAGAGAAACCGTGCTTTAGCTAGCGTCGACCTCTGTGGGAGGAAGCAGTATAGGGTGTACTGTGGGTGAGAGCCTGGGGACGGGTTCCATTTCGTAAAATCGGGGGAGAGACAGGCCTGTACACAAGGCAGCCCTCCACTCATACCGTGGCTATGGGGCCAGTACCGTTACCCCGGGTGTGCGTGCAGGCTTAAAGACAACCACCTAAGTCGAAGGAAAAACTTGGTAGAGAATCCATGCTTCAGCTAAAACAGCCACTCCAGAGGGTGGGGAAGCATTTTGTTGTGTGCGTGCGTGAGAGCCCTGCGAGGGAGTCCAAAGCTTTTTGCGAGTGAGACTCAGGCCCCAGCAGAAGGCAGAACACGACTCGCCATGTGCTTCATCAAGCTAGCACGGCGGCCCCACTTTCGCATGGAAGTCTAATCGCTAGCGTTCTAACTCGAAGAAACAACACGGTAGAGAAACCGTGCTTTAGCTACCATCCACGTCTCTGAGGGAGGAAGCAGTTTCCAGGCTACCGTGGGTGAGAGCCTGGGGAACGGGTTCCTTACGTGAGACCGAGGGAGAAGAAGTCCGGGCCAGAAGGCACCTCTCGACTCAGCTCTTGTTACCTGAAGCTAACACTACCGCTCCATGTGTGCATAGGAATGCCAAGTGCTCCACACTGATTTGGCAGAAAGAAGCCGGTCAAGAAGCCCAGCTTCAGCTCATTCGCCTCTCCACAGGGTGGCAGCATTTTCAACTCTGCTTGAGTGCAAACCTGGGGAATGAGTCCCAGCAGAATTCCGAGGCAGAAATAAGCATGGGCAGGAGGCAGCTATCGACTCAACTCTTGTTTCGGGAAACTAGATCGGCTCTCCCGTGTGTGCGTGGAGTCCTAAGTGCCATCCACCCAACGCAAGGGAACAAAAGTGCAGAGGACCCGTGCCTCAGCAAAGATCGCCCTTCCTGAGCGTGCACTTCATCTATTGTGTGTTTTTGAGAAAGCATGAGAAATGGAACCTAAACGTAACTCGGAGTGAGAAGCAGGCCTGTAAGGAAGGCTGCTGTGGACTCACCTCTTGTTTGAGGAGATTAGCACTGCTGTACCCTGTGTGCCTGGATGCCTAGTTCCCAGGCTACTAACACCAAGAATCAATGCTCTAGAGTTACTGCGCTTTAGTTAACATTGCCGTTCCTGAAGCCAGGGGAATTTGACAGTGCTCGTGTATGAGAGCCCGGGGAAAGGGTCCCATACGTGAAATGGAGTGAGAAACAGGCCGGAGCGCAAGGCAGCTCTCAACTCACCTCTTGTTGATGAGGCTGGTACCCTTGCCCCGGGTGTGCCTGCAGGCCTAAAGCCAACCACCTAACTCAAAGGAACAACTCTGTAGAGAATTCCTGCTTCGGCTAAAGTAGCCATGCCGGAGGGTGGACGCATTTTGCTGTGTGCATGCGTGAGCGCACTACAAGTGAGTCCAGAACCATTTTCCGTGTGGGACTCAGGCCCCGGCAGAAGGCACAACACGACTCCCCACTTGTTTCCTGGGGCTAGCACTGCGGCCCCACTTTTGCAGGGAAGTCTAATAGCAAGCGTTCTTTTTTTTTTTTTATGAAATTTTTTTATTGTTATGTTAATCCCCATACATTACATCAGTAGTTTTAGATATAGTGTTCCATGATTCATTGTTTGTGCATAACACCCAGTGCTCCATGCAGAACGTGCCCTCCTCAATACCCATCACCAGGCTAACCCATCCTCCCACCCCCCTCCCCTCTAGAACCCTCAGTTTGTTTTTCAGAGTCCATCGTCTCTCATGGTTCTTCTCCCCCTCCGATTTCTCCCCCTTCATTCTTCCCCTCCTGCTACATTCTTCTTCTTTTCTTTCTTAACATATATTGCATTATTTGTTTCAGAGGTACAGATCTCAGATTCAACAGTCTTGCACATTTCACAGCGCTTACCAGAACACATACCCTCCCCAGTGTTCATCACCCAGTCACCCCATCCCTCCCGCCCCACCCCCCACTCCAGCAACCCTCAGCTTCTTTCCTGAGATTAAGAATTCCTCATATCAGTGAGGTCATATGATACATGTCTTTCTCTGTTTGACTTATTTCGCTCAGCATAATACCCTCCAGTTCCATCCACGTCGTTGCAGATGGCAAGATCTCATTCCTTTTGATGGCTGCATAATATCCATTGTGTATATATATATATATATATATATATATATATATATATATACCACATCTTCTTTATCCATTCATCTGTTGATGGACATCTTGGCTCTTTCCACAGTTTGGCTATTGTGGACATGAATAGCAAGCGTTCTAACTCGGAGAAACAACACTGAAGAGAAACCGTGCTTTAGCTACCGACGACCTCTGTGTGGGAGGAAGCAGTTTAGGGTGTACTGTGGGTGAGAGCCTGGGGACGGGTTCCGTTTCGTAAAATCGAGGGAGAGACAGGCCAGAGAGAAGGCAGCTCTCAACTCACACCATGGTTATGGGGCTAGTACCGTTGCCCCGGGTGTGTGTGCAGGCTTCATGAAAACCGCCTAACTCGAAGGAAAAACTCGGTGGAGAATCCATGCTTCAGCTAAGACAGCCGCTCCTGAGGGTGGAAGCATTTTGTTGTGTGCGTGCATGAGAGCCCTGCAAGGGAGTCCAAAGCTTTTTGCGAGTGAGACTCAGGCCCCAGCAGAAGGCAGAACACGACTCCCCCTGTGTTTCATCAAGCTAGCACTGCGGCCCCACTTTTGCATGGAGGTCTCATCACTAGCGTTCTAACTCAAAGAAACAACAGTGTAGAGAAATCGTGCTTTAGTTACTGTCGACCTCCAGGCGGAGGAAGCGGTATACAGGGTACCGTGGGTGAGAGCCTGGGGAACGGTTTCCATACGTGAAACCGAGGGAGAAACCGTTCCGGGCAGAAGGCACCTCTGGACTCAGATCTTGCTACCTGAAGCTAACACTACTGCTCCATGTGTGCTTGGAATGCTCCGTGCTCAACACTGCCTTGGAAGGAACAAGCCTGTAAAGAATCCCAGCTGCAGCTCATTCGCCTACCAGGCTACTGAGGCCACGAAGCAATGGTGTATAGTTCCTGCCCTTTATGTAACATTGCCGTTCCTGAAGACGGAGGAATTTTACAGTGCTCCTGTAGGAGAGACCGGGAAAGGGTCCCATACGTGAAATGGAGTGAGAAACAGGCCGGTGTGGAAGGGAGCTCTCAACTCACCTCTTGTTTCTGATGCTAGTACCCTTGCCCCGGGGGTGCCTGCAGGCCTAAAGCCAACCACCTAACTCAAGGGAACAAGTCTTTAGAGAATTCCTGCTTCGGCTAAAAGAGCCATGCCTGAGGGTGGACGCATTTTGCTGTGTGCAAGGGTGAGCGCCCTGCAGCTGAGTCCCAAACCATTTTCTGTGTGAGACTCAGGCCCCGGAAGAAAGCAGAACACGACTCCCCACTTGTTTCATGAAGCTAGCACTGCGGCCCCACTTTTGCATGGAAGTCTAATCGCTAGCATTCTAAGTCGGAGAAACAACACTAGAGAAACCGTGCTTTAGGTACCGTCGACCTGTGTGTGGGAGGAAGCAGTTTAGGGTGTACTGTGGGTGAGAGCCTGAGGACGGGTTCCATTTCGGAAAATCGGGGGACGGACAGGCCGGTACACAAGGCAGCTCTCCGCTCACACCATGGTTATGGGGCTAGTACCGTTGCCCCGGGTGTGCGTGCAGGCTTAAAGACAACCACCTAAGTCGAAGGAAAAACTTGGTAGAGAATCCATGCTTCAGCTAAAACAGCCACTCCAGAGGGTGGGGAAGCATTTTGTTGTGTGCGTGCGTGAGAGCCCTGCGAGGGAGTCCAAAGCTTTTTGCGAGTGAGACTCAGGCCCCAGCAGAAGGCAGAACACGACTCGCCATGTGTGTCATCAAGCTAGCACTGCGGCCCCGCTTTTGCCTGGAAGTCTAATCGCTAGCGTTCAAACTCGAAGAAACAACAGTGTAGAGAAAGCGTGCTTTAGCTACCGTCGACCTCTCTGTGTGAGAAAGCAGTTTACGCTGCACTGTGGGTGAGAGCCTGGGGACAGGTTCCATAGGTAAAATCGAGGGAGAGACAGGCCAGTGCAGAAGGCAGCTGTCAACTCACCTCTTGTTTACGAGGCTAGTGCAGTTGCCCCGGGTGTGCCTGCAGGCCTAAAGCCAAGCACCTAAGTCGAAGGAGCAACTCTGTAGAGAATTCCTGCTTCAGCGAACATAGGCATTCCTGAGGCTGGAAGCATTTTGCTGTGTGCCTGCGTGAGAGAAGTGCAGTGGGGTCCCAAACCATTTTCCGTGTGAGACTCAGGCCCCGGGAGAAGGGAGGACACGCCTCCCCACTTGTTCCATGAAGTTAGCACTGCGGCCCCACTTTTGCATGGAAGTCTAATCGCTAGCGTTGTAACTCGGAGAAACAACACTGTAGAGAAACCGTGCTTTAGCTAGCGTCGACCTCTGTGGGAGGAAGCAGTATAGGGTGTACTGTGGGTGAGAGCCTGGGGACGGGTTCCATTTCGTAAAATCGGGGGAGAGACAGGCCGGTACACAAGGCAGCCCTCCACTCATACCGTGGCTATGGGGCCAGTACCGTTACCCCGGGTGTGCGTGCAGGCTTAAAGACAACCACCTAAGTCGAAGGAAAAACTTGGTAGAGAATCCATGCTTCAGCTAAAACAGCCACTCCAGAGGGTGGGGAAGCATTTTGTTGTGTGCGTGCGTGAGAGCCCTGCGAGGGAGTCCAAAGCTTTTTGCGAGTGAGACTCAGGCCCCAGCAGAAGGCAGAACACGACTCGCCATGTGCTTCATCAAGCTAGCACGGCGGCCCCACTTTCGCATGGAAGTCTAATCGCTAGCGTTCTAACTCGAAGAAACAACACGGTAGAGAAACCGTGCTTTAGCTGCCATCCACGTCTCTGAGGGAGGAAGCAGTTTCCAGGCTACCGTGGGTGAGAGCCTGGGGAACGGGTTCCTTACGTGAGACCGAGGGAGAAGAAGTCCGGGCCAGAAGGCACCTCTCGACTCAGCTCTTGTTACCTGAAGCTAACACTACCGCTCCATGTGTGCATAGGAATGCCAAGTGCTCCACACTGATTTGGCAGAAAGAAGCCGGTCAAGAAGCCCAGCTTCAGCTCATTCGCCTCTCCACAGGGTGGCAGCATTTTCAACTCTGCTTGAGTGCAAACCTGGGGAATGAGTCCCAGCAGAATTCCGAGGCAGAAATAAGCATGGGCAGGAGGCAGCTATCGACTCAACTCTTGTTTCGGGAAACTAGATCGGCTCTCCCGTGTGTGCGTGGAGTCCTAAGTGCCATCCACCCAACGCAAGGGAACAAAAGTGCAGAGGACCCGTGCCTCAGCAAAGATCGCCCTTCCTGAGCGTGCACTTCATCTATTGTGTGTTTTTGAGAAAGCATGAGAAATGGAACCTAAACGTAACTCGGAGTGAGAAGCAGGCCTGTAAGGAAGGCTGCTGTGGACTCACCTCTTGTTTGAGGAGATTAGCACTGCTGTACCCTGTGTGCCTGGATGCCTAGTTCCCAGGCTACTAACACCAAGAATCAATGCTCTAGAGTTACTGCGCTTTAGTTAACATTGCCGTTCCTGAAGCCAGGGGAATTTGACAGTGCTCGTGTATGAGAGCCCGGGGAAAGGGTCCCATACGTGAAATGGAGTGAGAAACAGGCCGGAGCGCAAGGCAGCTCTCAACTCACCTCTTGTTGATGAGGCTGGTACCCTTGCCCCGGGTGTGCCTGCAGGCCTAAAGCCAACCACCTAACTCAAAGGAACAACTCTGTAGAGAATTCCTGCTTCGGCTAAAGTAGCCATGCCGGAGGGTGGACGCATTTTGCTGTGTGCATGCGTGAGCGCACTACAAGTGAGTCCAGAACCATTTTCCGTGTGGGACTCAGGCCCCGGCAGAAGGCACAACACGACTCCCCACTTGTTTCCTGGGGCTAGCACTGCGGCCCCACTTTTGCAGGGAAGTCTAATAGCAAGCGTTCTTTTTTTTTTTTATGAAATTTTTTTATTGTTATGTTAATCCCCATACATTACATCAGTAGTTTTAGATATAGTGTTCCATGATTCATTGTTTGTGCATAACACCCAGTGCTCCATGCAGAACGTGCCCTCCTCAATACCCATCACCAGGCTAACCCATCCTCCCACCCCCCTCCCCTCTAGAACCCTCAGTTTGTTTTTCAGAGTCCATCGTCTCTCATGGTTCTTCTCCCCCTCCGATTTCTCCCCCTTCATTCTTCCCCTCCTGCTACATTCTTCTTCTTTTCTTTCTTAACATATATTGCATTATTTGTTTCAGAGGTACAGATCTCAGATTCAACAGTCTTGCACATTTCACAGCGCTTACCAGAACACATACCCTCCCCAGTGTTCATCACCCAGTCACCCCATCCCTCCCGCCCCACCCCCCACTCCAGCAACCCTCAGCTTCTTTCCTGAGATTAAGAATTCCTCATATCAGTGAGGTCATATGATACATGTCTTTCTCTGTTTGACTTATTTCGCTCAGCATAATACCCTCCAGTTCCATCCACGTCGTTGCAGATGGCAAGATCTCATTCCTTTTGATGGCTGCATAATATCCATTGTGTATATATATATATATATATATATATATATATATATATATATACCACATCTTCTTTATCCATTCATCTGTTGATGGACATCTTGGCTCTTTCCACAGTTTGGCTATTGTGGACATTAATAGCAAGCGTTCTAACTCGGAGAAACAACACTGAAGAGAAACCGTGCTTTAGCTACCGACGACCTCTGTGTGGGAGGAAGCAGTTTAGGGTGTACTGTGGGTGAGAGCCTGGGGACGGGTTCCGTTTCGTAAAATCGAGGGAGAGACAGGCCAGAGAGAAGGCAGCTCTCAACTCACACCATGGTTATGGGGCTAGTACCGTTGCCCCGGGTGTGTGTGCAGGCTTCATGAAAACCGCCTAACTCGAAGGAAAAACTCGGTGGAGAATCCATGCTTCAGCTAAGACAGCCGCTCCTGAGGGTGGAAGCATTTTGTTGTGTGCGTGCATGAGAGCCCTGCAAGGGAGTCCAAAGCTTTTTGCGAGTGAGACTCAGGCCCCAGCAGAAGGCAGAACACGACTCCCCCTGTGTTTCATCAAGCTAGCACTGCGGCCCCACTTTTGCATGGAGGTCTCATCACTAGCGTTCTAACTCAAAGAAACAACAGTGTAGAGAAATCGTGCTTTAGTTACTGTCGACCTCCAGGCGGAGGAAGCGGTATACAGGGTACCGTGGGTGAGAGCCTGGGGAACGGTTTCCATACGTGAAACCGAGGGAGAAACCGTTCCGGGCAGAAGGCACCTCTGGACTCAGATCTTGCTACCTGAAGCTAACACTACTGCTCCATGTGTGCTTGGAATGCTCCGTGCTCAACACTGCCTTGGAAGGAACAAGCCTGTAAAGAATCCCAGCTGCAGCTCATTCGCCTACCAGGCTACTGAGGCCACGAAGCAATGGTGTATAGTTCCTGCCCTTTATGTAACATTGCCGTTCCTGAAGACGGAGGAATTTTACAGTGCTCCTGTAGGAGAGACCGGGAAAGGGTCCCATACGTGAAATGGAGTGAGAAACAGGCCGGTGTGGAAGGGAGCTCTCAACTCACCTCTTGTTTCTGATGCTAGTACCCTTGCCCCGGGGGTGCCTGCAGGCCTAAAGCCAACCACCTAACTCAAGGGAACAAGTCTTTAGAGAATTCCTGCTTCGGCTAAAAGAGCCATGCCTGAGGGTGGACGCATTTTGCTGTGTGCAAGGGTGAGCGCCCTGCAGCTGAGTCCCAAACCATTTTCTGTGTGAGACTCAGGCCCCGGAAGAAAGCAGAACACGACTCCCCACTTGTTTCATGAAGCTAGCACTGCGGCCCCACTTTTGCATGGAAGTCTAATCGCTAGCATTCTAAGTCGGAGAAACAACACTAGAGAAACCGTGCTTTAGGTACCGTCGACCTGTGTGTGGGAGGAAGCAGTTTAGGGTGTACTGTGGGTGAGAGCCTGAGGACGGGTTCCATTTCGGAAAATCGGGGGAGGGACAGGCCGGTACACAAGGCAGCTCTCCGCTCACACCATGGTTATGGGGCTAGTACCGTTGCCCCGGGTGTGCGTGCAGGCTTAAAGACAACCACCTAAGTCGAAGGAAAAACTTGGTAGAGAATCCATGCTTCAGCTAAAACAGCCACTCCAGAGGGTGGAAGCATTTTGTTGTGTGCGTGCGTGAGAGCCCTGCAAGGGAGTCCAAAGCTTTTTGCGAGTGAGACTCAGGCCCCAGCAGAAGGCAGAACACGACTCGCCATGTGTGTCATCAAGCTAGCACTGCGGCCCCGCTTTTGCCTGGAAGTCTAATCGCTAGCGTTCAAACTCGAAGAAACAACAGTGTAGAGAAAGCGTGCTTTAGCTACCGTCGACCTCTCTGTGTGAGAAAGCAGTTTACGCTGCACTGTGGGTGAGAGCCTGGGGACAGGTTCCATAGGTAAAATCGAGGGAGAGACAGGCCAGTGCAGAAGGCAGCTGTCAACTCACCTCTTGTTTACGAGGCTAGTGCAGTTGCCCCGGGTGTGCCTGCAGGCCTAAAGCCAAGCACCTAAGTCGAAGGAGCAACTCTGTAGAGAATTCCTGCTTCAGCGAACATAGGCATTCCTGAGGCTGGAAGCATTTTGCTGTGTGCCTGCGTGAGAGAAGTGCAATGGGGTCCCAAACCATTTTCCGTGTGAGACTCAGGCCCCGGGAGAAGGGAGGACACGCCTCCCCACTTGTTCCATGAAGTTAGCACTGCGGCCCCACTTTTGCATGGAAGTCTAATCGCTAGCGTTGTAACTCGGAGAAACAACACTGTAGAGAAACCGTGCTTTAGCTAGCGTCGACCTCTGTGGGAGGAAGCAGTATAGGGTGTACTGTGGGTGAGAGCCTGGGGACGGGTTCCATTTCGTAAAATCGGGGGAGAGACAGGCCGGTACACAAGGCAGCCCTCCACTCATACCGTGGCTATGGGGCCAGTACCGTTACCCCGGGTGTGCGTGCAGGCTTAAAGACAACCACCTAAGTCGAAGGAAAAACTTGGTAGAGAATCCATGCTTCAGCTAAAACAGCCACTCCAGAGGGTGGGGAAGCATTTTGTTGTGTGCGTGCGTGAGAGCCCTGCGAGGGAGTCCAAAGCTTTTTGCGAGTGAGACTCAGGCCCCAGCAGAAGGCAGAACACGACTCGCCATGTGCTTCATCAAGCTAGCACGGCGGCCCCACTTTCGCATGGAAGTCTAATCGCTAGCGTTCTAACTCGAAGAAACAACACGGTAGAGAAACCGTGCTTTAGCTGCCATCCACGTCTCTGAGGGAGGAAGCAGTTTCCAGGCTACCGTGGGTGAGAGCCTGGGGAACGGGTTCCTTACGTGAGACCGAGGGAGAAGAAGTCCGGGCCAGAAGGCACCTCTCGACTCAGCTCTTGTTACCTGAAGCTAACACTACCGCTCCATGTGTGCATAGGAATGCCAAGTGCTCCACACTGATTTGGCAGAAAGAAGCCGGTCAAGAAGCCCAGCTTCAGCTCATTCGCCTCTCCACAGGGTGGCAGCATTTTCAACTCTGCTTGAGTGCAAACCTGGGGAATGAGTCCCAGCAGAATTCCGAGGCAGAAATAAGCATGGGCAGGAGGCAGCTATCGACTCAACTCTTGTTTCGGGAAACTAGATCGGCTCTCCCGTGTGTGCGTGGAGTCCTAAGTGCCATCCACCCAACGCAAGGGAACAAAAGTGCAGAGGACCCGTGCCTCAGCAAAGATCGCCCTTCCTGAGCGTGCACTTCATCTATTGTGTGTTTTTGAGAAAGCATGAGAAATGGAACCTAAACGTAACTCGGAGTGAGAAGCAGGCCTGTAAGGAAGGCTGCTGTGGACTCACCTCTTGTTTGAGGAGATTAGCACTGCTGTACCCTGTGTGCCTGGATGCCTAGTTCCCAGGCTACTAACACCAAGAATCAATGCTCTAGAGTTACTGCGCTTTAGTTAACATTGCCGTTCCTGAAGCCAGGGGAATTTGACAGTGCTCGTGTATGAGAGCCCGGGGAAAGGGTCCCATACGTGAAATGGAGTGAGAAACAGGCCGGAGCGCAAGGCAGCTCTCAACTCACCTCTTGTTGATGAGGCTGGTACCCTTGCCCCGGGTGTGCCTGCAGGCCTAAAGCCAACCACCTAACTCAAAGGAACAACTCTGTGGAGAATTCCTGCTTCGGCTAAAGTAGCCATGCCGGAGGGTGGACGCATTTTGCTGTGTGCATGCGTGAGCGCACTACAAGTGAGTCCAGAACCATTTTCCGTGTGGGACTCAGGCCCCGGCAGAAGGCACAACACGACTCCCCACTTGTTTCCTGGGGCTAGCACTGCGGCCCCACTTTTGCAGGGAAGTCTAATAGCAAGCGTTCTTTTTTTTTTTTATGAAATTTTTTTATTGTTATGTTAATCCCCATACATTACATCAGTAGTTTTAGATATAGTGTTCCATGATTCATTGTTTGTGCATAACACCCAGTGCTCCATGCAGAACGTGCCCTCCTCAATACCCATCACCAGGCTAACCCATCCTCCCACCCCCCTCCCCTCTAGAACCCTCAGTTTGTTTTTCAGAGTCCATCGTCTCTCATGGTTCTTCTCCCCCTCCGATTTCTCCCCCTTCATTCTTCCCCTCCTGCTACATTCTTCTTCTTTTCTTTCTTAACATATATTGCATTATTTGTTTCAGAGGTACAGATCTCAGATTCAACAGTCTTGCACGTTTCACAGCGCTTACCAGAACACATACCCTCCCCAGTGTTCATCACCCAGTCACCCCATCCCTCCCGCCCCACCCCCCACTCCAGCAACCCTCAGCTTCTTTCCTGAGATTAAGAATTCCTCATATCAGTGAGGTCATATGATACATGTCTTTCTCTGTTTGACTTATTTCGCTCAGCATAATACCCTCCAGTTCCATCCACGTCGTTGCAGATGGCAAGATCTCATTCCTTTTGATGGCTGCATAATATCCATTGTGTATATATATATATATATATATATATATATACCACATCTTCTTTATCCATTCATCTGTTGATGGACATCTTGGCTCTTTCCACAGTTTGGCTATTGTGGACATTAATAGCAAGCGTTCTAACTCGGAGAAACAACACTGAAGAGAAACCGTGCTTTAGCTACCGACGACCTCTGTGTGGGAGGAAGCAGTTTAGGGTGTACTGTGGG
The DNA here is from genome assembly GCF_964656455.1 of Halichoerus grypus. Classification (NCBI taxonomy): domain Eukaryota; kingdom Metazoa; phylum Chordata; class Mammalia; order Carnivora; family Phocidae; genus Halichoerus; species Halichoerus grypus. The sequence goes on from NC_135721.1 coordinate 79,502,830, forward strand.
TGAGAGCCTGGGGACGGGTTCCGTTTCGTAAAATCGAGGGAGAGACAGGCCAGAGAGAAGGCAGCTCTCAACTCACACCATGGTTATGGGGCTAGTACCGTTGCCCCGGGTGTGTGTGCAGGCTTCATGAAAACCGCCTAACTCGAAGGAAAAACTCGGTGGAGAATCCATGCTTCAGCTAAGACAGCCGCTCCTGAGGGTGGAAGCATTTTGTTGTGTGTGTGCATGAGAGCCCTGCAAGGGAGTCCAAAGCTTTTTGCGAGTGAGACTCAGGCCCCAGCAGAAGGCAGAACACGACTCCCCCTGTGTTTCATCAAGCTAGCACTGCGGCCCCACTTTTGCATGGAGGTCTCATCACTAGCGTTCTAACTCAAAGAAACAACAGTGTAGAGAAATCGTGCTTTAGTTACTGTCGACCTCCAGGCGGAGGAAGCGGTATACAGGGTACCGTGGGTGAGAGCCTGGGGAACGGTTTCCATACGTGAAACCGAGGGAGAAACCGTTCCGGGCAGAAGGCACCTCTGGACTCAGATCTTGCTACCTGAAGCTAACACTACTGCTCCATGTGTGCTTGGAATGCTCCGTGCTCAACACTGCCTTGGAAGGAACAAGCCTGTAAAGAATCCCAGCTGCAGCTCATTCGCCTACCAGGCTACTGAGGCCACGAAGCAATGGTGTATAGTTCCTGCCCTTTATGTAACATTGCCGTTCCTGAAGACGGAGGAATTTTACAGTGCTCCTGTAGGAGAGACCGGGAAAGGGTCCCATACGTGAAATGGAGTGAGAAACAGGCCGGTGTGGAAGGGAGCTCTCAACTCACCTCTTGTTTCTGATGCTAGTACCCTTGCCCCGGGGGTGCCTGCAGGCCTAAAGCCAACCACCTAACTCAAGGGAACAAGTCTTTAGAGAATTCCTGCTTCGGCTAAAAGAGCCATGCCTGAGGGTGGACGCATTTTGCTGTGTGCAAGGGTGAGCGCCCTGCAGCTGAGTCCCAAACCATTTTCTGTGTGAGACTCAGGCCCCGGAAGAAAGCAGAACACGACTCCCCACTTGTTTCATGAAGCTAGCACTGCGGCCCCACTTTTGCATGGAAGTCTAATCGCTAGCATTCTAAGTCGGAGAAACAACACTAGAGAAACCGTGCTTTAGGTACCGTCGACCTGTGTGTGGGAGGAAGCAGTTTAGGGTGTACTGTGGGTGAGAGCCTGAGGACGGGTTCCATTTCGGAAAATCGGGGGAGGGACAGGCCGGTACACAAGGCAGCTCTCCGCTCACACCATGGTTATGGGGCTAGTACCGTTGCCCCGGGTGTGCGTGCAGGCTTAAAGACAACCACCTAAGTCGAAGGAAAAACTTGGTAGAGAATCCATGCTTCAGCTAAAACAGCCACTCCAGAGGGTGGGGAAGCATTTTGTTGTGTGCGTGCGTGAGAGCCCTGCGAGGGAGTCCAAAGCTTTTTGCGAGTGAGACTCAGGCCCCAGCAGAAGGCAGAACACGACTCGCCATGTGTGTCATCAAGCTAGCACTGCGGCCCCGCTTTTGCCTGGAAGTCTAATCGCTAGCGTTCAAACTCGAAGAAACAACAGTGTAGAGAAAGCGTGCTTTAGCTACCGTCGACCTCTCTGTGTGAGAAAGCAGTTTACGCTGCACTGTGGGTGAGAGCCTGGGGACAGGTTCCATAGGTAAAATCGAGGGAGAGACAGGCCAGTGCAGAAGGCAGCTGTCAACTCACCTCTTGTTTACGAGGCTAGTGCAGTTGCCCCGGGTGTGCCTGCAGGCCTAAAGCCAAGCACCTAAGTCGAAGGAGCAACTCTGTAGAGAATTCCTGCTTCAGCGAACATAGGCATTCCTGAGGCTGGAAGCATTTTGCTGTGTGCCTGCGTGAGAGAAGTGCAGTGGGGTCCCAAACCATTTTCCGTGTGAGACTCAGGCCCCGGGAGAAGGGAGGACACGCCTCCCCACTTGTTCCATGAAGTTAGCACTGCGGCCCCACTTTTGCATGGAAGTCTAATCGCTAGCGTTGTAACTCGGAGAAACAACACTGTAGAGAAACCGTGCTTTAGCTAGCGTCGACCTCTGTGGGAGGAAGCAGTATAGGGTGTACTGTGGGTGAGAGCCTGGGGACGGGTTCCATTTCGTAAAATCGGGGGAGAGACAGGCCGGTACACAAGGCAGCCCTCCACTCATACCGTGGCTATGGGGCCAGTACCGTTACCCCGGGTGTGCGTGCAGGCTTAAAGACAACCACCTAAGTCGAAGGAAAAACTTGGTAGAGAATCCATGCTTCAGCTAAAACAGCCACTCCAGAGGGTGGGGAAGCATTTTGTTGTGTGCGTGCGTGAGAGCCCTGCGAGGGAGTCCAAAGCTTTTTGCGAGTGAGACTCAGGCCCCAGCAGAAGGCAGAACACGACTCGCCATGTGCTTCATCAAGCTAGCACGGCGGCCCCACTTTCGCATGGAAGTCTAATCGCTAGCGTTCTAACTCGAAGAAACAACACGGTAGAGAAACCGTGCTTTAGCTGCCATCCACGTCTCTGAGGGAGGAAGCAGTTTCCAGGCTACCGTGGGTGAGAGCCTGGGGAACGGGTTCCTTACGTGAGACCGAGGGAGAAGAAGTCCGGGCCAGAAGGCACCTCTCGACTCAGCTCTTGTTACCTGAAGCTAACACTACCGCTCCATGTGTGCATAGGAATGCCAAGTGCTCCACACTGATTTGGCAGAAAGAAGCCGGTCAAGAAGCCCAGCTTCAGCTCATTCGCCTCTCCACAGGGTGGCAGCATTTTCAACTCTGCTTGAGTGCAAACCTGGGGAATGAGTCCCAGCAGAATTCCGAGGCAGAAATAAGCATGGGCAGGAGGCAGCTATCGACTCAACTCTTGTTTCGGGAAACTAGATCGGCTCTCCCGTGTGTGCGTGGAGTCCTAAGTGCCATCCACCCAACGCAAGGGAACAAAAGTGCAGAGGACCCGTGCCTCAGCAAAGATCGCCCTTCCTGAGCGTGCACTTCATCTATTGTGTGTTTTTGAGAAAGCATGAGAAATGGAACCTAAACGTAACTCGGAGTGAGAAGCAGGCCTGTAAGGAAGGCTGCTGTGGACTCACCTCTTGTTTGAGGAGATTAGCACTGCTGTACCCTGTGTGCCTGGATGCCTAGTTCCCAGGCTACTAACACCAAGAATCAATGCTCTAGAGTTACTGCGCTTTAGTTAACATTGCCGTTCCTGAAGCCAGGGGAATTTGACAGTGCTCGTGTATGAGAGCCCGGGGAAAGGGTCCCATACGTGAAATGGAGTGAGAAACAGGCCGGAGCGCAAGGCAGCTCTCAACTCACCTCTTGTTGATGAGGCTGGTACCCTTGCCCCGGGTGTGCCTGCAGGCCTAAAGCCAACCACCTAACTCAAAGGAACAACTCTGTAGAGAATTCCTGCTTCGGCTAAAGTAGCCATGCCGGAGGGTGGACGCATTTTGCTGTGTGCATGCGTGAGCGCACTACAAGTGAGTCCAGAACCATTTTCCGTGTGGGACTCAGGCCCCGGCAGAAGGCACAACACGACTCCCCACTTGTTTCCTGGGGCTAGCACTGCGGCCCCACTTTTGCAGGGAAGTCTAATAGCAAGCGTTCTTTTTTTTTTTTATGAAATTTTTTTATTGTTATGTTAATCCCCATACATTACATCAGTAGTTTTAGATATAGTGTTCCATGATTCATTGTTTGTGCATAACACCCAGTGCTCCATGCAGAACGTGCCCTCCTCAATACCCATCACCAGGCTAACCCATCCTCCCACCCCCCTCCCCTCTAGAACCCTCAGTTTGTTTTTCAGAGTCCATCGTCTCTCATGGTTCTTCTCCCCCTCCGATTTCTCCCCCTTCATTCTTCCCCTCCTGCTACATTCTTCTTCTTTTCTTTCTTAACATATATTGCATTATTTGTTTCAGAGGTACAGATCTCAGATTCAACAGTCTTGCACATTTCACAGCGCTTACCAGAACACATACCCTCCCCAGTGTTCATCACCCAGTCACCCCATCCCTCCCGCCCCACCCCCCACTCCAGCAACCCTCAGCTTCTTTCCTGAGATTAAGAATTCCTCATATCAGTGAGGTCATATGATACATGTCTTTCTCTGTTTGACTTATTTCGCTCAGCATAATACCCTCCAGTTCCATCCACGTCGTTGCAGATGGCAAGATCTCATTCCTTTTGATGGCTGCATAATATCCATTGTGTATATATATATATATATATATATATATATATATATATATATACCACATCTTCTTTATCCATTCATCTGTTGATGGACATCTTGGCTCTTTCCACAGTTTGGCTATTGTGGACATTAATAGCAAGCGTTCTAACTCGGAGAAACAACACTGAAGAGAAACCGTGCTTTAGCTACCGACGACCTCTGTGTGGGAGGAAGCAGTTTAGGGTGTACTGTGGGTGAGAGCCTGGGGACGGGTTCCGTTTCGTAAAATCGAGGGAGAGACAGGCCAGAGAGAAGGCAGCTCTCAACTCACACCATGGTTATGGGGCTAGTACCGTTGCCCCGGGTGTGTGTGCAGGCTTCATGAAAACCGCCTAACTCGAAGGAAAAACTCGGTGGAGAATCCATGCTTCAGCTAAGACAGCCGCTCCTGAGGGTGGAAGCATTTTGTTGTGTGCGTGCATGAGAGCCCTGCAAGGGAGTCCAAAGCTTTTTGCGAGTGAGACTCAGGCCCCAGCAGAAGGCAGAACACGACTCCCCCTGTGTTTCATCAAGCTAGCACTGCGGCCCCACTTTTGCATGGAGGTCTCATCACTAGCGTTCTAACTCAAAGAAACAACAGTGTAGAGAAATCGTGCTTTAGTTACTGTCGACCTCCAGGCGGAGGAAGCGGTATACAGGGTACCGTGGGTGAGAGCCTGGGGAACGGTTTCCATACGTGAAACCGAGGGAGAAACCGTTCCGGGCAGAAGGCACCTCTGGACTCAGATCTTGCTACCTGAAGCTAACACTACTGCTCCATGTGTGCTTGGAATGCTCCGTGCTCAACACTGCCTTGGAAGGAACAAGCCTGTAAAGAATCCCAGCTGCAGCTCATTCGCCTACCAGGCTACTGAGGCCACGAAGCAATGGTGTATAGTTCCTGCCCTTTATGTAACATTGCCGTTCCTGAAGACGGAGGAATTTTACAGTGCTCCTGTAGGAGAGACCGGGAAAGGGTCCCATACGTGAAATGGAGTGAGAAACAGGCCGGTGTGGAAGGGAGCTCTCAACTCACCTCTTGTTTCTGATGCTAGTACCCTTGCCCCGGGGGTGCCTGCAGGCCTAAAGCCAACCACCTAACTCAAGGGAACAAGTCTTTAGAGAATTCCTGCTTCGGCTAAAAGAGCCATGCCTGAGGGTGGACGCATTTTGCTGTGTGCAAGGGTGAGCGCCCTGCAGCTGAGTCCCAAACCATTTTCTGTGTGAGACTCAGGCCCCGGAAGAAAGCAGAACACGACTCCCCACTTGTTTCATGAAGCTAGCACTGCGGCCCCACTTTTGCATGGAAGTCTAATCGCTAGCATTCTAAGTCGGAGAAACAACACTAGAGAAACCGTGCTTTAGGTACCGTCGACCTGTGTGTGGGAGGAAGCAGTTTAGGGTGTACTGTGGGTGAGAGCCTGAGGACGGGTTCCATTTCGGAAAATCGGGGGAGGGACAGGCCGGTACACAAGGCAGCTCTCCGCTCACACCATGGTTATGGGGCTAGTACCGTTGCCCCGGGTGTGCGTGCAGGCTTAAAGACAACCACCTAAGTCGAAGGAAAAACTTGGTAGAGAATCCATGCTTCAGCTAAAACAGCCACTCCAGAGGGTGGAAGCATTTTGTTGTGTGCGTGCGTGAGAGCCCTGCAAGGGAGTCCAAAGCTTTTTGCGAGTGAGACTCAGGCCCCAGCAGAAGGCAGAACACGACTCGCCATGTGTGTCATCAAGCTAGCACTGCGGCCCCGCTTTTGCCTGGAAGTCTAATCGCTAGCGTTCAAACTCGAAGAAACAACAGTGTAGAGAAAGCGTGCTTTAGCTACCGTCGACCTCTCTGTGTGAGAAAGCAGTTTACGCTGCACTGTGGGTGAGAGCCTGGGGACAGGTTCCATAGGTAAAATCGAGGGAGAGACAGGCCAGTGCAGAAGGCAGCTGTCAACTCACCTCTTGTTTACGAGGCTAGTGCAGTTGCCCCGGGTGTGCCTGCAGGCCTAAAGCCAAGCACCTAAGTCGAAGGAGCAACTCTGTAGAGAATTCCTGCTTCAGCGAACATAGGCATTCCTGAGGCTGGAAGCATTTTGCTGTGTGCCTGCGTGAGAGAAGTGCAATGGGGTCCCAAACCATTTTCCGTGTGAGACTCAGGCCCCGGGAGAAGGGAGGACACGCCTCCCCACTTGTTCCATGAAGTTAGCACTGCGGCCCCACTTTTGCATGGAAGTCTAATCGCTAGCGTTGTAACTCGGAGAAACAACACTGTAGAGAAACCGTGCTTTAGCTAGCGTCGACCTCTGTGGGAGGAAGCAGTATAGGGTGTACTGTGGGTGAGAGCCTGGGGACGGGTTCCATTTCGTAAAATCGGGGGAGAGACAGGCCGGTACACAAGGCAGCCCTCCACTCATACCGTGGCTATGGGGCCAGTACCGTTACCCCGGGTGTGCGTGCAGGCTTAAAGACAACCACCTAAGTCGAAGGAAAAACTTGGTAGAGAATCCATGCTTCAGCTAAAACAGCCACTCCAGAGGGTGGGGAAGCATTTTGTTGTGTGCGTGCGTGAGAGCCCTGCGAGGGAGTCCAAAGCTTTTTGCGAGTGAGACTCAGGCCCCAGCAGAAGGCAGAACACGACTCGCCATGTGCTTCATCAAGCTAGCACGGCGGCCCCACTTTCGCATGGAAGTCTAATCGCTAGCGTTCTAACTCGAAGAAACAACACGGTAGAGAAACCGTGCTTTAGCTGCCATCCACGTCTCTGAGGGAGGAAGCAGTTTCCAGGCTACCGTGGGTGAGAGCCTGGGGAACGGGTTCCTTACGTGAGACCGAGGGAGAAGAAGTCCGGGCCAGAAGGCACCTCTCGACTCAGCTCTTGTTACCTGAAGCTAACACTACCGCTCCATGTGTGCATAGGAATGCCAAGTGCTCCACACTGATTTGGCAGAAAGAAGCCGGTCAAGAAGCCCAGCTTCAGCTCATTCGCCTCTCCACAGGGTGGCAGCATTTTCAACTCTGCTTGAGTGCAAACCTGGGGAATGAGTCCCAGCAGAATTCCGAGGCAGAAATAAGCATGGGCAGGAGGCAGCTATCGACTCAACTCTTGTTTCGGGAAACTAGATCGGCTCTCCCGTGTGTGCGTGGAGTCCTAAGTGCCATCCACCCAACGCAAGGGAACAAAAGTGCAGAGGACCCGTGCCTCAGCAAAGATCGCCCTTCCTGAGCGTGCACTTCATCTATTGTGTGTTTTTGAGAAAGCATGAGAAATGGAACCTAAACGTAACTCGGAGTGAGAAGCAGGCCTGTAAGGAAGGCTGCTGTGGACTCACCTCTTGTTTGAGGAGATTAGCACTGCTGTACCCTGTGTGCCTGGATGCCTAGTTCCCAGGCTACTAACACCAAGAATCAATGCTCTAGAGTTACTGCGCTTTAGTTAACATTGCCGTTCCTGAAGCCAGGGGAATTTGACAGTGCTCGTGTATGAGAGCCCGGGGAAAGGGTCCCATACGTGAAATGGAGTGAGAAACAGGCCGGAGCGCAAGGCAGCTCTCAACTCACCTCTTGTTGATGAGGCTGGTACCCTTGCCCCGGGTGTGCCTGCAGGCCTAAAGCCAACCACCTAACTCAAAGGAACAACTCTGTGGAGAATTCCTGCTTCGGCTAAAGTAGCCATGCCGGAGGGTGGACGCATTTTGCTGTGTGCATGCGTGAGCGCACTACAAGTGAGTCCAGAACCATTTTCCGTGTGGGACTCAGGCCCCGGCAGAAGGCACAACACGACTCCCCACTTGTTTCCTGGGGCTAGCACTGCGGCCCCACTTTTGCAGGGAAGTCTAATAGCAAGCGTTCTTTTTTTTTTTATGAAATTTTTTTATTGTTATGTTAATCCCCATACATTACATCAGTAGTTTTAGATATAGTGTTCCATGATTCATTGTTTGTGCATAACACCCAGTGCTCCATGCAGAACGTGCCCTCCTCAATACCCATCACCAGGCTAACCCATCCTCCCACCCCCCTCCCCTCTAGAACCCTCAGTTTGTTTTTCAGAGTCCATCGTCTCTCATGGTTCTTCTCCCCCTCCGATTTCTCCCCCTTCATTCTTCCCCTCCTGCTACATTCTTCTTCTTTTCTTTCTTAACATATATTGCATTATTTGTTTCAGAGGTACAGATCTCAGATTCAACAGTCTTGCACATTTCACAGCGCTTACCAGAACACATACCCTCCCCAGTGTTCATCACCCAGTCACCCCATCCCTCCCGCCCCACCCCCCACTCCAGCAACCCTCAGCTTCTTTCCTGAGATTAAGAATTCCTCATATCAGTGAGGTCATATGATACATGTCTTTCTCTGTTTGACTTATTTCGCTCAGCATAATACCCTCCAGTTCCATCCACGTCGTTGCAGATGGCAAGATCTCATTCCTTTTGATGGCTGCATAATATCCATTGTGTATATATATATATATATATATATATATATATATATACCACATCTTCTTTATCCATTCATCTGTTGATGGACATCTTGGCTCTTTCCACAGTTTGGCTATTGTGGACATTAATAGCAAGCGTTCTAACTCGGAGAAACAACACTGAAGAGAAACCGTGCTTTAGCTACCGACGACCTCTGTGTGGGAGGAAGCAGTTTAGGGTGTACTGTGGGTGAGAGCCTGGGGACGGGTTCCGTTTCGTAAAATCGAGGGAGAGACAGGCCAGAGAGAAGGCAGCTCTCAACTCACACCATGGTTATGGGGCTAGTACCGTTGCCCCGGGTGTGTGTGCAGGCTTCATGAAAACCGCCTAACTCGAAGGAAAAACTCGGTGGAGAATCCATGCTTCAGCTAAGACAGCCGCTCCTGAGGGTGGAAGCATTTTGTTGTGTGCGTGCATGAGAGCCCTGCAAGGGAGTCCAAAGCTTTTTGCGAGTGAGACTCAGGCCCCAGCAGAAGGCAGAACACGACTCCCCCTGTGTTTCATCAAGCTAGCACTGCGGCCCCACTTTTGCATGGAGGTCTCATCACTAGCGTTCTAACTCAAAGAAACAACAGTGTAGAGAAATCGTGCTTTAGTTACTGTCGACCTCCAGGCGGAGGAAGCGGTATACAGGGTACCGTGGGTGAGAGCCTGGGGAACGGTTTCCATACGTGAAACCAAGGGAGAAACCGTTCCGGGCAGAAGGCACCTCTGGACTCAGATCTTGCTACCTGAAGCTAACACTACTGCTCCATGTGTGCTTGGAATGCTCCGTGCTCAACACTGCCTTGGAAGGAACAAGCCTGTAAAGAATCCCAGCTGCAGCTCATTCGCCTACCAGGCTACTGAGGCCACGAAGCAATGGTGTATAGTTCCTGCCCTTTATGTAACATTGCCGTTCCTGAAGACGGAGGAATTTTACAGTGCTCCTGTAGGAGAGACCGGGAAAGGGTCCCATACGTGAAATGGAGTGAGAAACAGGCCGGTGTGGAAGGGAGCTCTCAACTCACCTCTTGTTTCTGATGCTAGTACCCTTGCCCCGGGGGTGCCTGCAGGCCTAAAGCCAACCACCTAACTCAAGGGAACAAGTCTTTAGAGAATTCCTGCTTCGGCTAAAAGAGCCATGCCTGAGGGTGGACGCATTTTGCTGTGTGCAAGGGTGAGCGCCCTGCAGCTGAGTCCCAAACCATTTTCTGTGTGAGACTCAGGCCCCGGAAGAAAGCAGAACACGACTCCCCACTTGTTTCATGAAGCTAGCACTGCGGCCCCACTTTTGCATGGAAGTCTAATCGCTAGCATTCTAAGTCGGAGAAACAACACTAGAGAAACCGTGCTTTAGGTACCGTCGACCTGTGTGTGGGAGGAAGCAGTTTAGGGTGTACTGTGGGTGAGAGCCTGAGGACGGGTTCCATTTCGGAAAATCGGGGGACGGACAGGCCGGTACACAAGGCAGCTCTCCGCTCACACCATGGTTATGGGGCTAGTACCGTTGCCCCGGGTGTGCGTGCAGGCTTAAAGACAACCACCTAAGTCGAAGGAAAAACTTGGTAGAGAATCCATGCTTCAGCTAAAACAGCCACTCCAGAGGGTGGGGAAGCATTTTGTTGTGTGCGTGCGTGAGAGCCCTGCGAGGGAGTCCAAAGCTTTTTGCGAGTGAGACTCAGGCCCCAGCAGAAGGCAGAACACGACTCGCCATGTGTGTCATCAAGCTAGCACTGCGGCCCCGCTTTTGCCTGGAAGTCTAATCGCTAGCGTTCAAACTCGAAGAAACAACAGTGTAGAGAAAGCGTGCTTTAGCTACCGTCGACCTCTCTGTGTGAGAAAGCAGTTTACGCTGCACTGTGGGTGAGAGCCTGGGGACAGGTTCCATAGGTAAAATCGAGGGAGAGACAGGCCAGTGCAGAAGGCAGCTGTCAACTCACCTCTTGTTTACGAGGCTAGTGCAGTTGCCCCGGGTGTGCCTGCAGGCCTAAAGCCAAGCACCTAAGTCGAAGGAGCAACTCTGTAGAGAATTCCTGCTTCAGCGAACATAGGCATTCCTGAGGCTGGAAGCATTTTGCTGTGTGCCTGCGTGAGAGAAGTGCAGTGGGGTCCCAAACCATTTTCCGTGTGAGACTCAGGCCCCGGGAGAAGGGAGGACACGCCTCCCCACTTGTTCCATGAAGTTAGCACTGCGGCCCCACTTTTGCATGGAAGTCTAATCGCTAGCGTTGTAACTCGGAGAAACAACACTGTAGAGAAACCGTGCTTTAGCTAGCGTCGACCTCTGTGGGAGGAAGCAGTATAGGGTGTACTGTGGGTGAGAGCCTGGGGACGGGTTCCATTTCGTAAAATCGGGGGAGAGACAGGCCGGTACACAAGGCAGCCCTCCACTCATACCGTGGCTATGGGGCCAGTACCGTTACCCCGGGTGTGCGTGCAGGCTTAAAGACAACCACCTAAGTCGAAGGAAAAACTTGGTAGAGAATCCATGCTTCAGCTAAAACAGCCACTCCAGAGGGTGGGGAAGCATTTTGTTGTGTGCGTGCGTGAGAGCCCTGCGAGGGAGTCCAAAGCTTTTTGCGAGTGAGACTCAGGCCCCAGCAGAAGGCAGAACACGACTCGCCATGTGCTTCATCAAGCTAGCACGGCGGCCCCACTTTCGCATGGAAGTCTAATCGCTAGCGTTCTAACTCGAAGAAACAACACGGTAGAGAAACCGTGCTTTAGCTGCCATCCACGTCTCTGAGGGAGGAAGCAGTTTCCAGGCTACCGTGGGTGAGAGCCTGGGGAACGGGTTCCTTACGTGAGACCGAGGGAGAAGAAGTCCGGGCCAGAAGGCACCTCTCGACTCAGCTCTTGTTACCTGAAGCTAACACTACCGCTCCATGTGTGCATAGGAATGCCAAGTGCTCCACACTGATTTGGCAGAAAGAAGCCGGTCAAGAAGCCCAGCTTCAGCTCATTCGCCTCTCCACAGGGTGGCAGCATTTTCAACTCTGCTTGAGTGCAAACCTGGGGAATGAGTCCCAGCAGAATTCCGAGGCAGAAATAAGCATGGGCAGGAGGCAGCTATCGACTCAACTCTTGTTTCGGGAAACTAGATCGGCTCTCCCGTGTGTGCGTGGAGTCCTAAGTGCCATCCACCCAACGCAAGGGAACAAAAGTGCAGAGGACCCGTGCCTCAGCAAAGATCGCCCTTCCTGAGCGTGCACTTCATCTATTGTGTGTTTTTGAGAAAGCATGAGAAATGGAACCTAAACGTAACTCGGAGTGAGAAGCAGGCCTGTAAGGAAGGCTGCTGTGGACTCACCTCTTGTTTGAGGAGATTAGCACTGCTGTACCCTGTGTGCCTGGATGCCTAGTTCCCAGGCTACTAACACCAAGAATCAATGCTCTAGAGTTACTGCGCTTTAGTTAACATTGCCGTTCCTGAAGCCAGGGGAATTTGACAGTGCTCGTGTATGAGAGCCCGGGGAAAGGGTCCCATACGTGAAATGGAGTGAGAAACAGGCCGGAGCGCAAGGCAGCTCTCAACTCACCTCTTGTTGATGAGGCTGGTACCCTTGCCCCGGGTGTGCCTGCAGGCCTAAAGCCAACCACCTAACTCAAAGGAACAACTCTGTAGAGAATTCCTGCTTCGGCTAAAGTAGCCATGCCGGAGGGTGGACGCATTTTGCTGTGTGCATGCGTGAGCGCACTACAAGTGAGTCCAGAACCATTTTCCGTGTGGGACTCAGGCCCCGGCAGAAGGCACAACACGACTCCCCACTTGTTTCCTGGGGCTAGCACTGCGGCCCCACTTTTGCAGGGAAGTCTAATAGCAAGCGTTCTTTTTTTTTTTTATGAAATTTTTTTATTGTTATGTTAATCCCCATACATTACATCAGTAGTTTTAGATATAGTGTTCCATGATTCATTGTTTGTGCATAACACCCAGTGCTCCATGCAGAACGTGCCCTCCTCAATACCCATCACCAGGCTAACCCATCCTCCCACCCCCCTCCCCTCTAGAACCCTCAGTTTGTTTTTCAGAGTCCATCGTCTCTCATGGTTCTTCTCCCCCTCCGATTTCTCCCCCTTCATTCTTCCCCTCCTGCTACATTCTTCTTCTTTTCTTTCTTAACATATATTGCATTATTTGTTTCAGAGGTACAGATCTCAGATTCAACAGTCTTGCACATTTCACAGCGCTTACCAGAACACATACCCTCCCCAGTGTTCATCACCCAGTCACCCCATCCCTCCCGCCCCACCCCCCACTCCAGCAACCCTCAGCTTCTTTCCTGAGATTAAGAATTCCTCATATCAGTGAGGTCATATGATACATGTCTTTCTCTGTTTGACTTATTTCGCTCAGCATAATACCCTCCAGTTCCATCCACGTCGTTGCAGATGGCAAGATCTCATTCCTTTTGATGGCTGCATAATATCCATTGTGTATATATATATATATATATATATATATATATATATATATATATATACCACATCTTCTTTATCCATTCATCTGTTGATGGACATCTTGGCTCTTTCCACAGTTTGGCTATTGTGGACATTAATAGCAAGCGTTCTAACTCGGAGAAACAACACTGAAGAGAAACCGTGCTTTAGCTACCGACGACCTCTGTGTGGGAGGAAGCAGTTTAGGGTGTACTGTGGGTGAGAGCCTGGGGACGGGTTCCGTTTCGTAAAATCGAGGGAGAGACAGGCCAGAGAGAAGGCAGCTCTCAACTCACACCATGGTTATGGGGCTAGTACCGTTGCCCCGGGTGTGTGTGCAGGCTTCATGAAAACCGCCTAACTCGAAGGAAAAACTCGGTGGAGAATCCATGCTTCAGCTAAGACAGCCGCTCCTGAGGGTGGAAGCATTTTGTTGTGTGCGTGCATGAGAGCCCTGCAAGGGAGTCCAAAGCTTTTTGCGAGTGAGACTCAGGCCCCAGCAGAAGGCAGAACACGACTCCCCCTGTGTTTCATCAAGCTAGCACTGCGGCCCCACTTTTGCATGGAGGTCTCATCACTAGCGTTCTAACTCAAAGAAACAACAGTGTAGAGAAATCGTGCTTTAGTTACTGTCGACCTCCAGGCGGAGGAAGCGGTATACAGGGTACCGTGGGTGAGAGCCTGGGGAACGGTTTCCATACGTGAAACCGAGGGAGAAACCGTTCCGGGCAGAAGGCACCTCTGGACTCAGATCTTGCTACCTGAAGCTAACACTACTGCTCCATGTGTGCTTGGAATGCTCCGTGCTCAACACTGCCTTGGAAGGAACAAGCCTGTAAAGAATCCCAGCTGCAGCTCATTCGCCTACCAGGCTACTGAGGCCACGAAGCAATGGTGTATAGTTCCTGCCCTTTATGTAACATTGCCGTTCCTGAAGACGGAGGAATTTTACAGTGCTCCTGTAGGAGAGACCGGGAAAGGGTCCCATACGTGAAATGGAGTGAGAAACAGGCCGGTGTGGAAGGGAGCTCTCAACTCACCTCTTGTTTCTGATGCTAGTACCCTTGCCCCGGGGGTGCCTGCAGGCCTAAAGCCAACCACCTAACTCAAGGGAACAAGTCTTTAGAGAATTCCTGCTTCGGCTAAAAGAGCCATGCCTGAGGGTGGACGCATTTTGCTGTGTGCAAGGGTGAGCGCCCTGCAGCTGAGTCCCAAACCATTTTCTGTGTGAGACTCAGGCCCCGGAAGAAAGCAGAACACGACTCCCCACTTGTTTCATGAAGCTAGCACTGCGGCCCCACTTTTGCATGGAAGTCTAATCGCTAGCATTCTAAGTCGGAGAAACAACACTAGAGAAACCGTGCTTTAGGTACCGTCGACCTGTGTGTGGGAGGAAGCAGTTTAGGGTGTACTGTGGGTGAGAGCCTGAGGACGGGTTCCATTTCGGAAAATCGGGGGAGGGACAGGCCGGTACACAAGGCAGCTCTCCGCTCACACCATGGTTATGGGGCTAGTACCGTTGCCCCGGGTGTGCGTGCAGGCTTAAAGACAACCACCTAAGTCGAAGGAAAAACTTGGTAGAGAATCCATGCTTCAGCTAAAACAGCCACTCCAGAGGGTGGAAGCATTTTGTTGTGTGCGTGCGTGAGAGCCCTGCAAGGGAGTCCAAAGCTTTTTGCGAGTGAGACTCAGGCCCCAGCAGAAGGCAGAACACGACTCGCCATGTGTGTCATCAAGCTAGCACTGCGGCCCCGCTTTTGCCTGGAAGTCTAATCGCTAGCGTTCAAACTCGAAGAAACAACAGTGTAGAGAAAGCGTGCTTTAGCTACCGTCGACCTCTCTGTGTGAGAAAGCAGTTTACGCTGCACTGTGGGTGAGAGCCTGGGGACAGGTTCCATAGGTAAAATCGAGGGAGAGACAGGCCAGTGCAGAAGGCAGCTGTCAACTCACCTCTTGTTTACGAGGCTAGTGCAGTTGCCCCGGGTGTGCCTGCAGGCCTAAAGCCAAGCACCTAAGTCGAAGGAGCAACTCTGTAGAGAATTCCTGCTTCAGCGAACATAGGCATTCCTGAGGCTGGAAGCATTTTGCTGTGTGCCTGCGTGAGAGAAGTGCAATGGGGTCCCAAACCATTTTCCGTGTGAGACTCAGGCCCCGGGAGAAGGGAGGACACGCCTCCCCACTTGTTCCATGAAGTTAGCACTGCGGCCCCACTTTTGCATGGAAGTCTAATCGCTAGCGTTGTAACTCGGAGAAACAACACTGTAGAGAAACCGTGCTTTAGCTAGCGTCGACCTCTGTGGGAGGAAGCAGTATAGGGTGTACTGTGGGTGAGAGCCTGGGGACGGGTTCCATTTCGTAAAATCGGGGGAGAGACAGGCCGGTACACAAGGCAGCCCTCCACTCATACCGTGGCTATGGGGCCAGTACCGTTACCCCGGGTGTGCGTGCAGGCTTAAAGACAACCACCTAAGTCGAAGGAAAAACTTGGTAGAGAATCCATGCTTCAGCTAAAACAGCCACTCCAGAGGGTGGGGAAGCATTTTGTTGTGTGCGTGCGTGAGAGCCCTGCGAGGGAGTCCAAAGCTTTTTGCGAGTGAGACTCAGGCCCCAGCAGAAGGCAGAACACGACTCGCCATGTGCTTCATCAAGCTAGCACGGCGGCCCCACTTTCGCATGGAAGTCTAATCGCTAGCGTTCTAACTCGAAGAAACAACACGGTAGAGAAACCGTGCTTTAGCTGCCATCCACGTCTCTGAGGGAGGAAGCAGTTTCCAGGCTACCGTGGGTGAGAGCCTGGGGAACGGGTTCCTTACGTGAGACCGAGGGAGAAGAAGTCCGGGCCAGAAGGCACCTCTCGACTCAGCTCTTGTTACCTGAAGCTAACACTACCGCTCCATGTGTGCATAGGAATGCCAAGTGCTCCACACTGATTTGGCAGAAAGAAGCCGGTCAAGAAGCCCAGCTTCAGCTCATTCGCCTCTCCACAGGGTGGCAGCATTTTCAACTCTGCTTGAGTGCAAACCTGGGGAATGAGTCCCAGCAGAATTCCGAGGCAGAAATAAGCATGGGCAGGAGGCAGCTATCGACTCAACTCTTGTTTCGGGAAACTAGATCGGCTCTCCCGTGTGTGCGTGGAGTCCTAAGTGCCATCCACCCAACGCAAGGGAACAAAAGTGCAGAGGACCCGTGCCTCAGCAAAGATCGCCCTTCCTGAGCGTGCACTTCATCTATTGTGTGTTTTTGAGAAAGCATGAGAAATGGAACCTAAACGTAACTCGGAGTGAGAAGCAGGCCTGTAAGGAAGGCTGCTGTGGACTCACCTCTTGTTTGAGGAGATTAGCACTGCTGTACCCTGTGTGCCTGGATGCCTAGTTCCCAGGCTACTAACACCAAGAATCAATGCTCTAGAGTTACTGCGCTTTAGTTAACATTGCCGTTCCTGAAGCCAGGGGAATTTGACAGTGCTCGTGTATGAGAGCCCGGGGAAAGGGTCCCATACGTGAAATGGAGTGAGAAACAGGCCGGAGCGCAAGGCAGCTCTCAACTCACCTCTTGTTGATGAGGCTGGTACCCTTGCCCCGGGTGTGCCTGCAGGCCTAAAGCCAACCACCTAACTCAAAGGAACAACTCTGTGGAGAATTCCTGCTTCGGCTAAAGTAGCCATGCCGGAGGGTGGACGCATTTTGCTGTGTGCATGCGTGAGCGCACTACAAGTGAGTCCAGAACCATTTTCCGTGTGGGACTCAGGCCCCGGCAGAAGGCACAACACGACTCCCCACTTGTTTCCTGGGGCTAGCACTGCGGCCCCACTTTTGCAGGGAAGTCTAATAGCAAGCGTTCTTTTTTTTTTTTATGAAATTTTTTTATTGTTATGTTAATCCCCATACATTACATCAGTAGTTTTAGATATAGTGTTCCATGATTCATTGTTTGTGCATAACACCCAGTGCTCCATGCAGAACGTGCCCTCCTCAATACCCATCACCAGGCTAACCCATCCTCCCACCCCCCTCCCCTCTAGAACCCTCAGTTTGTTTTTCAGAGTCCATCGTCTCTCATGGTTCTTCTCCCCCTCCGATTTCTCCCCCTTCATTCTTCCCCTCCTGCTACATTCTTCTTCTTTTCTTTCTTAACATATATTGCATTATTTGTTTCAGAGGTACAGATCTCAGATTCAACAGTCTTGCACATTTCACAGCGCTTACCAGAACACATACCCTCCCCAGTGTTCATCACCCAGTCACCCCATCCCTCCCGCCCCACCCCCCACTCCAGCAACCCTCAGCTTCTTTCCTGAGATTAAGAATTCCTCATATCAGTGAGGTCATATGATACATGTCTTTCTCTGTTTGACTTATTTCGCTCAGCATAATACCCTCCAGTTCCATCCACGTCGTTGCAGATGGCAAGATCTCATTCCTTTTGATGGCTGCATAATATCCATTGTGTATATATATATATATATATATATATATATACCACATCTTCTTTATCCATTCATCTGTTGATGGACATCTTGGCTCTTTCCACAGTTTGGCTATTGTGGACATTAATAGCAAGCGTTCTAACTCGGAGAAACAACACTGAAGAGAAACCGTGCTTTAGCTACCGACGACCTCTGTGTGGGAGGAAGCAGTTTAGGGTGTACTGTGGGTGAGAGCCTGGGGACGGGTTCCGTTTCGTAAAATCGAGGGAGAGACAGGCCAGAGAGAAGGCAGCTCTCAACTCACACCATGGTTATGGGGCTAGTACCGTTGCCCCGGGTGTGTGTGCAGGCTTCATGAAAACCGCCTAACTCGAAGGAAAAACTCGGTGGAGAATCCATGCTTCAGCTAAGACAGCCGCTCCTGAGGGTGGAAGCATTTTGTTGTGTGTGTGCATGAGAGCCCTGCAAGGGAGTCCAAAGCTTTTTGCGAGTGAGACTCAGGCCCCAGCAGAAGGCAGAACACGACTCCCCCTGTGTTTCATCAAGCTAGCACTGCGGCCCCACTTTTGCATGGAGGTCTCATCACTAGCGTTCTAACTCAAAGAAACAACAGTGTAGAGAAATCGTGCTTTAGTTACTGTCGACCTCCAGGCGGAGGAAGCGGTATACAGGGTACCGTGGGTGAGAGCCTGGGGAACGGTTTCCATACGTGAAACCGAGGGAGAAACCGTTCCGGGCAGAAGGCACCTCTGGACTCAGATCTTGCTACCTGAAGCTAACACTACTGCTCCATGTGTGCTTGGAATGCTCCGTGCTCAACACTGCCTTGGAAGGAACAAGCCTGTAAAGAATCCCAGCTGCAGCTCATTCGCCTACCAGGCTACTGAGGCCACGAAGCAATGGTGTATAGTTCCTGCCCTTTATGTAACATTGCCGTTCCTGAAGACGGAGGAATTTTACAGTGCTCCTGTAGGAGAGACCGGGAAAGGGTCCCATACGTGAAATGGAGTGAGAAACAGGCCGGTGTGGAAGGGAGCTCTCAACTCACCTCTTGTTTCTGATGCTAGTACCCTTGCCCCGGGGGTGCCTGCAGGCCTAAAGCCAACCACCTAACTCAAGGGAACAAGTCTTTAGAGAATTCCTGCTTCGGCTAAAAGAGCCATGCCTGAGGGTGGACGCATTTTGCTGTGTGCAAGGGTGAGCGCCCTGCAGCTGAGTCCCAAACCATTTTCTGTGTGAGACTCAGGCCCCGGAAGAAAGCAGAACACGACTCCCCACTTGTTTCATGAAGCTAGCACTGCGGCCCCACTTTTGCATGGAAGTCTAATCGCTAGCATTCTAAGTCGGAGAAACAACACTAGAGAAACCGTGCTTTAGGTACCGTCGACCTGTGTGTGGGAGGAAGCAGTTTAGGGTGTACTGTGGGTGAGAGCCTGAGGACGGGTTCCATTTCGGAAAATCGGGGGACGGACAGGCCGGTACACAAGGCAGCTCTCCGCTCACACCATGGTTATGGGGCTAGTACCGTTGCCCCGGGTGTGCGTGCAGGCTTAAAGACAACCACCTAAGTCGAAGGAAAAACTTGGTAGAGAATCCATGCTTCAGCTAAAACAGCCACTCCAGAGGGTGGGGAAGCATTTTGTTGTGTGCGTGCGTGAGAGCCCTGCGAGGGAGTCCAAAGCTTTTTGCGAGTGAGACTCAGGCCCCAGCAGAAGGCAGAACACGACTCGCCATGTGTGTCATCAAGCTAGCACTGCGGCCCCGCTTTTGCCTGGAAGTCTAATCGCTAGCGTTCAAACTCGAAGAAACAACAGTGTAGAGAAAGCGTGCTTTAGCTACCGTCGACCTCTCTGTGTGAGAAAGCAGTTTACGCTGCACTGTGGGTGAGAGCCTGGGGACAGGTTCCATAGGTAAAATCGAGGGAGAGACAGGCCAGTGCAGAAGGCAGCTGTCAACTCACCTCTTGTTTACGAGGCTAGTGCAGTTGCCCCGGGTGTGCCTGCAGGCCTAAAGCCAAGCACCTAAGTCGAAGGAGCAACTCTGTAGAGAATTCCTGCTTCAGCGAACATAGGCATTCCTGAGGCTGGAAGCATTTTGCTGTGTGCCTGCGTGAGAGAAGTGCAGTGGGGTCCCAAACCATTTTCCGTGTGAGACTCAGGCCCCGGGAGAAGGGAGGACACGCCTCCCCACTTGTTCCATGAAGTTAGCACTGCGGCCCCACTTTTGCATGGAAGTCTAATCGCTAGCGTTGTAACTCGGAGAAACAACACTGTAGAGAAACCGTGCTTTAGCTAGCGTCGACCTCTGTGGGAGGAAGCAGTATAGGGTGTACTGTGGGTGAGAGCCTGGGGACGGGTTCCATTTCGTAAAATCGGGGGAGAGACAGGCCGGTACACAAGGCAGCCCTCCACTCATACCGTGGCTATGGGGCCAGTACCGTTACCCCGGGTGTGCGTGCAGGCTTAAAGACAACCACCTAAGTCGAAGGAAAAACTTGGTAGAGAATCCATGCTTCAGCTAAAACAGCCACTCCAGAGGGTGGGGAAGCATTTTGTTGTGTGC
Source organism: Halichoerus grypus (assembly GCF_964656455.1). NCBI lineage: Eukaryota > Metazoa > Chordata > Mammalia > Carnivora > Phocidae > Halichoerus > Halichoerus grypus. Next base: position 79,522,937 of record NC_135721.1, read on the forward strand.
GTGCGTGAGAGCCCTGCGAGGGAGTCCAAAGCTTTTTGCGAGTGAGACTCAGGCCCCAGCAGAAGGCAGAACACGACTCGCCATGTGCTTCATCAAGCTAGCACGGCGGCCCCACTTTCGCATGGAAGTCTAATCGCTAGCGTTCTAACTCGAAGAAACAACACGGTAGAGAAACCGTGCTTTAGCTGCCATCCACGTCTCTGAGGGAGGAAGCAGTTTCCAGGCTACCGTGGGTGAGAGCCTGGGGAACGGGTTCCTTACGTGAGACCGAGGGAGAAGAAGTCCGGGCCAGAAGGCACCTCTCGACTCAGCTCTTGTTACCTGAAGCTAACACTACCGCTCCATGTGTGCATAGGAATGCCAAGTGCTCCACACTGATTTGGCAGAAAGAAGCCGGTCAAGAAGCCCAGCTTCAGCTCATTCGCCTCTCCACAGGGTGGCAGCATTTTCAACTCTGCTTGAGTGCAAACCTGGGGAATGAGTCCCAGCAGAATTCCGAGGCAGAAATAAGCATGGGCAGGAGGCAGCTATCGACTCAACTCTTGTTTCGGGAAACTAGATCGGCTCTCCCGTGTGTGCGTGGAGTCCTAAGTGCCATCCACCCAACGCAAGGGAACAAAAGTGCAGAGGACCCGTGCCTCAGCAAAGATCGCCCTTCCTGAGCGTGCACTTCATCTATTGTGTGTTTTTGAGAAAGCATGAGAAATGGAACCTAAACGTAACTCGGAGTGAGAAGCAGGCCTGTAAGGAAGGCTGCTGTGGACTCACCTCTTGTTTGAGGAGATTAGCACTGCTGTACCCTGTGTGCCTGGATGCCTAGTTCCCAGGCTACTAACACCAAGAATCAATGCTCTAGAGTTACTGCGCTTTAGTTAACATTGCCGTTCCTGAAGCCAGGGGAATTTGACAGTGCTCGTGTATGAGAGCCCGGGGAAAGGGTCCCATACGTGAAATGGAGTGAGAAACAGGCCGGAGCGCAAGGCAGCTCTCAACTCACCTCTTGTTGATGAGGCTGGTACCCTTGCCCCGGGTGTGCCTGCAGGCCTAAAGCCAACCACCTAACTCAAAGGAACAACTCTGTAGAGAATTCCTGCTTCGGCTAAAGTAGCCATGCCGGAGGGTGGACGCATTTTGCTGTGTGCATGCGTGAGCGCACTACAAGTGAGTCCAGAACCATTTTCCGTGTGGGACTCAGGCCCCGGCAGAAGGCACAACACGACTCCCCACTTGTTTCCTGGGGCTAGCACTGCGGCCCCACTTTTGCAGGGAAGTCTAATAGCAAGCGTTCTTTTTTTTTTTTATGAAATTTTTTTATTGTTATGTTAATCCCCATACATTACATCAGTAGTTTTAGATATAGTGTTCCATGATTCATTGTTTGTGCATAACACCCAGTGCTCCATGCAGAACGTGCCCTCCTCAATACCCATCACCAGGCTAACCCATCCTCCCACCCCCCTCCCCTCTAGAACCCTCAGTTTGTTTTTCAGAGTCCATCGTCTCTCATGGTTCTTCTCCCCCTCCGATTTCTCCCCCTTCATTCTTCCCCTCCTGCTACATTCTTCTTCTTTTCTTTCTTAACATATATTGCATTATTTGTTTCAGAGGTACAGATCTCAGATTCAACAGTCTTGCACATTTCACAGCGCTTACCAGAACACATACCCTCCCCAGTGTTCATCACCCAGTCACCCCATCCCTCCCGCCCCACCCCCCACTCCAGCAACCCTCAGCTTCTTTCCTGAGATTAAGAATTCCTCATATCAGTGAGGTCATATGATACATGTCTTTCTCTGTTTGACTTATTTCGCTCAGCATAATACCCTCCAGTTCCATCCACGTCGTTGCAGATGGCAAGATCTCATTCCTTTTGATGGCTGCATAATATCCATTGTGTATATATATATATATATATATATATATATATATACCACATCTTCTTTATCCATTCATCTGTTGATGGACATCTTGGCTCTTTCCACAGTTTGGCTATTGTGGACATTAATAGCAAGCGTTCTAACTCGGAGAAACAACACTGAAGAGAAACCGTGCTTTAGCTACCGACGACCTCTGTGTGGGAGGAAGCAGTTTAGGGTGTACTGTGGGTGAGAGCCTGGGGACGGGTTCCGTTTCGTAAAATCGAGGGAGAGACAGGCCAGAGAGAAGGCAGCTCTCAACTCACACCATGGTTATGGGGCTAGTACCGTTGCCCCGGGTGTGTGTGCAGGCTTCATGAAAACCGCCTAACTCGAAGGAAAAACTCGGTGGAGAATCCATGCTTCAGCTAAGACAGCCGCTCCTGAGGGTGGAAGCATTTTGTTGTGTGCGTGCATGAGAGCCCTGCAAGGGAGTCCAAAGCTTTTTGCGAGTGAGACTCAGGCCCCAGCAGAAGGCAGAACACGACTCCCCCTGTGTTTCATCAAGCTAGCACTGCGGCCCCACTTTTGCATGGAGGTCTCATCACTAGCGTTCTAACTCAAAGAAACAACAGTGTAGAGAAATCGTGCTTTAGTTACTGTCGACCTCCAGGCGGAGGAAGCGGTATACAGGGTACCGTGGGTGAGAGCCTGGGGAACGGTTTCCATACGTGAAACCGAGGGAGAAACCGTTCCGGGCAGAAGGCACCTCTGGACTCAGATCTTGCTACCTGAAGCTAACACTACTGCTCCATGTGTGCTTGGAATGCTCCGTGCTCAACACTGCCTTGGAAGGAACAAGCCTGTAAAGAATCCCAGCTGCAGCTCATTCGCCTACCAGGCTACTGAGGCCACGAAGCAATGGTGTATAGTTCCTGCCCTTTATGTAACATTGCCGTTCCTGAAGACGGAGGAATTTTACAGTGCTCCTGTAGGAGAGACCGGGAAAGGGTCCCATACGTGAAATGGAGTGAGAAACAGGCCGGTGTGGAAGGGAGCTCTCAACTCACCTCTTGTTTCTGATGCTAGTACCCTTGCCCCGGGGGTGCCTGCAGGCCTAAAGCCAACCACCTAACTCAAGGGAACAAGTCTTTAGAGAATTCCTGCTTCGGCTAAAAGAGCCATGCCTGAGGGTGGACGCATTTTGCTGTGTGCAAGGGTGAGCGCCCTGCAGCTGAGTCCCAAACCATTTTCTGTGTGAGACTCAGGCCCCGGAAGAAAGCAGAACACGACTCCCCACTTGTTTCATGAAGCTAGCACTGCGGCCCCACTTTTGCATGGAAGTCTAATCGCTAGCATTCTAAGTCGGAGAAACAACACTAGAGAAACCGTGCTTTAGGTACCGTCGACCTGTGTGTGGGAGGAAGCAGTTTAGGGTGTACTGTGGGTGAGAGCCTGAGGACGGGTTCCATTTCGGAAAATCGGGGGAGGGACAGGCCGGTACACAAGGCAGCTCTCCGCTCACACCATGGTTATGGGGCTAGTACCGTTGCCCCGGGTGTGCGTGCAGGCTTAAAGACAACCACCTAAGTCGAAGGAAAAACTTGGTAGAGAATCCATGCTTCAGCTAAAACAGCCACTCCAGAGGGTGGAAGCATTTTGTTGTGTGCGTGCGTGAGAGCCCTGCAAGGGAGTCCAAAGCTTTTTGCGAGTGAGACTCAGGCCCCAGCAGAAGGCAGAACACGACTCGCCATGTGTGTCATCAAGCTAGCACTGCGGCCCCGCTTTTGCCTGGAAGTCTAATCGCTAGCGTTCAAACTCGAAGAAACAACAGTGTAGAGAAAGCGTGCTTTAGCTACCGTCGACCTCTCTGTGTGAGAAAGCAGTTTACGCTGCACTGTGGGTGAGAGCCTGGGGACAGGTTCCATAGGTAAAATCGAGGGAGAGACAGGCCAGTGCAGAAGGCAGCTGTCAACTCACCTCTTGTTTACGAGGCTAGTGCAGTTGCCCCGGGTGTGCCTGCAGGCCTAAAGCCAAGCACCTAAGTCGAAGGAGCAACTCTGTAGAGAATTCCTGCTTCAGCGAACATAGGCATTCCTGAGGCTGGAAGCATTTTGCTGTGTGCCTGCGTGAGAGAAGTGCAATGGGGTCCCAAACCATTTTCCGTGTGAGACTCAGGCCCCGGGAGAAGGGAGGACACGCCTCCCCACTTGTTCCATGAAGTTAGCACTGCGGCCCCACTTTTGCATGGAAGTCTAATCGCTAGCGTTGTAACTCGGAGAAACAACACTGTAGAGAAACCGTGCTTTAGCTAGCGTCGACCTCTGTGGGAGGAAGCAGTATAGGGTGTACTGTGGGTGAGAGCCTGGGGACGGGTTCCATTTCGTAAAATCGGGGGAGAGACAGGCCGGTACACAAGGCAGCCCTCCACTCATACCGTGGCTATGGGGCCAGTACCGTTACCCCGGGTGTGCGTGCAGGCTTAAAGACAACCACCTAAGTCGAAGGAAAAACTTGGTAGAGAATCCATGCTTCAGCTAAAACAGCCACTCCAGAGGGTGGGGAAGCATTTTGTTGTGTGCGTGCGTGAGAGCCCTGCGAGGGAGTCCAAAGCTTTTTGCGAGTGAGACTCAGGCCCCAGCAGAAGGCAGAACACGACTCGCCATGTGCTTCATCAAGCTAGCACGGCGGCCCCACTTTCGCATGGAAGTCTAATCGCTAGCGTTCTAACTCGAAGAAACAACACGGTAGAGAAACCGTGCTTTAGCTGCCATCCACGTCTCTGAGGGAGGAAGCAGTTTCCAGGCTACCGTGGGTGAGAGCCTGGGGAACGGGTTCCTTACGTGAGACCGAGGGAGAAGAAGTCCGGGCCAGAAGGCACCTCTCGACTCAGCTCTTGTTACCTGAAGCTAACACTACCGCTCCATGTGTGCATAGGAATGCCAAGTGCTCCACACTGATTTGGCAGAAAGAAGCCGGTCAAGAAGCCCAGCTTCAGCTCATTCGCCTCTCCACAGGGTGGCAGCATTTTCAACTCTGCTTGAGTGCAAACCTGGGGAATGAGTCCCAGCAGAATTCCGAGGCAGAAATAAGCATGGGCAGGAGGCAGCTATCGACTCAACTCTTGTTTCGGGAAACTAGATCGGCTCTCCCGTGTGTGCGTGGAGTCCTAAGTGCCATCCACCCAACGCAAGGGAACAAAAGTGCAGAGGACCCGTGCCTCAGCAAAGATCGCCCTTCCTGAGCGTGCACTTCATCTATTGTGTGTTTTTGAGAAAGCATGAGAAATGGAACCTAAACGTAACTCGGAGTGAGAAGCAGGCCTGTAAGGAAGGCTGCTGTGGACTCACCTCTTGTTTGAGGAGATTAGCACTGCTGTACCCTGTGTGCCTGGATGCCTAGTTCCCAGGCTACTAACACCAAGAATCAATGCTCTAGAGTTACTGCGCTTTAGTTAACATTGCCGTTCCTGAAGCCAGGGGAATTTGACAGTGCTCGTGTATGAGAGCCCGGGGAAAGGGTCCCATACGTGAAATGGAGTGAGAAACAGGCCGGAGCGCAAGGCAGCTCTCAACTCACCTCTTGTTGATGAGGCTGGTACCCTTGCCCCGGGTGTGCCTGCAGGCCTAAAGCCAACCACCTAACTCAAAGGAACAACTCTGTGGAGAATTCCTGCTTCGGCTAAAGTAGCCATGCCGGAGGGTGGACGCATTTTGCTGTGTGCATGCGTGAGCGCACTACAAGTGAGTCCAGAACCATTTTCCGTGTGGGACTCAGGCCCCGGCAGAAGGCACAACACGACTCCCCACTTGTTTCCTGGGGCTAGCACTGCGGCCCCACTTTTGCAGGGAAGTCTAATAGCAAGCGTTCTTTTTTTTTTTTATGAAATTTTTTTATTGTTATGTTAATCCCCATACATTACATCAGTAGTTTTAGATATAGTGTTCCATGATTCATTGTTTGTGCATAACACCCAGTGCTCCATGCAGAACGTGCCCTCCTCAATACCCATCACCAGGCTAACCCATCCTCCCACCCCCCTCCCCTCTAGAACCCTCAGTTTGTTTTTCAGAGTCCATCGTCTCTCATGGTTCTTCTCCCCCTCCGATTTCTCCCCCTTCATTCTTCCCCTCCTGCTACATTCTTCTTCTTTTCTTTCTTAACATATATTGCATTATTTGTTTCAGAGGTACAGATCTCAGATTCAACAGTCTTGCACATTTCACAGCGCTTACCAGAACACATACCCTCCCCAGTGTTCATCACCCAGTCACCCCATCCCTCCCGCCCCACCCCCCACTCCAGCAACCCTCAGCTTCTTTCCTGAGATTAAGAATTCCTCATATCAGTGAGGTCATATGATACATGTCTTTCTCTGTTTGACTTATTTCGCTCAGCATAATACCCTCCAGTTCCATCCACGTCGTTGCAGATGGCAAGATCTCATTCCTTTTGATGGCTGCATAATATCCATTGTGTATATATATATATATATATATACACCACATCTTCTTTATCCATTCATCTGTTGATGGACATCTTGGCTCTTTCCACAGTTTGGCTATTGTGGACATTAATAGCAAGCGTTCTAACTCGGAGAAACAACACTGAAGAGAAACCGTGCTTTAGCTACCGACGACCTCTGTGTGGGAGGAAGCAGTTTAGGGTGTACTGTGGGTGAGAGCCTGGGGACGGGTTCCGTTTCGTAAAATCGAGGGAGAGACAGGCCAGAGAGAAGGCAGCTCTCAACTCACACCATGGTTATGGGGCTAGTACCGTTGCCCCGGGTGTGTGTGCAGGCTTCATGAAAACCGCCTAACTCGAAGGAAAAACTCGGTGGAGAATCCATGCTTCAGCTAAGACAGCCGCTCCTGAGGGTGGAAGCATTTTGTTGTGTGCGTGCATGAGAGCCCTGCAAGGGAGTCCAAAGCTTTTTGCGAGTGAGACTCAGGCCCCAGCAGAAGGCAGAACACGACTCCCCCTGTGTTTCATCAAGCTAGCACTGCGGCCCCACTTTTGCATGGAGGTCTCATCACTAGCGTTCTAACTCAAAGAAACAACAGTGTAGAGAAATCGTGCTTTAGTTACTGTCGACCTCCAGGCGGAGGAAGCGGTATACAGGGTACCGTGGGTGAGAGCCTGGGGAACGGTTTCCATACGTGAAACCGAGGGAGAAACCGTTCCGGGCAGAAGGCACCTCTGGACTCAGATCTTGCTACCTGAAGCTAACACTACTGCTCCATGTGTGCTTGGAATGCTCCGTGCTCAACACTGCCTTGGAAGGAACAAGCCTGTAAAGAATCCCAGCTGCAGCTCATTCGCCTACCAGGCTACTGAGGCCACGAAGCAATGGTGTATAGTTCCTGCCCTTTATGTAACATTGCCGTTCCTGAAGACGGAGGAATTTTACAGTGCTCCTGTAGGAGAGACCGGGAAAGGGTCCCATACGTGAAATGGAGTGAGAAACAGGCCGGTGTGGAAGGGAGCTCTCAACTCACCTCTTGTTTCTGATGCTAGTACCCTTGCCCCGGGGGTGCCTGCAGGCCTAAAGCCAACCACCTAACTCAAGGGAACAAGTCTTTAGAGAATTCCTGCTTCGGCTAAAAGAGCCATGCCTGAGGGTGGACGCATTTTGCTGTGTGCAAGGGTGAGCGCCCTGCAGCTGAGTCCCAAACCATTTTCTGTGTGAGACTCAGGCCCCGGAAGAAAGCAGAACACGACTCCCCACTTGTTTCATGAAGCTAGCACTGCGGCCCCACTTTTGCATGGAAGTCTAATCGCTAGCATTCTAAGTCGGAGAAACAACACTAGAGAAACCGTGCTTTAGGTACCGTCGACCTGTGTGTGGGAGGAAGCAGTTTAGGGTGTACTGTGGGTGAGAGCCTGAGGACGGGTTCCATTTCGGAAAATCGGGGGACGGACAGGCCGGTACACAAGGCAGCTCTCCGCTCACACCATGGTTATGGGGCTAGTACCGTTGCCCCGGGTGTGCGTGCAGGCTTAAAGACAACCACCTAAGTCGAAGGAAAAACTTGGTAGAGAATCCATGCTTCAGCTAAAACAGCCACTCCAGAGGGTGGGGAAGCATTTTGTTGTGTGCGTGCGTGAGAGCCCTGCGAGGGAGTCCAAAGCTTTTTGCGAGTGAGACTCAGGCCCCAGCAGAAGGCAGAACACGACTCGCCATGTGTGTCATCAAGCTAGCACTGCGGCCCCGCTTTTGCCTGGAAGTCTAATCGCTAGCGTTCAAACTCGAAGAAACAACAGTGTAGAGAAAGCGTGCTTTAGCTACCGTCGACCTCTCTGTGTGAGAAAGCAGTTTACGCTGCACTGTGGGTGAGAGCCTGGGGACAGGTTCCATAGGTAAAATCGAGGGAGAGACAGGCCAGTGCAGAAGGCAGCTGTCAACTCACCTCTTGTTTACGAGGCTAGTGCAGTTGCCCCGGGTGTGCCTGCAGGCCTAAAGCCAAGCACCTAAGTCGAAGGAGCAACTCTGTAGAGAATTCCTGCTTCAGCGAACATAGGCATTCCTGAGGCTGGAAGCATTTTGCTGTGTGCCTGCGTGAGAGAAGTGCAGTGGGGTCCCAAACCATTTTCCGTGTGAGACTCAGGCCCCGGGAGAAGGGAGGACACGCCTCCCCACTTGTTCCATGAAGTTAGCACTGCGGCCCCACTTTTGCATGGAAGTCTAATCGCTAGCGTTGTAACTCGGAGAAACAACACTGTAGAGAAACCGTGCTTTAGCTAGCGTCGACCTCTGTGGGAGGAAGCAGTATAGGGTGTACTGTGGGTGAGAGCCTGGGGACGGGTTCCATTTCGTAAAATCGGGGGAGAGACAGGCCGGTACACAAGGCAGCCCTCCACTCATACCGTGGCTATGGGGCCAGTACCGTTACCCCGGGTGTGCGTGCAGGCTTAAAGACAACCACCTAAGTCGAAGGAAAAACTTGGTAGAGAATCCATGCTTCAGCTAAAACAGCCACTCCAGAGGGTGGGGAAGCATTTTGTTGTGTGCGTGCGTGAGAGCCCTGCGAGGGAGTCCAAAGCTTTTTGCGAGTGAGACTCAGGCCCCAGCAGAAGGCAGAACACGACTCGCCATGTGCTTCATCAAGCTAGCACGGCGGCCCCACTTTCGCATGGAAGTCTAATCGCTAGCGTTCTAACTCGAAGAAACAACACGGTAGAGAAACCGTGCTTTAGCTGCCATCCACGTCTCTGAGGGAGGAAGCAGTTTCCAGGCTACCGTGGGTGAGAGCCTGGGGAACGGGTTCCTTACGTGAGACCGAGGGAGAAGAAGTCCGGGCCAGAAGGCACCTCTCGACTCAGCTCTTGTTACCTGAAGCTAACACTACCGCTCCATGTGTGCATAGGAATGCCAAGTGCTCCACACTGATTTGGCAGAAAGAAGCCGGTCAAGAAGCCCAGCTTCAGCTCATTCGCCTCTCCACAGGGTGGCAGCATTTTCAACTCTGCTTGAGTGCAAACCTGGGGAATGAGTCCCAGCAGAATTCCGAGGCAGAAATAAGCATGGGCAGGAGGCAGCTATCGACTCAACTCTTGTTTCGGGAAACTAGATCGGCTCTCCCGTGTGTGCGTGGAGTCCTAAGTGCCATCCACCCAACGCAAGGGAACAAAAGTGCAGAGGACCCGTGCCTCAGCAAAGATCGCCCTTCCTGAGCGTGCACTTCATCTATTGTGTGTTTTTGAGAAAGCATGAGAAATGGAACCTAAACGTAACTCGGAGTGAGAAGCAGGCCTGTAAGGAAGGCTGCTGTGGACTCACCTCTTGTTTGAGGAGATTAGCACTGCTGTACCCTGTGTGCCTGGATGCCTAGTTCCCAGGCTACTAACACCAAGAATCAATGCTCTAGAGTTACTGCGCTTTAGTTAACATTGCCGTTCCTGAAGCCAGGGGAATTTGACAGTGCTCGTGTATGAGAGCCCGGGGAAAGGGTCCCATACGTGAAATGGAGTGAGAAACAGGCCGGAGCGCAAGGCAGCTCTCAACTCACCTCTTGTTGATGAGGCTGGTACCCTTGCCCCGGGTGTGCCTGCAGGCCTAAAGCCAACCACCTAACTCAAAGGAACAACTCTGTAGAGAATTCCTGCTTCGGCTAAAGTAGCCATGCCGGAGGGTGGACGCATTTTGCTGTGTGCATGCGTGAGCGCACTACAAGTGAGTCCAGAACCATTTTCCGTGTGGGACTCAGGCCCCGGCAGAAGGCACAACACGACTCCCCACTTGTTTCCTGGGGCTAGCACTGCGGCCCCACTTTTGCAGGGAAGTCTAATAGCAAGCGTTCTTTTTTTTTTTTATGAAATTTTTTTATTGTTATGTTAATCCCCATACATTACATCAGTAGTTTTAGATATAGTGTTCCATGATTCATTGTTTGTGCATAACACCCAGTGCTCCATGCAGAACGTGCCCTCCTCAATACCCATCACCAGGCTAACCCATCCTCCCACCCCCCTCCCCTCTAGAACCCTCAGTTTGTTTTTCAGAGTCCATCGTCTCTCATGGTTCTTCTCCCCCTCCGATTTCTCCCCCTTCATTCTTCCCCTCCTGCTACATTCTTCTTCTTTTCTTTCTTAACATATATTGCATTATTTGTTTCAGAGGTACAGATCTCAGATTCAACAGTCTTGCACATTTCACAGCGCTTACCAGAACACATACCCTCCCCAGTGTTCATCACCCAGTCACCCCATCCCTCCCGCCCCACCCCCCACTCCAGCAACCCTCAGCTTCTTTCCTGAGATTAAGAATTCCTCATATCAGTGAGGTCATATGATACATGTCTTTCTCTGTTTGACTTATTTCGCTCAGCATAATACCCTCCAGTTCCATCCACGTCGTTGCAGATGGCAAGATCTCATTCCTTTTGATGGCTGCATAATATCCATTGTGTATATATATATATATATATATATATATATATATATATATATACCACATCTTCTTTATCCATTCATCTGTTGATGGACATCTTGGCTCTTTCCACAGTTTGGCTATTGTGGACATTAATAGCAAGCGTTCTAACTCGGAGAAACAACACTGAAGAGAAACCGTGCTTTAGCTACCGACGACCTCTGTGTGGGAGGAAGCAGTTTAGGGTGTACTGTGGGTGAGAGCCTGGGGACGGGTTCCGTTTCGTAAAATCGAGGGAGAGACAGGCCAGAGAGAAGGCAGCTCTCAACTCACACCATGGTTATGGGGCTAGTACCGTTGCCCCGGGTGTGTGTGCAGGCTTCATGAAAACCGCCTAACTCGAAGGAAAAACTCGGTGGAGAATCCATGCTTCAGCTAAGACAGCCGCTCCTGAGGGTGGAAGCATTTTGTTGTGTGCGTGCATGAGAGCCCTGCAAGGGAGTCCAAAGCTTTTTGCGAGTGAGACTCAGGCCCCAGCAGAAGGCAGAACACGACTCCCCCTGTGTTTCATCAAGCTAGCACTGCGGCCCCACTTTTGCATGGAGGTCTCATCACTAGCGTTCTAACTCAAAGAAACAACAGTGTAGAGAAATCGTGCTTTAGTTACTGTCGACCTCCAGGCGGAGGAAGCGGTATACAGGGTACCGTGGGTGAGAGCCTGGGGAACGGTTTCCATACGTGAAACCGAGGGAGAAACCGTTCCGGGCAGAAGGCACCTCTGGACTCAGATCTTGCTACCTGAAGCTAACACTACTGCTCCATGTGTGCTTGGAATGCTCCGTGCTCAACACTGCCTTGGAAGGAACAAGCCTGTAAAGAATCCCAGCTGCAGCTCATTCGCCTACCAGGCTACTGAGGCCACGAAGCAATGGTGTATAGTTCCTGCCCTTTATGTAACATTGCCGTTCCTGAAGACGGAGGAATTTTACAGTGCTCCTGTAGGAGAGACCGGGAAAGGGTCCCATACGTGAAATGGAGTGAGAAACAGGCCGGTGTGGAAGGGAGCTCTCAACTCACCTCTTGTTTCTGATGCTAGTACCCTTGCCCCGGGGGTGCCTGCAGGCCTAAAGCCAACCACCTAACTCAAGGGAACAAGTCTTTAGAGAATTCCTGCTTCGGCTAAAAGAGCCATGCCTGAGGGTGGACGCATTTTGCTGTGTGCAAGGGTGAGCGCCCTGCAGCTGAGTCCCAAACCATTTTCTGTGTGAGACTCAGGCCCCGGAAGAAAGCAGAACACGACTCCCCACTTGTTTCATGAAGCTAGCACTGCGGCCCCACTTTTGCATGGAAGTCTAATCGCTAGCATTCTAAGTCGGAGAAACAACACTAGAGAAACCGTGCTTTAGGTACCGTCGACCTGTGTGTGGGAGGAAGCAGTTTAGGGTGTACTGTGGGTGAGAGCCTGAGGACGGGTTCCATTTCGGAAAATCGGGGGAGGGACAGGCCGGTACACAAGGCAGCTCTCCGCTCACACCATGGTTATGGGGCTAGTACCGTTGCCCCGGGTGTGCGTGCAGGCTTAAAGACAACCACCTAAGTCGAAGGAAAAACTTGGTAGAGAATCCATGCTTCAGCTAAAACAGCCACTCCAGAGGGTGGAAGCATTTTGTTGTGTGCGTGCGTGAGAGCCCTGCAAGGGAGTCCAAAGCTTTTTGCGAGTGAGACTCAGGCCCCAGCAGAAGGCAGAACACGACTCGCCATGTGTGTCATCAAGCTAGCACTGCGGCCCCGCTTTTGCCTGGAAGTCTAATCGCTAGCGTTCAAACTCGAAGAAACAACAGTGTAGAGAAAGCGTGCTTTAGCTACCGTCGACCTCTCTGTGTGAGAAAGCAGTTTACGCTGCACTGTGGGTGAGAGCCTGGGGACAGGTTCCATAGGTAAAATCGAGGGAGAGACAGGCCAGTGCAGAAGGCAGCTGTCAACTCACCTCTTGTTTACGAGGCTAGTGCAGTTGCCCCGGGTGTGCCTGCAGGCCTAAAGCCAAGCACCTAAGTCGAAGGAGCAACTCTGTAGAGAATTCCTGCTTCAGCGAACATAGGCATTCCTGAGGCTGGAAGCATTTTGCTGTGTGCCTGCGTGAGAGAAGTGCAGTGGGGTCCCAAACCATTTTCCGTGTGAGACTCAGGCCCCGGGAGAAGGGAGGACACGCCTCCCCACTTGTTCCATGAAGTTAGCACTGCGGCCCCACTTTTGCATGGAAGTCTAATCGCTAGCGTTGTAACTCGGAGAAACAACACTGTAGAGAAACCGTGCTTTAGCTAGCGTCGACCTCTGTGGGAGGAAGCAGTATAGGGTGTACTGTGGGTGAGAGCCTGGGGACGGGTTCCATTTCGTAAAATCGGGGGAGAGACAGGCCGGTACACAAGGCAGCCCTCCACTCATACCGTGGCTATGGGGCCAGTACCGTTACCCCGGGTGTGCGTGCAGGCTTAAAGACAACCACCTAAGTCGAAGGAAAAACTTGGTAGAGAATCCATGCTTCAGCTAAAACAGCCACTCCAGAGGGTGGGGAAGCATTTTGTTGTGTGCGTGCGTGAGAGCCCTGCGAGGGAGTCCAAAGCTTTTTGCGAGTGAGACTCAGGCCCCAGCAGAAGGCAGAACACGACTCGCCATGTGCTTCATCAAGCTAGCACGGCGGCCCCACTTTCGCATGGAAGTCTAATCGCTAGCGTTCTAACTCGAAGAAACAACACGGTAGAGAAACCGTGCTTTAGCTGCCATCCACGTCTCTGAGGGAGGAAGCAGTTTCCAGGCTACCGTGGGTGAGAGCCTGGGGAACGGGTTCCTTACGTGAGACCGAGGGAGAAGAAGTCCGGGCCAGAAGGCACCTCTCGACTCAGCTCTTGTTACCTGAAGCTAACACTACCGCTCCATGTGTGCATAGGAATGCCAAGTGCTCCACACTGATTTGGCAGAAAGAAGCCGGTCAAGAAGCCCAGCTTCAGCTCATTCGCCTCTCCACAGGGTGGCAGCATTTTCAACTCTGCTTGAGTGCAAACCTGGGGAATGAGTCCCAGCAGAATTCCGAGGCAGAAATAAGCATGGGCAGGAGGCAGCTATCGACTCAACTCTTGTTTCGGGAAACTAGATCGGCTCTCCCGTGTGTGCGTGGAGTCCTAAGTGCCATCCACCCAACGCAAGGGAACAAAAGTGCAGAGGACCCGTGCCTCAGCAAAGATCGCCCTTCCTGAGCGTGCACTTCATCTATTGTGTGTTTTTGAGAAAGCATGAGAAATGGAACCTAAACGTAACTCGGAGTGAGAAGCAGGCCTGTAAGGAAGGCTGCTGTGGACTCACCTCTTGTTTGAGGAGATTAGCACTGCTGTACCCTGTGTGCCTGGATGCCTAGTTCCCAGGCTACTAACACCAAGAATCAATGCTCTAGAGTTACTGCGCTTTAGTTAACATTGCCGTTCCTGAAGCCAGGGGAATTTGACAGTGCTCGTGTATGAGAGCCCGGGGAAAGGGTCCCATACGTGAAATGGAGTGAGAAACAGGCCGGAGCGCAAGGCAGCTCTCAACTCACCTCTTGTTGATGAGGCTGGTACCCTTGCCCCGGGTGTGCCTGCAGGCCTAAAGCCAACCACCTAACTCAAAGGAACAACTCTGTGGAGAATTCCTGCTTCGGCTAAAGTAGCCATGCCGGAGGGTGGACGCATTTTGCTGTGTGCATGCGTGAGCGCACTACAAGTGAGTCCAGAACCATTTTCCGTGTGGGACTCAGGCCCCGGCAGAAGGCACAACACGACTCCCCACTTGTTTCCTGGGGCTAGCACTGCGGCCCCACTTTTGCAGGGAAGTCTAATAGCAAGCGTTCTTTTTTTTTTTTATGAAATTTTTTTATTGTTATGTTAATCCCCATACATTACATCAGTAGTTTTAGATATAGTGTTCCATGATTCATTGTTTGTGCATAACACCCAGTGCTCCATGCAGAACGTGCCCTCCTCAATACCCATCACCAGGCTAACCCATCCTCCCACCCCCCTCCCCTCTAGAACCCTCAGTTTGTTTTTCAGAGTCCATCGTCTCTCATGGTTCTTCTCCCCCTCCGATTTCTCCCCCTTCATTCTTCCCCTCCTGCTACATTCTTCTTCTTTTCTTTCTTAACATATATTGCATTATTTGTTTCAGAGGTACAGATCTCAGATTCAACAGTCTTGCACATTTCACAGCGCTTACCAGAACACATACCCTCCCCAGTGTTCATCACCCAGTCACCCCATCCCTCCCGCCCCACCCCCCACTCCAGCAACCCTCAGCTTCTTTCCTGAGATTAAGAATTCCTCATATCAGTGAGGTCATATGATACATGTCTTTCTCTGTTTGACTTATTTCGCTCAGCATAATACCCTCCAGTTCCATCCACGTCGTTGCAGATGGCAAGATCTCATTCCTTTTGATGGCTGCATAATATCCATTGTGTATATATATATATATATATATATATATATATATATATATATACCACATCTTCTTTATCCATTCATCTGTTGATGGACATCTTGGCTCTTTCCACAGTTTGGCTATTGTGGACATTAATAGCAAGCGTTCTAACTCGGAGAAACAACACTGAAGAGAAACCGTGCTTTAGCTACCGACGACCTCTGTGTGGGAGGAAGCAGTTTAGGGTGTACTGTGGGTGAGAGCCTGGGGACGGGTTCCGTTTCGTAAAATCGAGGGAGAGACAGGCCAGAGAGAAGGCAGCTCTCAACTCACACCATGGTTATGGGGCTAGTACCGTTGCCCCGGGTGTGTGTGCAGGCTTCATGAAAACCGCCTAACTCGAAGGAAAAACTCGGTGGAGAATCCATGCTTCAGCTAAGACAGCCGCTCCTGAGGGTGGAAGCATTTTGTTGTGTGCGTGCATGAGAGCCCTGCAAGGGAGTCCAAAGCTTTTTGCGAGTGAGACTCAGGCCCCAGCAGAAGGCAGAACACGACTCCCCCTGTGTTTCATCAAGCTAGCACTGCGGCCCCACTTTTGCATGGAGGTCTCATCACTAGCGTTCTAACTCAAAGAAACAACAGTGTAGAGAAATCGTGCTTTAGTTACTGTCGACCTCCAGGCGGAGGAAGCGGTATACAGGGTACCGTGGGTGAGAGCCTGGGGAACGGTTTCCATACGTGAAACCGAGGGAGAAACCGTTCCGGGCAGAAGGCACCTCTGGACTCAGATCTTGCTACCTGAAGCTAACACTACTGCTCCATGTGTGCTTGGAATGCTCCGTGCTCAACACTGCCTTGGAAGGAACAAGCCTGTAAAGAATCCCAGCTGCAGCTCATTCGCCTACCAGGCTACTGAGGCCACGAAGCAATGGTGTATAGTTCCTGCCCTTTATGTAACATTGCCGTTCCTGAAGACGGAGGAATTTTACAGTGCTCCTGTAGGAGAGACCGGGAAAGGGTCCCATACGTGAAATGGAGTGAGAAACAGGCCGGTGTGGAAGGGAGCTCTCAACTCACCTCTTGTTTCTGATGCTAGTACCCTTGCCCCGGGGGTGCCTGCAGGCCTAAAGCCAACCACCTAACTCAAGGGAACAAGTCTTTAGAGAATTCCTGCTTCGGCTAAAAGAGCCATGCCTGAGGGTGGACGCATTTTGCTGTGTGCAAGGGTGAGCGCCCTGCAGCTGAGTCCCAAACCATTTTCTGTGTGAGACTCAGGCCCCGGAAGAAAGCAGAACACGACTCCCCACTTGTTTCATGAAGCTAGCACTGCGGCCCCACTTTTGCATGGAAGTCTAATCGCTAGCATTCTAAGTCGGAGAAACAACACTAGAGAAACCGTGCTTTAGGTACCGTCGACCTGTGTGTGGGAGGAAGCAGTTTAGGGTGTACTGTGGGTGAGAGCCTGAGGACGGGTTCCATTTCGGAAAATCGGGGGACGGACAGGCCGGTACACAAGGCAGCTCTCCGCTCACACCATGGTTATGGGGCTAGTACCGTTGCCCCGGGTGTGCGTGCAGGCTTAAAGACAACCACCTAAGTCGAAGGAAAAACTTGGTAGAGAATCCATGCTTCAGCTAAAACAGCCACTCCAGAGGGTGGGGAAGCATTTTGTTGTGTGCGTGCGTGAGAGCCCTGCGAGGGAGTCCAAAGCTTTTTGCGAGTGAGACTCAGGCCCCAGCAGAAGGCAGAACACGACTCGCCATGTGTGTCATCAAGCTAGCACTGAGGCCCCGCTTTTGCCTGGAAGTCTAATCGCTAGCGTTCAAACTCGAAGAAACAACAGTGTAGAGAAAGCGTGCTTTAGCTACCGTCGACCTCTCTGTGTGAGAAAGCAGTTTACGCTGCACTGTGGGTGAGAGCCTGGGGACAGGTTCCATAGGTAAAATCGAGGGAGAGACAGGCCAGTGCAGAAGGCAGCTGTCAACTCACCTCTTGTTTACGAGGCTAGTGCAGTTGCCCCGGGTGTGCCTGCAGGCCTAAAGCCAAGCACCTAAGTCGAAGGAGCAACTCTGTAGAGAATTCCTGCTTCAGCGAACATAGGCATTCCTGAGGCTGGAAGCATTTTGCTGTGTGCCTGCGTGAGAGAAGTGCAGTGGGGTCCCAAACCATTTTCCGTGTGAGACTCAGGCCCCGGGAGAAGGGAGGACACGCCTCCCCACTTGTTCCATGAAGTTAGCACTGCGGCCCCACTTTTGCATGGAAGTCTAATCGCTAGCGTTGTAACTCGGAGAAACAACACTGTAGAGAAACCGTGCTTTAGCTAGCGTCGACCTCTGTGGGAGGAAGCAGTATAGGGTGTACTGTGGGTGAGAGCCTGGGGACGGGTTCCATTTCGTAAAATCGGGGGAGAGACAGGCCGGTACACAAGGCAGCCCTCCACTCATACCGTGGCTATGGGGCCAGTACCGTTACCCCGGGTGTGCGTGCAGGCTTAAAGACAACCACCTAAGTCGAAGGAAAAACTTGGTAGAGAATCCATGCTTCAGCTAAAACAGCCACTCCAGAGGGTGGGGAAGCATTTTGTTGTGTGCGTGCGTGAGAGCCCTGCGAGGGAGTCCAAAGCTTTTTGCGAGTGAGACTCAGGCCCCAGCAGAAGGCAGAACACGACTCGCCATGTGCTTCATCAAGCTAGCACGGCGGCCCCACTTTCGCATGGAAGTCTAATCGCTAGCGTTCTAACTCGAAGAAACAACACGGTAGAGAAACCGTGCTTTAGCTGCCATCCACGTCTCTGAGGGAGGAAGCAGTTTCCAGGCTACCGTGGGTGAGAGCCTGGGGAACGGGTTCCTTACGTGAGACCGAGGGAGAAGAAGTCCGGGCCAGAAGGCACCTCTCGACTCAGCTCTTGTTACCTGAAGCTAACACTACCGCTCCATGTGTGCATAGGAATGCCAAGTGCTCCACACTGATTTGGCAGAAAGAAGCCGGTCAAGAAGCCCAGCTTCAGCTCATTCGCCTCTCCACAGGGTGGCAGCATTTTCAACTCTGCTTGAGTGCAAACCTGGGGAATGAGTCCCAGCAGAATTCCGAGGCAGAAATAAGCATGGGCAGGAGGCAGCTATCGACTCAACTCTTGTTTCGGGAAACTAGATCGGCTCTCCCGTGTGTGCGTGGAGTCCTAAGTGCCATCCACCCAACGCAAGGGAACAAAAGTGCAGAGGACCCGTGCCTCAGCAAAGATCGCCCTTCCTGAGCGTGCACTTCATCTATTGTGTGTTTTTGAGAAAGCATGAGAAATGGAACCTAAACGTAACTCGGAGTGAGAAGCAGGCCTGTAAGGAAGGCTGCTGTGGACTCACCTCTTGTTTGAGGAGATTAGCACTGCTGTACCCTGTGTGCCTGGATGCCTAGTTCCCAGGCTACTAACACCAAGAATCAATGCTCTAGAGTTACTGCGCTTTAGTTAACATTGCCGTTCCTGAAGCCAGGGGAATTTGACAGTGCTCGTGTATGAGAGCCCGGGGAAAGGGTCCCATACGTGAAATGGAGTGAGAAACAGGCTGGAGCGCAAGGCAGCTCTCAACTCACCTCTTGTTGATGAGGCTGGTACCCTTGCCCCGGGTGTGCCTGCAGGCCTAAAGCCAACCACCTAACTCAAAAGAACAACTCTGTAGAGAATTCCTGCTTCGGCTAAAGTAGCCATGCCGGAGGGTGGACGCATTTTGCTGTGTGCATGCGTGAGCGCACTACAAGTGAGTCCAGAACCATTTTCCGTGTGGGACTCAGGCCCCGGCAGAAGGCACAACACGACTCCCCACTTGTTTCCTGGGGCTAGCACTGCGGCCCCACTTTTGCAGGGAAGTCTAATAGCAAGCGTTCTTTTTTTTTTTTTATGAAATTTTTTTATTGTTATGTTAATCCCCATACATTACATCAGTAGTTTTAGATATAGTGTTCCATGATTCATTGTTTGTGCATAACACCCAGTGCTCCATGCAGAACGTGCCCTCCTCAATACCCATCACCAGGCTAACCCATCCTCCCACCCCCCTACCCTCTAGAACCCTCAGTTTGTTTTTCAGAGTCCATCGTCTCTCATGGTTCTTCTCCCCCTCCGATTTCTCCCCCTTCATTCTTCCCCTCCTGCTACATTCTTCTTCTTTTCTTTCTTAACATATATTGCATTATTTGTTTCAGAGGTACAGATCTCAGATTCAACAGTCTTGCACATTTCACAGCGCTTACCAGAACACATACCCTCCCCAGTGTTCATCACCCAGTCACCCCATCCCTCCCGCCCCACCCCCCACTCCAGCAACCCTCAGCTTCTTTCCTGAGATTAAGAATTCCTCATATCAGTGAGGTCATATGATACATGTCTTTCTCTGTTTGACTTATTTCGCTCAGCATAATACCCTCCAGTTCCATCCACGTCGTTGCAGATGGCAAGATCTCATTCCTTTTGATGGCTGCATAATATCCATTGTGTATATATATATATATATATATATATATATATATATATATACCACATCTTCTTTATCCATTCATCTGTTGATGGACATCTTGGCTCTTTCCACAGTTTGGCTATTGTGGACATTAATAGCAAGCGTTCTAACTCGGAGAAACAACACTGAAGAGAAACCGTGCTTTAGCTACCGACGACCTCTGTGTGGGAGGAAGCAGTTTAGGGTGTACTGTGGGTGAGAGCCTGGGGACGGGTTCCGTTTCGTAAAATCGAGGGAGAGACAGGCCAGAGAGAAGGCAGCTCTCAACTCACACCATGGTTATGGGGCTAGTACCGTTGCCCCGGGTGTGTGTGCAGGCTTCATGAAAACCGCCTAACTCGAAGGAAAAACTCGGTGGAGAATCCATGCTTCAGCTAAGACAGCCGCTCCTGAGGGTGGAAGCATTTTGTTGTGTGCGTGCATGAGAGCCCTGCAAGGGAGTCCAAAGCTTTTTGCGAGTGAGACTCAGGCCCCAGCAGAAGGCAGAACACGACTCCCCCTGTGTTTCATCAAGCTAGCACTGCGGCCCCACTTTTGCATGGAGGTCTCATCACTAGCGTTCTAACTCAAAGAAACAACAGTGTAGAGAAATCGTGCTTTAGTTACTGTCGACCTCCAGGCGGAGGAAGCGGTATACAGGGTACCGTGGGTGAGAGCCTGGGGAACGGTTTCCATACGTGAAACGGAGGGAGAAACCGTTCCGGGCAGAAGGCACCTCTGGACTCAGATCTTGCTACCTGAAGCTAACACTACTGCTCCATGTGTGCTTGGAATGCTCCGTGCTCAACACTGCCTTGGAAGGAACAAGCCTGTAAAGAATCCCAGCTGCAGCTCATTCGCCTACCAGGCTACTGAGGCCACGAAGCAATGGTGTATAGTTCCTGCCCTTTATGTAACATTGCCGTTCCTGAAGACGGAGGAATTTTACAGTGCTCCTGTAGGAGAGACCGGGAAAGGGTCCCATACGTGAAATGGAGTGAGAAACAGGCCGGTGTGGAAGGGAGCTCTCAACTCACCTCTTGTTTCTGATGCTAGTACCCTTGCCCCGGGGGTGCCTGCAGGCCTAAAGCCAACCACCTAACTCAAGGGAACAAGTCTTTAGAGAATTCCTGCTTCGGCTAAAAGAGCCATGCCTGAGGGTGGACGCATTTTGCTGTGTGCAAGGGTGAGCGCCCTGCAGCTGAGTCCCAAACCATTTTCTGTGTGAGACTCAGGCCCCGGAAGAAAGCAGAACACGACTCCCCACTTGTTTCATGAAGCTAGCACTGCGGCCCCACTTTTGCATGGAAGTCTAATCGCTAGCATTCTAAGTCGGAGAAACAACACTAGAGAAACCGTGCTTTAGGTACCGTCGACCTGTGTGTGGGAGGAAGCAGTTTAGGGTGTACTGTGGGTGAGAGCCTGAGGACGGGTTCCATTTCGGAAAATCGGGGGAGGGACAGGCCGGTACACAAGGCAGCTCTCCGCTCACACCATGGTTATGGGGCTAGTACCGTTGCCCCGGGTGTGCGTGCAGGCTTAAAGACAACCACCTAAGTCGAAGGAAAAACTTGGTAGAGAATCCATGCTTCAGCTAAAACAGCCACTCCAGAGGGTGGGGAAGCATTTTGTTGTGTGCGTGCGTGAGAGCCCTGCGAGGGAGTCCAAAGCTTTTTGCGAGTGAGACTCAGGCCCCAGCAGAAGGCAGAACACGACTCGCCATGTGTGTCATCAAGCTAGCACTGCGGCCCCGCTTTTGCCTGGAAGTCTAATCGCTAGCGTTCAAACTCGAAGAAACAACAGTGTAGAGAAAGCGTGCTTTAGCTACCGTCGACCTCTCTGTGTGAGAAAGCAGTTTACGCTGCACTGTGGGTGAGAGCCTGGGGACAGGTTCCATAGGTAAAATCGAGGGAGAGACAGGCCAGTGCAGAAGGCAGCTGTCAACTCACCTCTTGTTTACGAGGCTAGTGCAGTTGCCCCGGGTGTGCCTGCAGGCCTAAAGCCAAGCACCTAAGTCGAAGGAGCAACTCTGTAGAGAATTCCTGCTTCAGCGAACATAGGCATTCCTGAGGCTGGAAGCATTTTGCTGTGTGCCTGCGTGAGAGAAGTGCAGTGGGGTCCCAAACCATTTTCCGTGTGAGACTCAGGCCCCGGGAGAAGGGAGGACACGCCTCCCCACTTGTTCCATGAAGTTAGCACTGCGGCCCCACTTTTGCATGGAAGTCTAATCGCTAGCGTTGTAACTCGGAGAAACAACACTGTAGAGAAACCGTGCTTTAGCTAGCGTCGACCTCTGTGGGAGGAAGCAGTATAGGGTGTACTGTGGGTGAGAGCCTGGGGACGGGTTCCATTTCGTAAAATCGGGGGAGAGACAGGCCGGTACACAAGGCAGCCCTCCACTCATACCGTGGCTATGGGGCCAGTACCGTTACCCCGGGTGTGCGTGCAGGCTTAAAGACAACCACCTAAGTCGAAGGAAAAACTTGGTAGAGAATCCATGCTTCAGCTAAAACAGCCACTCCAGAGGGTGGGGAAGCATTTTGTTGTGTGCGTGCGTGAGAGCCCTGCGAGGGAGTCCAAAGCTTTTTGCGAGTGAGACTCAGGCCCCAGCAGAAGGCAGAACACGACTCGCCATGTGCTTCATCAAGCTAGCACGGCGGCCCCACTTTCGCATGGAAGTCTAATCGCTAGCGTTCTAACTCGAAGAAACAACACGGTAGAGAAACCGTGCTTTAGCTGCCATCCACGTCTCTGAGGGAGGAAGCAGTTTCCAGGCTACCGTGGGTGAGAGCCTGGGGAACGGGTTCCTTACGTGAGACCGAGGGAGAAGAAGTCCGGGCCAGAAGGCACCTCTCGACTCAGCTCTTGTTACCTGAAGCTAACACTACCGCTCCATGTGTGCATAGGAATGCCAAGTGCTCCACACTGATTTGGCAGAAAGAAGCTGGTCAAGAAGCCCAGCTTCAGCTCATTCGCCTCTCCACAGGGTGGCAGCATTTTCAACTCTGCTTGAGTGCAAACCTGGGGAATGAGTCCCAGCAGAATTCCGAGGCAGAAATAAGCATGGGCAGGAGGCAGCTATCGACTCAACTCTTGTTTCGGGAAACTAGATCGGCTCTCCCGTGTGTGCGTGGAGTCCTAAGTGCCATCCACCCAACGCAAGGGAACAAAAGTGCAGAGGACCCGTGCCTCAGCAAAGATCGCCCTTCCTGAGCGTGCACTTCATCTATTGTGTGTTTTTGAGAAAGCATGAGAAATGGAACCTAAACGTAACTCGGAGTGAGAAGCAGGCCTGTAAGGAAGGCTGCTGTGGACTCACCTCTTGTTTGAGGAGATTAGCACTGCTGTACCCTGTGTGCCTGGATGCCTAGTTCCCAGGCTACTAACACCAAGAATCAATGCTCTAGAGTTACTGCGCTTTAGTTAACATTGCCGTTCCTGAAGCCAGGGGAATTTGACAGTGCTCGTGTATGAGAGCCCGGGGAAAGGGTCCCATACGTGAAATGGAGTGAGAAACAGGCCGGAGCGCAAGGCAGCTCTCAACTCACCTCTTGTTGATGAGGCTGGTACCCTTGCCCCGGGTGTGCCTGCAGGCCTAAAGCCAACCACCTAACTCAAAGGAACAACTCTGTAGAGAATTCCTGCTTCGGCTAAAGTAGCCATGCCGGAGGGTGGACGCATTTTGCTGTGTGCATGCGTGAGCGCACTACAAGTGAGTCCAGAACCATTTTCCGTGTGGGACTCAGGCCCCGGCAGAAGGCACAACACGACTCCCCACTTGTTTCCTGGGGCTAGCACTGCGGCCCCACTTTTGCAGGGAAGTCTAATAGCAAGCGTTCTTTTTTTTTTTTTTATGAAATTTTTTTATTGTTATGTTAATCCCCATACATTACATCAGTAGTTTTAGATATAGTGTTCCATGATTCATTGTTTGTGCATAACACCCAGTGCTCCATGCAGAACGTGCCCTCCTCAATACCCATCACCAGGCTAACCCATCCTCCCACCCCCCTCCCCTCTAGAACCCTCAGTTTGTTTTTCAGAGTCCATCGTCTCTCATGGTTCTTCTCCCCCTCCGATTTCTCCCCCTTCATTCTTCCCCTCCTGCTACATTCTTCTTCTTTTCTTTCTTAACATATATTGCATTATTTGTTTCAGAGGTACAGATCTCAGATTCAACAGTCTTGCACATTTCACAGCGCTTACCAGAACACATACCCTCCCCAGTGTTCATCACCCAGTCACCCCATCCCTCCCGCCCCACCCCCCACTCCAGCAACCCTCAGCTTCTTTCCTGAGATTAAGAATTCCTCATATCAGTGAGGTCATATGATACATGTCTTTCTCTGTTTGACTTATTTCGCTCAGCATAATACCCTCCAGTTCCATCCACGTCGTTGCAGATGGCAAGATCTCATTCCTTTTGATGGCTGCATAATATCCATTGTGTATATATATATATATATATATATATATATATATATACCACATCTTCTTTATCCATTCATCTGTTGATGGACATCTTGGCTCTTTCCACAGTTTGGCTATTGTGGACATTAATAGCAAGCGTTCTAACTCGGAGAAACAACACTGAAGAGAAACCGTGCTTTAGCTACCGACGACCTCTGTGTGGGAGGAAGCAGTTTAGGGTGTACTGTGGGTGAGAGCCTGGGGACGGGTTCCGTTTCGTAAAATCGAGGGAGAGACAGGCCAGAGAGAAGGCAGCTCTCAACTCACACCATGGTTATGGGGCTAGTACCGTTGCCCCGGGTGTGTGTGCAGGCTTCATGAAAACCGCCTAACTCGAAGGAAAAACTCGGTGGAGAATCCATGCTTCAGCTAAGACAGCCGCTCCTGAGGGTGGAAGCATTTTGTTGTGTGCGTGCATGAGAGCCCTGCAAGGGAGTCCAAAGCTTTTTGCGAGTGAGACTCAGGCCCCAGCAGAAGGCAGAACACGACTCCCCCTGTGTTTCATCAAGCTAGCACTGCGGCCCCACTTTTGCATGGAGGTCTCATCACTAGCGTTCTAACTCAAAGAAACAACAGTGTAGAGAAATCGTGCTTTAGTTACTGTCGACCTCCAGGCGGAGGAAGCGGTATACAGGGTACCGTGGGTGAGAGCCTGGGGAACGGTTTCCATACGTGAAACGGAGGGAGAAACCGTTCCGGGCAGAAGGCACCTCTGGACTCAGATCTTGCTACCTGAAGCTAACACTACTGCTCCATGTGTGCTTGGAATGCTCCGTGCTCAACACTGCCTTGGAAGGAACAAGCCTGTAAAGAATCCCAGCTGCAGCTCATTCGCCTACCAGGCTACTGAGGCCACGAAGCAATGGTGTATAGTTCCTGCCCTTTATGTAACATTGCCGTTCCTGAAGACGGAGGAATTTTACAGTGCTCCTGTAGGAGAGACCGGGAAAGGGTCCCATACGTGAAATGGAGTGAGAAACAGGCCGGTGTGGAAGGGAGCTCTCAACTCACCTCTTGTTTCTGATGCTAGTACCCTTGCCCCGGGGGTGCCTGCAGGCCTAAAGCCAACCACCTAACTCAAGGGAACAAGTCTTTAGAGAATTCCTGCTTCGGCTAAAAGAGCCATGCC
Source organism: Halichoerus grypus (assembly GCF_964656455.1). NCBI lineage: Eukaryota > Metazoa > Chordata > Mammalia > Carnivora > Phocidae > Halichoerus > Halichoerus grypus. The sequence goes on from NC_135721.1 coordinate 79,548,194, forward strand.
TGAGGGTGGACGCATTTTGCTGTGTGCAAGGGTGAGCGCCCTGCAGCTGAGTCCCAAACCATTTTCTGTGTGAGACTCAGGCCCCGGAAGAAAGCAGAACACGACTCCCCACTTGTTTCATGAAGCTAGCACTGCGGCCCCACTTTTGCATGGAAGTCTAATCGCTAGCATTCTAAGTCGGAGAAACAACACTAGAGAAACCGTGCTTTAGGTACCGTCGACCTGTGTGTGGGAGGAAGCAGTTTAGGGTGTACTGTGGGTGAGAGCCTGAGGACGGGTTCCATTTCGGAAAATCGGGGGAGGGACAGGCCGGTACACAAGGCAGCTCTCCGCTCACACCATGGTTATGGGGCTAGTACCGTTGCCCCGGGTGTGCGTGCAGGCTTAAAGACAACCACCTAAGTCGAAGGAAAAACTTGGTAGAGAATCCATGCTTCAGCTAAAACAGCCACTCCAGAGGGTGGGGAAGCATTTTGTTGTGTGCGTGCGTGAGAGCCCTGCGAGGGAGTCCAAAGCTTTTTGCGAGTGAGACTCAGACCCCAGCAGAAGGCAGAACACGACTCGCCATGTGTGTCATCAAGCTAGCACTGCGGCCCCGCTTTTGCCTGGAAGTCTAATCGCTAGCGTTCAAACTCGAAGAAACAACAGTGTAGAGAAAGCGTGCTTTAGCTACCGTCGACCTCTCTGTGTGAGAAAGCAGTTTACGCTGCACTGTGGGTGAGAGCCTGGCGACAGGTTCCATAGGTAAAATCGAGGGAGAGACAGGCCAGTGCAGAAGGCAGCTGTCAACTCACCTCTTGTTTACGAGGCTAGTGCAGTTGCCCCGGGTGTGCCTGCAGGCCTAAAGCCAAGCACCTAAGTCGAAGGAGCAACTCTGTAGAGAATTCCTGCTTCAGCGAACATAGGCATTCCTGAGGCTGGAAGCATTTTGCTGTGTGCCTGCGTGAGAGAAGTGCAGTGGGGTCCCAAACCATTTTCCGTGTGAGACTCAGGCCCCGGGAGAAGGGAGGACACGCCTCCCCACTTGTTCCATGAAGTTAGCACTGCGGCCCCACTTTTGCATGGAAGTCTAATCGCTAGCGTTGTAACTCGGAGAAACAACACTGTAGAGAAACCGTGCTTTAGCTAGCGTCGACCTCTGTGGGAGGAAGCAGTATAGGGTGTACTGTGGGTGAGAGCCTGGGGACGGGTTCCATTTCGTAAAATCGGGGGAGAGACAGGCCGGTACACAAGGCAGCCCTCCACTCATACCGTGGCTATGGGGCCAGTACCGTTACCCCGGGTGTGCGTGCAGGCTTAAAGACAACCACCTAAGTCGAAGGAAAAACTTGGTAGAGAATCCATGCTTCAGCTAAAACAGCCACTCCAGAGGGTGGGGAAGCATTTTGTTGTGTGCGTGCGTGAGAGCCCTGCGAGGGAGTCCAAAGCTTTTTGCGAGTGAGACTCAGGCCCCAGCAGAAGGCAGAACACGACTCGCCATGTGCTTCATCAAGCTAGCACGGCGGCCCCACTTTCGCATGGAAGTCTAATCGCTAGCGTTCTAACTCGAAGAAACAACACGGTAGAGAAACCGTGCTTTAGCTGCCATCCACGTCTCTGAGGGAGGAAGCAGTTTCCAGGCTACCGTGGGTGAGAGCCTGGGGAACGGGTTCCTTACGTGAGACCGAGGGAGAAGAAGTCCGGGCCAGAAGGCACCTCTCGACTCAGCTCTTGTTACCTGAAGCTAACACTACCGCTCCATGTGTGCATAGGAATGCCAAGTGCTCCACACTGATTTGGCAGAAAGAAGCTGGTCAAGAAGCCCAGCTTCAGCTCATTCGCCTCTCCACAGGGTGGCAGCATTTTCAACTCTGCTTGAGTGCAAACCTGGGGAATGAGTCCCAGCAGAATTCCGAGGCAGAAATAAGCATGGGCAGGAGGCAGCTATCGACTCAACTCTTGTTTCGGGAAACTAGATCGGCTCTCCCGTGTGTGCGTGGAGTCCTAAGTGCCATCCACCCAACGCAAGGGAACAAAAGTGCAGAGGACCCGTGCCTCAGCAAAGATCGCCCTTCCTGAGCGTGCACTTCATCTATTGTGTGTTTTTGAGAAAGCATGAGAAATGGAACCTAAACGTAACTCGGAGTGAGAAGCAGGCCTGTAAGGAAGGCTGCTGTGGACTCACCTCTTGTTTGAGGAGATTAACACTGCTGTACCCTGTGTGCCTGGATGCCTAGTTCCCAGGCTACTAACACCAAGAATCAATGCTCTAGAGTTACTGCGCTTTAGTTAACATTGCCGTTCCTGAAGCCAGGGGAATTTGACAGTGCTCGTGTATGAGAGCCCGGGGAAAGGGTCCCATACGTGAAATGGAGTGAGAAACAGGCCGGAGCGCAAGGCAGCTCTCAACTCACCTCTTGTTGATGAGGCTGGTACCCTTGCCCCGGGTGTGCCTGCAGGCCTAAAGCCAACCACCTAACTCAAAGGAACAACTCTGTAGAGAATTCCTGCTTCGGCTAAAGTAGCCATGCCGGAGGGTGGACGCATTTTGCTGTGTGCATGCGTGAGCGCACTACAAGTGAGTCCAGAACCATTTTCCGTGTGGGACTCAGGCCCCGGCAGAAGGCACAACACGACTCCCCACTTGTTTCCTGGGGCTAGCACTGCGGCCCCACTTTTGCAGGGAAGTCTAATAGCAAGCGTTCTTTTTTTTTTTTTATGAAATTTTTTTATTGTTATGTTAATCCCCATACATTACATCAGTAGTTTTAGATATAGTGTTCCATGATTCATTGTTTGTGCATAACACCCAGTGCTCCATGCAGAACGTGCCCTCCTCAATACCCATCACCAGGCTAACCCATCCTCCCACCCCCCTCCCCTCTAGAACCCTCAGTTTGTTTTTCAGAGTCCATCGTCTCTCATGGTTCTTCTCCCCCTCCGATTTCTCCCCCTTCATTCTTCCCCTCCTGCTACATTCTTCTTCTTTTCTTTCTTAACATATATTGCATTATTTGTTTCAGAGGTACAGATCTCAGATTCAACAGTCTTGCACATTTCACAGCGCTTACCAGAACACATACCCTCCCCAGTGTTCATCACCCAGTCACCCCATCCCTCCCGCCCCACCCCCCACTCCAGCAACCCTCAGCTTCTTTCCTGAGATTAAGAATTCCTCATATCAGTGAGGTCATATGATACATGTCTTTCTCTGTTTGACTTATTTCGCTCAGCATAATACCCTCCAGTTCCATCCACGTCGTTGCAGATGGCAAGATCTCATTCCTTTTGATGGCTGCATAATATCCATTGTGTATATATATATATATATATATATATATACCACATCTTCTTTATCCATTCATCTGTTGATGGACATCTTGGCTCTTTCCACAGTTTGGCTATTGTGGACATTAATAGCAAGCGTTCTAACTCGGAGAAACAACACTGAAGAGAAACCGTGCTTTAGCTACCGACGACCTCTGTGTGGGAGGAAGCAGTTTAGGGTGTACTGTGGGTGAGAGCCTGGGGACGGGTTCCGTTTCGTAAAATCGAGGGAGAGACAGGCCAGAGAGAAGGCAGCTCTCAACTCACACCATGGTTATGGGGCTAGTACCGTTGCCCCGGGTGTGTGTGCAGGCTTAATGAAAACCGCCTAACTCGAAGGAAAAACTCGGTGGAGAATCCATGCTTCAGCTAAGACAGCCGCTCCTGAGGGTGGAAGCATTTTGTTGTGTGCGTGCATGAGAGCCCTGCAAGGGAGTCCAAAGCTTTTTGCGAGTGAGACTCAGGCCCCAGCAGAAGGCAGAACACGACTCCCCCTGTGTTTCATCAAGCTAGCACTGCGGCCCCACTTTTGCATGGAGGTCTCATCACTAGCGTTCTAACTCAAAGAAACAACAGTGTAGAGAAATCGTGCTTTAGTTACTGTCGACCTCCAGGCGGAGGAAGCGGTATACAGGGTACCGTGGGTGAGAGCCTGGGGAACGGTTTCCATACGTGAAACGGAGGGAGAAACCGTTCCGGGCAGAAGGCACCTCTGGACTCAGATCTTGCTACCTGAAGCTAACACTACTGCTCCATGTGTGCTTGGAATGCTCCGTGCTCAACACTGCCTTGGAAGGAACAAGCCTGTAAAGAATCCCAGCTGCAGCTCATTCGCCTACCAGGCTACTGAGGCCACGAAGCAATGGTGTATAGTTCCTGCCCTTTATGTAACATTGCCGTTCCTGAAGACGGAGGAATTTTACAGTGCTCCTGTAGGAGAGACCGGGAAAGGGTCCCATACGTGAAATGGAGTGAGAAACAGGCCGGTGTGGAAGGGAGCTCTCAACTCACCTCTTGTTTCTGATGCTAGTACCCTTGCCCCGGGGGTGCCTGCAGGCCTAAAGCCAACCACCTAACTCAAGGGAACAAGTCTTTAGAGAATTCCTGCTTCGGCTAAAAGAGCCATGCCTGAGGGTGGACGCATTTTGCTGTGTGCAAGGGTGAGCGCCCTGCAGCTGAGTCCCAAACCATTTTCTGTGTGAGACTCAGGCCCCGGAAGAAAGCAGAACACGACTCCCCACTTGTTTCATGAAGCTAGCACTGCGGCCCCACTTTTGCATGGAAGTCTAATCGCTAGCATTCTAAGTCGGAGAAACAACACTAGAGAAACCGTGCTTTAGGTACCGTCGACCTGTGTGTGGGAGGAAGCAGTTTAGGGTGTACTGTGGGTGAGAGCCTGAGGACGGGTTCCATTTCGGAAAATCGGGGGAGGGACAGGCCGGTACACAAGGCAGCTCTCCGCTCACACCATGGTTATGGGGCTAGTACCGTTGCCCCGGGTGTGCGTGCAGGCTTAAAGACAACCACCTAAGTCGAAGGAAAAACTTGGTAGAGAATCCATGCTTCAGCTAAAACAGCCACTCCAGAGGGTGGGGAAGCATTTTGTTGTGTGCGTGCGTGAGAGCCCTGCGAGGGAGTCCAAAGCTTTTTGCGAGTGAGACTCAGGCCCCAGCAGAAGGCAGAACACGACTCGCCATGTGTGTCATCAAGCTAGCACTGCGGCCCCGCTTTTGCCTGGAAGTCTAATCGCTAGCGTTCAAACTCGAAGAAACAACAGTGTAGAGAAAGCGTGCTTTAGCTACCGTCGACCTCTCTGTGTGAGAAAGCAGTTTACGCTGCACTGTGGGTGAGAGCCTGGGGACAGGTTCCATAGGTAAAATCGAGGGAGAGACAGGCCAGTGCAGAAGGCAGCTGTCAACTCACCTCTTGTTTACGAGGCTAGTGCAGTTGCCCCGGGTGTGCCTGCAGGCCTAAAGCCAAGCACCTAAGTCGAAGGAGCAACTCTGTAGAGAATTCCTGCTTCAGCGAACATAGGCATTCCTGAGGCTGGAAGCATTTTGCTGTGTGCCTGCGTGAGAGAAGTGCAGTGGGGTCCCAAACCATTTTCCGTGTGAGACTCAGGCCCCGGGAGAAGGGAGGACACGCCTCCCCACTTGTTCCATGAAGTTAGCACTGCGGCCCCACTTTTGCATGGAAGTCTAATCGCTAGCGTTGTAACTCGGAGAAACAACACTGTAGAGAAACCGTGCTTTAGCTAGCGTCGACCTCTGTGGGAGGAAGCAGTATAGGGTGTACTGTGGGTGAGAGCCTGGGGACGGGTTCCATTTCGTAAAATCGGGGGAGAGACAGGCCGGTACACAAGGCAGCCCTCCACTCATACCGTGGCTATGGGGCCAGTACCGTTACCCCGGGTGTGCGTGCAGGCTTAAAGACAACCACCTAAGTCGAAGGAAAAACTTGGTAGAGAATCCATGCTTCAGCTAAAACAGCCACTCCAGAGGGTGGGGAAGCATTTTGTTGTGTGCGTGCGTGAGAGCCCTGCGAGGGAGTCCAAAGCTTTTTGCGAGTGAGACTCAGGCCCCAGCAGAAGGCAGAACACGACTCGCCATGTGCTTCATCAAGCTAGCACGGCGGCCCCACTTTCGCATGGAAGTCTAATCGCTAGCGTTCTAACTCGAAGAAACAACACGGTAGAGAAACCGTGCTTTAGCTGCCATCCACGTCTCTGAGGGAGGAAGCAGTTTCCAGGCTACCGTGGGTGAGAGCCTGGGGAACGGGTTCCTTACGTGAGACCGAGGGAGAAGAAGTCCGGGCCAGAAGGCACCTCTCGACTCAGCTCTTGTTACCTGAAGCTAACACTACCGCTCCATGTGTGCATAGGAATGCCAAGTGCTCCACACTGATTTGGCAGAAAGAAGCCGGTCAAGAAGCCCAGCTTCAGCTCATTCGCCTCTCCACAGGGTGGCAGCATTTTCAACTCTGCTTGAGTGCAAACCTGGGGAATGAGTCCCAGCAGAATTCCGAGGCAGAAATAAGCATGGGCAGGAGGCAGCTATCGACTCAACTCTTGTTTCGGGAAACTAGATCGGCTCTCCCGTGTGTGCGTGGAGTCCTAAGTGCCATCCACCCAACGCAAGGGAACAAAAGTGCAGAGGACCCGTGCCTCAGCAAAGATCGCCCTTCCTGAGCGTGCACTTCATCTATTGTGTGTTTTTGAGAAAGCATGAGAAATGGAACCTAAACGTAACTCGGAGTGAGAAGCAGGCCTGTAAGGAAGGCTGCTGTGGACTCACCTCTTGTTTGAGGAGATTAGCACTGCTGTACCCTGTGTGCCTGGATGCCTAGTTCCCAGGCTACTAACACCAAGAATCAATGCTCTAGAGTTACTGCGCTTTAGTTAACATTGCCGTTCCTGAAGCCAGGGGAATTTGACAGTGCTCGTGTATGAGAGCCCGGGGAAAGGGTCCCATACGTGAAATGGAGTGAGAAACAGGCCGGAGCGCAAGGCAGCTCTCAACTCACCTCTTGTTGATGAGGCTGGTACCCTTGCCCCGGGTGTGCCTGCAGGCCTAAAGCCAACCACCTAACTCAAAGGAACAACTCTGTAGAGAATTCCTGCTTCGGCTAAAGTAGCCATGCCGGAGGGTGGACGCATTTTGCTGTGTGCATGCGTGAGCGCACTACAAGTGAGTCCAGAACCATTTTCCGTGTGGGACTCAGGCCCCGGCAGAAGGCACAACACGACTCCCCACTTGTTTCCTGGGGCTAGCACTGCGGCCCCACTTTTGCAGGGAAGTCTAATAGCAAGCGTTCTTTTTTTTTTTTTATGAAATTTTTTTATTGTTATGTTAATCCCCATACATTACATCAGTAGTTTTAGATATAGTGTTCCATGATTCATTGTTTGTGCATAACACCCAGTGCTCCATGCAGAACGTGCCCTCCTCAATACCCATCACCAGGCTAACCCATCCTCCCACCCCCCTCCCCTCTAGAACCCTCAGTTTGTTTTTCAGAGTCCATCGTCTCTCATGGTTCTTCTCCCCCTCCGATTTCTCCCCCTTCATTCTTCCCCTCCTGCTACATTCTTCTTCTTTTCTTTCTTAACATATATTGCATTATTTGTTTCAGAGGTACAGATCTCAGATTCAACAGTCTTGCACATTTCACAGCGCTTACCAGAACACATACCCTCCCCAGTGTTCATCACCCAGTCACCCCATCCCTCCCGCCCCACCCCCCACTCCAGCAACCCTCAGCTTCTTTCCTGAGATTAAGAATTCCTCATATCAGTGAGGTCATATGATACATGTCTTTCTCTGTTTGACTTATTTCGCTCAGCATAATACCCTCCAGTTCCATCCACGTCGTTGCAGATGGCAAGATCTCATTCCTTTTGATGGCTGCATAATATCCATTGTGTATATATATATATATATATATATATATATATATATATATATATACCACATCTTCTTTATCCATTCATCTGTTGATGGACATCTTGGCTCTTTCCACAGTTTGGCTATTGTGGACATTAATAGCAAGCGTTCTAACTCGGAGAAACAACACTGAAGAGAAACCGTGCTTTAGCTACCGACGACCTCTGTGTGGGAGGAAGCAGTTTAGGGTGTACTGTGGGTGAGAGCCTGGGGACGGGTTCCGTTTCGTAAAATCGAGGGAGAGACAGGCCAGAGAGAAGGCAGCTCTCAACTCACACCATGGTTATGGGGCTAGTACCGTTGCCCCGGGTGTGTGTGCAGGCTTCATGAAAACCGCCTAACTCGAAGGAAAAACGCGGTGGAGAATCCATGCTTCAGCTAAGACAGCCGCTCCTGAGGGTGGAAGCATTTTGTTGTGTGCGTGCATGAGAGCCCTGCAAGGGAGTCCAAAGCTTTTTGCGAGTGAGACTCAGGCCCCAGCAGAAGGCAGAACACGACTCCCCCTGTGTTTCATCAAGCTAGCACTGCGGCCCCACTTTTGCATGGAGGTCTCATCACTAGCGTTCTAACTCAAAGAAACAACAGTGTAGAGAAATCGTGCTTTAGTTACTGTCGACCTCCAGGCGGAGGAAGCGGTATACAGGGTACCGTGGGTGAGAGCCTGGGGAACGGTTTCCATACGTGAAACCGAGGGAGAAACCGTTCCGGGCAGAAGGCACCTCTGGACTCAGATCTTGCTACCTGAAGCTAACACTACTGCTCCATGTGTGCTTGGAATGCTCCGTGCTCAACACTGCCTTGGAAGGAACAAGCCTGTAAAGAATCCCAGCTGCAGCTCATTCGCCTACCAGGCTACTGAGGCCACGAAGCAATGGTGTATAGTTCCTGCCCTTTATGTAACATTGCCGTTCCTGAAGACGGAGGAATTTTACAGTGCTCCTGTAGGAGAGACCGGGAAAGGGTCCCATACGTGAAATGGAGTGAGAAACAGGCCGGTGTGGAAGGGAGCTCTCAACTCACCTCTTGTTTCTGATGCTAGTACCCTTGCCCCGGGGGTGCCTGCAGGCCTAAAGCCAACCACCTAACTCAAGGGAACAAGTCTTTAGAGAATTCCTGCTTCGGCTAAAAGAGCCACGCCTGAGGGTGGACGCATTTTGCTGTGTGCAAGGGTGAGCGCCCTGCAGCTGAGTCCCAAACCATTTTCTGTGTGAGACTCAGGCCCCGGAAGAAAGCAGAACACGACTCCCCACTTGTTTCATGAAGCTAGCACTGCGGCCCCACTTTTGCATGGAAGTCTAATCGCTAGCATTCTAAGTCGGAGAAACAACACTAGAGAAACCGTGCTTTAGGTACCGTCGACCTGTGTGTGGGAGGAAGCAGTTTAGGGTGTACTGTGGGTGAGAGCCTGAGGACGGGTTCCATTTCGGAAAATCGGGGGAGGGACAGGCCGGTACACAAGGCAGCTCTCCGCTCACACCATGGTTATGGGGCTAGTACCATTGCCCCGGGTGTGCGTGCAGGCTTAAAGACAACCACCTAAGTCGAAGGAAAAACTTGGTAGAGAATCCATGCTTCAGCTAAAACAGCCACTCCAGAGGGTGGGGAAGCATTTTGTTGTGTGCGTGCGTGAGAGCCCTGCGAGGGAGTCCAAAGCTTTTTGCGAGTGAGACTCAGGCCCCAGCAGAAGGCAGAACACGACTCGCCATGTGTGTCATCAAGCTAGCACTGCGGCCCCGCTTTTGCCTGGAAGTCTAATCGCTAGCGTTCAAACTCGAAGAAACAACAGTGTAGAGAAAGCGTGCTTTAGCTACCGTCAACCTCTCTGTGTGAGAAAGCAGTTTACGCTGCACTGTGGGTGAGAGCCTGGGGACAGGTTCCATAGGTAAAATCGAGGGAGAGACAGGCCAGTGCAGAAGGCAGCTGTCAACTCACCTCTTGTTTACGAGGCTAGTGCAGTTGCCCCGGGTGTGCCTGCAGGCCTAAAGCCAAGCACCTAAGTCGAAGGAGCAACTCTGTAGAGAATTCCTGCTTCAGCGAACATAGGCATTCCTGAGGCTGGAAGCATTTTGCTGTGTGCCTGCGTGAGAGAAGTGCAATGGGGTCCCAAACCATTTTCCGTGTGAGACTCAGGCCCCGGGAGAAGGGAGGACACGCCTCCCCACTTGTTCCATGAAGTTAGCACTGCGGCCCCACTTTTGCATGGAAGTCTAATCGCTAGCGTTGTAACTCGGAGAAACAACACTGTAGAGAAACCGTGCTTTAGCTAGCGTCGACCTCTGTGGGAGGAAGCAGTATAGGGTGTACTGTGGGTGAGAGCCTGGGGACGGGTTCCATTTCGTAAAATCGGGGGAGAGACAGGCCGGTACACAAGGCAGCCCTCCACTCATACCGTGGCTATGGGGCCAGTACCGTTACCCCGGGTGTGCGTGCAGGCTTAAAGACAACCACCTAAGTCGAAGGAAAAACTTGGTAGAGAATCCATGCTTCAGCTAAAACAGCCACTCCAGAGGGTGGGGAAGCATTTTGTTGTGTGCGTGCGTGAGAGCCCTGCGAGGGAGTCCAAAGCTTTTTGCGAGTGAGACTCAGGCCCCAGCAGAAGGCAGAACACGACTCGCCATGTGCTTCATCAAGCTAGCACGGCGGCCCCACTTTCGCATGGAAGTCTGATCGCTAGCGTTCTAACTCGAAGAAACAACACGGTAGAGAAACCGTGCTTTAGCTACCATCCACGTCTCTGAGGGAGGAAGCAGTTTCCAGGCTACCGTGGGTGAGAGCCTGGGGAACGGGTTCCTTACGTGAGACCGAGGGAGAAGAAGTCCGGGCCAGAAGGCACCTCTCGACTCAGCTCTTGTTACCTGAAGCTAACACTACCGCTCCATGTGTGCATAGGAATGCCAAGTGCTCCACACTGATTTGGCAGAAAGAAGCCGGTCAAGAAGCCCAGCTTCAGCTCATTCGCCTCTCCACAGGGTGGCAGCATTTTCAACTCTGCTTGAGTGCAAACCTGGGGAATGAGTCCCAGCAGAATTCCGAGGCAGAAATAAGCATGGGCAGGAGGCAGCTATCGACTCAACTCTTGTTTCGGGAAACTAGATCGGCTCTCCCGTGTGTGCGTGGAGTCCTAAGTGCCATCCACCCAACGCAAGGGAACAAAAGTGCAGAGGACCCGTGCCTCAGCAAAGATCGCCCTTCCTGAGCGTGCACTTCATCTATTGTGTGTTTTTGAGAAAGCATGAGAAATGGAACCTAAACGTAACTCGGAGTGAGAAGCAGGCCTGTAAGGAAGGCTGCTGTGGACTCACCTCTTGTTTGAGGAGATTAGCACTGCTGTACCCTGTGTGCCTGGATGCCTAGTTCCCAGGCTACTAACACCAAGAATCAATGCTCTAGAGTTACTGCGTTTTAGTTAACATTGCCGTTCCTGAAGCCAGGGGAATTTGACAGTGCTCGTGTATGAGAGCCCGGGGAAAGGGTCCCATACGTGAAATGGAGTGAGAAACAGGCCGGAGCGCAAGGCAGCTCTCAACTCACCTCTTGTTGATGAGGCTGGTACCCTTGCCCCGGGTGTGCCTGCAGGCCTAAAGCCAACCACCTAACTCAAAGGAACAACTCTGTAGAGAATTCCTGCTTCGGCTAAAGTAGCCATGCCGGAGGGTGGACGCATTTTGCTGTGTGCATGCGTGAGCGCACTACAAGTGAGTCCAGAACCATTTTCCGTGTGGGACTCAGGCCCCGGCAGAAGGCACAACACGACTCCCCACTTGTTTCCTGGGGCTAGCACTGCGGCCCCACTTTTGCAGGGAAGTCTAATAGCAAGCGTTCTTTTTTTTTTTTTTATGAAATTTTTTTATTGTTATGTTAATCCCCATACATTACATCAGTAGTTTTAGATATAGTGTTCCATGATTCATTGTTTGTGCATAACACCCAGTGCTCCATGCAGAACGTGCCCTCCTCAATACCCATCACCAGGCTAACCCATCCTCCCACCCCCCTCCCCTCTAGAACCCTCAGTTTGTTTTTCAGAGTCCATCGTCTCTCATGGTTCTTCTCCCCCTCCGATTTCTCCCCCTTCATTCTTCCCCTCCTGCTACATTCTTCTTCTTTTCTTTCTTAACATATATTGCATTATTTGTTTCAGAGGTACAGATCTCAGATTCAACAGTCTTGCACATTTCACAGCGCTTACCAGAACACATACCCTCCCCAGTGTTCATCACCCAGTCACCCCATCCCTCCCGCCCCACCCCCCACTCCAGCAACCCTCAGCTTCTTTCCTGAGATTAAGAATTCCTCATATCAGTGAGGTCATATGATACATGTCTTTCTCTGTTTGACTTATTTCGCTCAGCATAATACCCTCCAGTTCCATCCACGTCGTTGCAGATGGCAAGATCTCATTCCTTTTGATGGCTGCATAATATCCATTGTGTATATATATATATATATATATATATATATATATATACCACATCTTCTTTATCCATTCATCTGTTGATGGACATCTTGGCTCTTTCCACAGTTTGGCTATTGTGGACATTAATAGCAAGCGTTCTAACTCGGAGAAACAACACTGAAGAGAAACCGTGCTTTAGCTACCGACGACCTCTGTGTGGGAGGAAGCAGTTTAGGGTGTACTGTGGGTGAGAGCCTGGGGACGGGTTCCGTTTCGTAAAATCGAGGGAGAGACAGGCCAGAGAGAAGGCAGCTCTCAACTCACACCATGGTTATGGGGCTAGTACCGTTGCCCCGGGTGTGTGTGCAGGCTTCATGAAAACCGCCTAACTCGAAGGAAAAACTCGGTGGAGAATCCATGCTTCAGCTAAGACAGCCGCTCCTGAGGGTGGAAGCATTTTGTTGTGTGCGTGCATGAGAGCCCTGCAAGGGAGTCCAAAGCTTTTTGCGAGTGAGACTCAGGCCCCAGCAGAAGGCAGAACACGACTCCCCCTGTGTTTCATCAAGCTAGCACTGCGGCCCCACTTTTGCATGGAGGTCTCATCACTAGCGTTCTAACTCAAAGAAACAACAGTGTAGAGAAATCGTGCTTTAGTTACTGTCGACCTCCAGGCGGAGGAAGCGGTATACAGGGTACCGTGGGTGAGAGCCTGGGGAACGGTTTCCATACGTGAAACGGAGGGAGAAACCGTTCCGGGCAGAAGGCACCTCTGGACTCAGATCTTGCTACCTGAAGCTAACACTACTGCTCCATGTGTGCTTGGAATGCTCCGTGCTCAACACTGCCTTGGAAGGAACAAGCCTGTAAAGAATCCCAGCTGCAGCTCATTCGCCTACCAGGCTACTGAGGCCACGAAGCAATGGTGTATAGTTCCTGCCCTTTATGTAACATTGCCGTTCCTGAAGACGGAGGAATTTTACAGTGCTCCTGTAGGAGAGACCGGGAAAGGGTCCCATACGTGAAATGCAGTGAGAAACAGGCCGGTGTGGAAGGGAGCTCTCAACTCACCTCTTGTTTCTGATGCTAGTACCCTTGCCCCGGGGGTGCCTGCAGGCCTAAAGCCAACCACCTAACTCAAGGGAACAAGTCTTTAGAGAATTCCTGCTTCGGCTAAAAGAGCCATGCCTGAGGGTGGACGCATTTTGCTGTGTGCAAGGGTGAGCGCCCTGCAGCTGAGTCCCAAACCATTTTCTGTGTGAGACTCAGGCCCCGGAAGAAAGCAGAACACGACTCCCCACTTGTTTCATGAAGCTAGCACTGCGGCCCCACTTTTGCATGGAAGTCTAATCGCTAGCATTCTAAGTCGGAGAAACAACACTAGAGAAACCGTGCTTTAGGTACCGTCGACCTGTGTGTGGGAGGAAGCAGTTTAGGGTGTACTGTGGGTGAGAGCCTGAGGACGGGTTCCATTTCGGAAAATCGGGGGAGGGACAGGCCGGTACACAAGGCAGCTCTCCGCTCACACCATGGTTATGGGGCTAGTACCGTTGCCCCGGGTGTGCGTGCAGGCTTAAAGACAACCACCTAAGTCGAAGGAAAAACTTGGTAGAGAATCCATGCTTCAGCTAAAACAGCCACTCCAGAGGGTGGAAGCATTTTGTTGTGGGCGTGCGTGAGAGCCCTGCAAGGGAGTCCAAAGCTTTTTGCGAGTGAGACTCAGGCCCCAGCAGAAGGCAGAACATGACTCGCCATGTGTGTCATCAAGCTAGCACTGCGGCCCCGCTTTTGCCTGGAAGTCTAATCGCTAGCGTTCAAACTCGAAGAAACAACAGTGTAGAGAAAGCGTGCTTTAGCTACCGTCGACCTCTCTGTGTGAGAAAGCAGTTTACGCTGCACTGTGGGTGAGAGCCTGGGGACAGGTTCCATAGGTAAAATCGAGGGAGAGACAGGCCAGTGCAGAAGGCAGCTGTCAACTCACCTCTTGTTTACGAGGCTAGTGCAGTTGCCCCGGGTGTGCCTGCAGGCCTAAAGCCAAGCACCTAAGTCGAAGGAGCAACTTCGTAGAGAATTCCTGCTTCAGCGAACATAGGCATTCCTGAGGCTGGAAGCATTTTGCTGTGTGCCTGCGTGAGAGAAGTGCAATGGGGTCCCAAACCATTTTCCGTGTGAGACTCAGGCCCCGGGAGAAGGGAGGACACGCCTCCCCACTTGTTCCATGAAGTTAGCACTGCGGCCCCACTTTTGCATGGAAGTCTAATCGCTAGCGTTGTAACTCGGAGAAACAACACTGTAGAGAAACCGTGCTTTAGCTAGCGTCGACCTCTGTGGGAGGAAGCAGTATAGGGTGTACTGTGGGTGAGAGCCTGGGGACGGGTTCCATTTCGTAAAATCGGGGGAGAGACAGGCCGGTACACAAGGCAGCCCTCCACTCATACCGTGGCTATGGGGCCAGTACCGTTACCCCGGGTGTGCGTGCAGGCTTAAAGACAACCACCTAAGTCGAAGGAAAAACTTGGTAGAGAATCCATGCTTCAGCTAAAACAGCCACTCCAGAGGGTGGGGAAGCATTTTGTTGTGTGCGTGCGTGAGAGCCCTGCGAGGGAGTCCAAAGCTTTTTGCGAGTGAGACTCAGGCCCCAGCAGAAGGCAGAACACGACTCGCCATGTGCTTCATCAAGCTAGCACGGCGGCCCCACTTTCGCATGGAAGTCTAATCGCTAGCGTTCTAACTCGAAGAAACAACACGGTAGAGAAACCGTGCTTTAGCTACCATCCACGTCTCTGAGGGAGGAAGCAGTTTCCAGGCTACCGTGGGTGAGAGCCTGGGGAACGGGTTCCTTACGTGAGACCGAGGGAGAAGAAGTCCGGGCCAGAAGGCACCTCTCGACTCAGCTCTTGTTACCTGAAGCTAACACTACCGCTCCATGTGTGCATAGGAATGCCAAGTGCTCCACACTGATTTGGCAGAAAGAAGCCGGTCAAGAAGCCCAGCTTCAGCTCATTCGCCTCTCCACAGGGTGGCAGCATTTTCAACTCTGCTTGAGTGCAAACCTGGGGAATGAGTCCCAGCAGAATTCCGAGGCAGAAATAAGCATGGGCAGGAGGCAGCTATCGACTCAACTCTTGTTTCGGGAAACTAGATCGGCTCTCCCGTGTGTGCGTGGAGTCCTAAGTGCCATCCACCCAACGCAAGGGAACAAAAGTGCAGAGGACCCGTGCCTCAGCAAAGATCGCCCTTCCTGAGCGTGCACTTCATCTATTGTGTGTTTTTGAGAAAGCATGAGAAATGGAACCTAAACGTAACTCGGAGTGAGAAGCAGGCCTGTAAGGAAGGCTGCTGTGGACTCACCTCTTGTTTGAGGAGATTAGCACTGCTGTACCCTGTGTGCCTGGATGCCTAGTTCCCAGGCTACTAACACCAAGAATCAATGCTCTAGAGTTACTGCGCTTTAGTTAACATTGCCGTTCCTGAAGCCAGGGGAATTTGACAGTGCTCGTGTATGAGAGCCCGGGGAAAGGGTCCCATACGTGAAATGGAGTGAGAAACAGGCCGGAGCGCAAGGCAGCTCTCAACTCACCTCTTGTTGATGAGGCTGGTACCCTTGCCCCGGGTGTGCCTGCAGGCCTAAAGCCAACCACCTAACTCAAAGGAACAACTCTGTAGAGAATTCCTGCTTCGGCTAAAGTAGCCATGCCGGAGGGTGGACGCATTTTGCTGTGTGCATGCGTGAGCGCACTACAAGTGAGTCCAGAACCATTTTCCGTGTGGGACTCAGGCCCCGGCAGAAGGCACAACACGACTCCCCACTTGTTTCCTGGGGCTAGCACTGCGGCCCCACTTTTGCAGGGAAGTCTAATAGCAAGCGTTCTTTTTTTTTTTTTATGAAATTTTTTTATTGTTATGTTAATCCCCATACATTACATCAGTAGTTTTAGATATAGTGTTCCATGATTCATTGTTTGTGCATAACACCCAGTGCTCCATGCAGAACGTGCCCTCCTCAATACCCATCACCAGGCTAACCCATCCTCCCACCCCCCTCCCCTCTAGAACCCTCAGTTTGTTTTTCAGAGTCCATCGTCTCTCATGGTTCTTCTCCCCCTCCGATTTCTCCCCCTTCATTCTTCCCCTCCTGCTACATTCTTCTTCTTTTCTTTCTTAACATATATTGCATTATTTGTTTCAGAGGTACAGATCTCAGATTCAACAGTCTTGCACATTTCACAGCGCTTACCAGAACACATACCCTCCCCAGTGTTCATCACCCAGTCACCCCATCCCTCCCGCCCCACCCCCCACTCCAGCAACCCTCAGCTTCTTTCCTGAGATTAAGAATTCCTCATATCAGTGAGGTCATATGATACATGTCTTTCTCTGTTTGACTTATTTCGCTCAGCATAATACCCTCCAGTTCCATCCACGTCGTTGCAGATGGCAAGATCTCATTCCTTTTGATGGCTGCATAATATCCATTGTGTATATATATATATATATATATATATATATATATATACCACATCTTCTTTATCTATTCATCTGTTGATGGACATCTTGGCTCTTTCCACAGTTTGGCTATTGTGGACATTAATAGCAAGCGTTCTAACTCGGAGAAACCACACTGAAGAGAAACCGTGCTTTAGCTACCGACGACCTCTGTGTGGGAGGAAGCAGTTTAGGGTGTACTGTGGGTGAGAGCCTGGGGACGGGTTCCGTTTCGTAAAATCGAGGGAGAGACAGGCCAGAGAGAAGGCAGCTCTCAACTCACACCATGGTTATGGGGCTAGTACCGTTGCCCCGGGTGTGTGTGCAGGCTTCATGAAAACCGCCTAACTCGAAGGAAAAACTCGGTGGAGAATCCATGCTTCAGCTAAGACAGCCGCTCCTGAGGGTGGAAGCATTTTGTTGTGTGCGTGCATGAGAGCCCTGCAAGGGAGTCCAAAGCTTTTTGCGAGTGAGACTCAGGCCCCAGCAGAAGGCAGAACACGACTCCCCCTGTGTTTCATCAAGCTAGCACTGCGGCCCCACTTTTGCATGGAGGTCTCATCACTAGCGTTCTAACTCAAAGAAACAACAGTGTAGAGAAATCGTGCTTTAGTTACTGTCGACCTCCAGGCGGAGGAAGCGGTATACAGGGTACCGTGGGTGAGAGCCTGGGGAACGGTTTCCATACGTGAAACGGAGGGAGAAACCGTTCCGGGCAGAAGGCACCTCTGGACTCAGATCTTGCTACCTGAAGCTAACACTACTGCTCCATGTGTGCTTGGAATGCTCCGTGCTCAACACTGCCTTGGAAGGAACAAGCCTGTAAAGAATCCCAGCTGCAGCTCATTCGCCTACCAGGCTACTGAGGCCACGAAGCAATGGTGTATAGTTCCTGCCCTTTATGTAACATTGCCGTTCCTGAAGACGGAGGAATTTTACAGTGCTCCTGTAGGAGAGACCGGGAAAGGGTCCCATACGTGAAATGGAGTGAGAAACAGGCCGGTGTGGAAGGGAGCTCTCAACTCACCTCTTGTTTCTGATGCTAGTACCCTTGCCCCGGGGGTGCCTGCAGGCCTAAAGCCAACCACCTAACTCAAGGGAACAAGTCTTTAGAGAATTCCTGCTTCGGCTAAAAGAGCCATGCCTGAGGGTGGACGCATTTTGCTGTGTGCAAGGGTGAGCGCCCTGCAGCTGAGTCCCAAACCATTTTCTGTGTGAGACTCAGGCCCCGGAAGAAAGCAGAACACGACTCCCCACTTGTTTCATGAAGCTAGCACTGCGGCCCCACTTTTGCATGGAAGTCTAATCGCTAGCATTCTAAGTCGGAGAAACAACACTAGAGAAACCGTGCTTTAGGTACCGTCGACCTGTGTGTGGGAGGAAGCAGTTTAGGGTGTACTGTGGGTGAGAGCCTGAGGACGGGTTCCATTTCGGAAAATCGGGGGAGGGACAGGCCGGTACACAAGGCAGCTCTCCGCTCACACCATGGTTATGGGGCTAGTACCGTTGCCCCGGGTGTGCGTGCAGGCTTAAAGACAACCACCTAAGTCGAAGGAAAAACTTGGTAGAGAATCCATGCTTCAGCTAAAACAGCCACTCCAGAGGGTGGAAGCATTTTGTTGTGTGCGTGCGTGAGAGCCCTGCAAGGGAGTCCAAAGCTTTTTGCGAGTGAGACTCAGGCCCCAGCAGAAGGCAGAACACGACTCGCCATGTGTGTCATCAAGCTAGCACTGCGGCCCCGCTTTTGCCTGGAAGTCTAATCGCTAGCGTTCAAACTCGAAGAAACAACAGTGTAGAGAAAGCGTGCTTTAGCTACCGTCGACCTCTCTGTGTGAGAAAGCAGTTTACGCTGCACTGTGGGTGAGAGCCTGGGGACAGGTTCCATAGGTAAAATCGAGGGAGAGACAGGCCAGTGCAGAAGGCAGCTGTCAACTCACCTCTTGTTTACGAGGCTAGTGCAGTTGCCCCGGGTGTGCCTGCAGGCCTAAAGCCAAGCACCTAAGTCGAAGGAGCAACTTCGTAGAGAATTCCTGCTTCAGCGAACATAGGCATTCCTGAGGCTGGAAGCATTTTGCTGTGTGCCTGCGTGAGAGAAGTGCAATGGGGTCCCAAACCATTTTCCGTGTGAGACTCAGGCCCCGGGAGAAGGGAGGACACGCCTCCCCACTTGTTCCATGAAGTTAGCACTGCGGCCCCACTTTTGCATGGAAGTCTAATCGCTAGCGTTGTAACTCGGAGAAACAACACTGTAGAGAAACCGTGCTTTAGCTAGCGTCGACCTCTGTGGGAGGAAGCAGTATAGAGTGTACTGTGGGTGAGAGCCTGGGGACGGGTTCCATTTCGTAAAATCGGGGGAGAGACAGGCCGGTACACAAGGCAGCCCTCCACTCATACCGTGGCTATGGGGCCAGTACCGTTACCCCGGGTGTGCGTGCAGGCTTAAAGACAACCACCTAAGTCGAAGGAAAAACTTGGTAGAGAATCCATGCTTCAGCTAAAACAGCCACTCCAGAGGGTGGGGAAGCATTTTGTTGTGTGCGTGCGTGAGAGCCCTGCGAGGGAGTCCAAAGCTTTTTGCGAGTGAGACTCAGGCCCCAGCAGAAGGCAGAACACGACTCGCCATGTGCTTCATCAAGCTAGCACGGCGGCCCCACTTTCGCATGGAAGTCTAATCGCTAGCGTTCTAACTCGAAGAAACAACACGGTAGAGAAACCGTGCTTTAGCTACCATCCACGTCTCTGAGGGAGGAAGCAGTTTCCAGGCTACCGTGGGTGAGAGCCTGGGGAACGGGTTCCTTACGTGAGACCGAGGGAGAAGAAGTCCGGGCCAGAAGGCACCTCTCGACTCAGCTCTTGTTACCTGAAGCTAACACTACCGCTCCATGTGTGCATAGGAATGCCAAGTGCTCCACACTGATTTGGCAGAAAGAAGCCGGTCAAGAAGCCCAGCTTCAGCTCATTCGCCTCTCCACAGGGTGGCAGCATTTTCAACTCTGCTTGAGTGCAAACCTGGGGAATGAGTCCCAGCAGAATTCCGAGGCAGAAATAAGCATGGGCAGGAGGCAGCTATCGACTCAACTCTTGTTTCGGGAAACTAGATCGGCTCTCCCGTGTGTGCGTGGAGTCCTAAGTGCCATCCACCCAACGCAAGGGAACAAAAGTGCAGAGGACCCGTGCCTCAGCAAAGATCGCCCTTCCTGAGCGTGCACTTCATCTATTGTGTGTTTTTGAGAAAGCATGAGAAATGGAACCTAAACGTAACTCGGAGTGAGAAGCAGGCCTGTAAGGAAGGCTGCTGTGGACTCACCTCTTGTTTGAGGAGATTAGCACTGCTGTACCCTGTGTGCCTGGATGCCTAGTTCCCAGGCTACTAACACCAAGAATCAATGCTCTAGAGTTACTGCGCTTTAGTTAACATTGCCGTTCCTGAAGCCAGGGGAATTTGACAGTGCTCGTGTATGAGAGCCCGGGGAAAGGGTCCCATACGTGAAATGGAGTGAGAAACAGGCCGGAGCGCAAGGCAGCTCTCAACTCACCTCTTGTTGATGAGGCTGGTACCCTTGCCCCGGGTGTGCCTGCAGGCCTAAAGCCAACCACCTAACTCAAAGGAACAACTCTGTAGAGAATTCCTGCTTCGGCTAAAGTAGCCATGCCGGAGGGTGGACGCATTTTGCTGTGTGCATGCGTGAGCGCACTACAAGTGAGTCCAGAACCATTTTCCGTGTGGGACTCAGGCCCCGGCAGAAGGCACAACACGACTCCCCACTTGTTTCCTGGGGCTAGCACTGCGGCCCCACTTTTGCAGGGAAGTCTAATAGCAAGCGTTCTTTTTTTTTTTTTTTATGAAATTTTTTTATTGTTATGTTAATCCCCATACATTACATCAGTAGTTTTAGATATAGTGTTCCATGATTCATTGTTTGTGCATAACACCCAGTGCTCCATGCAGAACGTGCCCTCCTCAATACCCATCACCAGGCTAACCCATCCTCCCACCCCCCTCCCCTCTAGAACCCTCAGTTTGTTTTTCAGAGTCCATCGTCTCTCATGGTTCTTCTCCCCCTCCGATTTCTCCCCCTTCATTCTTCCCCTCCTGCTACATTCTTCTTCTTTTCTTTCTTAACATATATTGCATTATTTGTTTCAGAGGTACAGATCTCAGATTCAACAGTCTTGCACATTTCACAGCGCTTACCAGAACACATACCCTCCCCAGTGTTCATCACCCAGTCACCCCATCCCTCCCGCCCCACCCCCCACTCCAGCAACCCTCAGCTTCTTTCCTGAGATTAAGAATTCCTCATATCAGTGAGGTCATATGATACATGTCTTTCTCTGTTTGACTTATTTCGCTCAGCATAATACCCTCCAGTTCCATCCACGTCGTTGCAGATGGCAAGATCTCATTCCTTTTGATGGCTGCATAATATCCATTGTGTATATATATATATATATATATATATATATATATATACCACATCTTCTTTATCCATTCATCTGTTGATGGACATCTTGGCTCTTTCCACAGTTTGGCTATTGTGGACATTAATAGCAAGCGTTCTAACTCGGAGAAACAACACTGAAGAGAAACCGTGCTTTAGCTACCGACGACCTCTGTGTGGGAGGAAGCAGTTTAGGGTGTACTGTGGGTGAGAGCCTGGGGACGGGTTCCGTTTCGTAAAATCGAGGGAGAGACAGGCCAGAGAGAAGGCAGCTCTCAACTCACACCATGGTTATGGGGCTAGTACCGTTGCCCCGGGTGTGTGTGCAGGCTTAATGAAAACCGCCTAACTCGAAGGAAAAACTCGGTGGAGAATCCATGCTTCAGCTAAGACAGCCGCTCCTGAGGGTGGAAGCATTTTGTTGTGTGCGTGCATGAGAGCCCTGCAAGGGAGTCCAAAGCTTTTTGCGAGTGAGACTCAGGCCCCAGCAGAAGGCAGAACACGACTCCCCCTGTGTTTCATCAAGCTAGCACTGCGGCCCCACTTTTGCATGGAGGTCTCATCACTAGCGTTCTAACTCAAAGAAACAACAGTGTAGAGAAATCGTGCTTTAGTTACTGTCGACCTCCAGGCGGAGGAAGCGGTATACAGGGTACCGTGGGTGAGAGCCTGGGGAACGGTTTCCATACGTGAAACGGAGGGAGAAACCGTTCCGGGCAGAAGGCACCTCTGGACTCAGATCTTGCTACCTGAAGCTAACACTACTGCTCCATGTGTGCTTGGAATGCTCCGTGCTCAACACTGCCTTGGAAGGAACAAGCCTGTAAAGAATCCCAGCTGCAGCTCATTCGCCTACCAGGCTACTGAGGCCACGAAGCAATGGTGTATAGTTCCTGCCCTTTATGTAACATTGCCGTTCCTGAAGACGGAGGAATTTTACAGTGCTCCTGTAGGAGAGACCGGGAAAGGGTCCCATACGTGAAATGGAGTGAGAAACAGGCCGGTGTGGAAGGGAGCTCTCAACTCACCTCTTGTTTCTGATGCTAGTACCCTTGCCCCGGGGGTGCCTGCAGGCCTAAAGCCAACCACCTAACTCAAGGGAACAAGTCTTTAGAGAATTCCTGCTTCGGCTAAAAGAGCCATGCCTGAGGGTGGACGCATTTTGCTGTGTGCAAGGGTGAGCGCCCTGCAGCTGAGTCCCAAACCATTTTCTGTGTGAGACTCAGGCCCCGGAAGAAAGCAGAACACGACTCCCCACTTGTTTCATGAAGCTAGCACTGCGGCCCCACTTTTGCATGGAAGTCTAATCGCTAGCATTCTAAGTCGGAGAAACAACACTAGAGAAACCGTGCTTTAGGTACCGTCGACCTGTGTGTGGGAGGAAGCAGTTTAGGGTGTACTGTGGGTGAGAGCCTGAGGACGGGTTCCATTTCGGAAAATCGGGGGAGGGACAGGCCGGTACACAAGGCAGCTCTCCGCTCACACCATGGTTATGGGGCTAGTACCGTTGCCCCGGGTGTGCGTGCAGGCTTAAAGACAACCACCTAAGTCGAAGGAAAAACTTGGTAGAGAATCCATGCTTCAGCTAAAACAGCCACTCCAGAGGGTGGAAGCATTTTGTTGTGTGCGTGCGTGAGAGCCCTGCAAGGGAGTCCAAAGCTTTTTGCGAGTGAGACTCAGGCCCCAGCAGAAGGCAGAACACGACTCGCCATGTGTGTCATCAAGCTAGCACTGCGGCCCCGCTTTTGCCTGGAAGTCTAATCGCTAGCGTTCAAACTCGAAGAAACAACAGTGTAGAGAAAGCGTGCTTTAGCTACCGTCGACCTCTCTGTGTGAGAAAGCAGTTTACGCTGCACTGTGGGTGAGAGCCTGGGGACAGGTTCCATAGGTAAAATCGAGGGAGAGACAGGCCAGTGCAGAAGGCAGCTGTCAACTCACCTCTTGTTTACGAGGCTAGTGCAGTTGCCCCGGGTGTGCCTGCAGGCCTAAAGCCAAGCACCTAAGTCGAAGGAGCAACTTCGTAGAGAATTCCTGCTTCAGCGAACATAGGCATTCCTGAGGCTGGAAGCATTTTGCTGTGTGCCTGCGTGAGAGAAGTGCAATGGGGTCCCAAACCATTTTCCGTGTGAGACTCAGGCCCCGGGAGAAGGGAGGACACGCCTCCCCACTTGTTCCATGAAGTTAGCACTGCGGCCCCACTTTTGCATGGAAGTCTAATCGCTAGCGTTGTAACTCGGAGAAACAACACTGTAGAGAAACCGTGCTTTAGCTAGCGTCGACCTCTGTGGGAGGAAGCAGTATAGAGTGTACTGTGGGTGAGAGCCTGGGGACGGGTTCCATTTCGTAAAATCGGGGGAGAGACAGGCCGGTACACAAGGCAGCCCTCCACTCATACCGTGGCTATGGGGCCAGTACCGTTACCCCGGGTGTGCGTGCAGGCTTAAAGACAACCACCTAAGTCGAAGGAAAAACTTGGTAGAGAATCCATGCTTCAGCTAAAACAGCCACTCCAGAGGGTGGGGAAGCATTTTGTTGTGTGCGTGCGTGAGAGCCCTGCGAGGGAGTCCAAAGCTTTTTGCGAGTGAGACTCAGGCCCCAGCAGAAGGCAGAACACGACTCGCCATGTGCTTCATCAAGCTAGCACGGCGGCCCCACTTTCGCATGGAAGTCTAATCGCTAGCGTTCTAACTCGAAGAAACAACACGGTAGAGAAACCGTGCTTTAGCTACCATCCACGTCTCTGAGGGAGGAAGCAGTTTCCAGGCTACCGTGGGTGAGAGCCTGGGGAACGGGTTCCTTACGTGAGACCGAGGGAGAAGAAGTCCGGGCCAGAAGGCACCTCTCGACTCAGCTCTTGTTACCTGAAGCTAACACTACCGCTCCATGTGTGCATAGGAATGCCAAGTGCTCCACACTGATTTGGCAGAAAGAAGCCGGTCAAGAAGCCCAGCTTCAGCTCATTCGCCTCTCCACAGGGTGGCAGCATTTTCAACTCTGCTTGAGTGCAAACCTGGGGAATGAGTCCCAGCAGAATTCCGAGGCAGAAATAAGCATGGGCAGGAGGCAGCTATCGACTCAACTCTTGTTTCGGGAAACTAGATCGGCTCTCCCGTGTGTGCGTGGAGTCCTAAGTGCCATCCACCCAACGCAAGGGAACAAAAGTGCAGAGGACCCGTGCCTCAGCAAAGATCGCCCTTCCTGAGCGTGCACTTCATCTATTGTGTGTTTTTGAGAAAGCATGAGAAATGGAACCTAAACGTAACTCGGAGTGAGAAGCAGGCCTGTAAGGAAGGCTGCTGTGGACTCACCTCTTGTTTGAGGAGATTAGCACTGCTGTACCCTGTGTGCCTGGATGCCTAGTTCCCAGGCTACTAACACCAAGAATCAATGCTCTAGAGTTACTGCGCTTTAGTTAACATTGCCGTTCCTGAAGCCAGGGGAATTTGACAGTGCTCGTGTATGAGAGCCCGGGGAAAGGGTCCCATACGTGAAATGGAGTGAGAAACAGGCCGGAGCGCAAGGCAGCTCTCAACTCACCTCTTGTTGATGAGGCTGGTACCCTTG